>NC_086448.1:251603116-251949616 GCF_028390025.1 Pseudophryne corroboree | reverse complement strand
ACTTATTAAGAGATTAATAACTGAGGCCAGAAAGCCATGGGTTATGTAATAATAGTGAGTCTTTATGACACAGGTCCTAACAATTGAAGAGTCCCAATCACTTCTGTAACTCAAATTTATTGAAGTTTATGGATATGGATGGGTAAGAGAAGGTGCGCATAAACCTCTGTGATGCATGTCTCAGACACACTGCCCACTTCCTCAGACTGTGTTTAAGCCAAAAATTTTGTTCTGTCGTTAAAAAATAATTCAGTGCTCTCTTTAATTGTTTACAATGACAGGAGCTGCGCTGTCTGAGCTACCTATCTGTGCTCACATGGTGCCTGGTGCCTAAATCAGCTCCTGTCCTTTTTCTAAAGGGGGACAAACATATTGGCATAAACACAGGATGAAGGAGTGATCAGTGTGCCTGTGAAATGCATCACAGATGTTTATGTGCACCTTCTCTAATGAGCCGATGTGAACTGATGTCCGCCAATCCATGTAATGATGTACTGAAATTTCCAGAAATTTGAGTTAAAGAAGTGATCAGGACTCTTAAGTTGTTTGGACCTGCACCTTACAGACTCACTATTATTAAACTCGTGGATTACTCTTTCTTTTGGCAGCAAACACAACTAATTGATGAAATAGTTTCCAAAGTAAGAGGACGCAAATCAACCTTTTCTGCATGTTGTGTAAACCAGTTCTAAGCTTAAGTAGATAAACATTACTGTACTGTATTTATAGGCTAGATTTTCATTGTAGAAATATATAATTTCTTAATAGCAAATGATGTTATGTAGGGGGCGGGATGTAATGCTGCCCAAGTTCAGTGGCTGTGCAGGATCTTGCTGAAACGCAATTGTTTTTTAAAGGGGGCAATCACTTACAAGGCAAAACCATGCCTTGTAAGTGATTGGCCCTTTAAAAAACATCCCAGTTAGGCCGGCATCCCGCACAACCGCTGAACTCGGTTATATCCCGCATATAGTATGAGCATTGATAACCTTTATGTAGAACAAGCATGTCAAACTCGTGGCCTTCAGTTGTTGTGAAACTACAAGTCCCAGCATGCTTTGCCAGCATACCTTTCACTATTAGCTGGTAAAGCATTCTGGGACTTGTAGTTTCACAACAGGTGGATGACCATGCGTTTGACATGCCTGATGTAGAAAGTAAAAGCAACAGTGTCTACTGCAAATTCTAAGACGGCTCTACCCAAGGTGATGAAGAATGGAGGCATGATAATCAATGTAACCATTTAAAAGAATATGCAAACTTGTGTTATATTCTAGTTAATGATCTCTGCAGTATATGATATATGACCAAACATTTCGCTTCTTTCATGTAGAAAAATATCTGCAGCCAATTATTTTTAACTGAAATTTCTGTACAATTCTCAACAGAAAACTCTCTTCGTCTGTGGATATTGCTGCAAGTACTTCAAAGTTAAATTTGATTATTTGTCCAGCAAGTAGATAGATTTTTATTTTAACTAGCCTCTTTAACAGTCCTGTATTATTTTCTCTTCAGTTAAAGGCTTATTACAATGCCACCAACATAAAATGACAGTAAAATTATTTGTAAAGTATAAAGTGAAGTAAAAAAAATGAAAATAATTATTGAACTAAATAGATAAAATGAAAGCCGCTTCTTCTACTGGCATTATTTATAAAAGAAGATGTTATGTATTTCTTATTTTTTTGTGATTTATTTAACCCTATTCAGGTCATGACAAGTAATAATGATATGTTACAGATCATTTAAATCTGATTAATTTAAAAACGTGTACGGAACAGTAACTGTAACCATATTTAACCAAATTAAGTGTTGGTGAAGAAAAGTTTTTTTCTAATTGTTAAAAGTTCTGCAATCTAGTTTGCTATTTCATACTGCTGTTAAATATTATTTTTTCCCTCATATAACTATTTGCTAGAGATATCAAATGATCAGTACAGGCCACTTATTCAAAGTATCCAAAATCTATAAAAATAGTTTATTTAATGTAAGATGTGAAAAAAAAAGTTATAGCTCTATATATGTGTGCACATACTTGTCAGAATTACTATAATGAATCCGAATGCACCCACACAAACAGCAACTCCCCAGTTTAGATTGCATTACTGTATACAAAATGATTATTTTACATTTGTAAAAAATTTTTTGAAAAATCTAATGTAAATATGAGCAATTTAAAATCTCTGATGCCTCAATAAGTATATAATGAAATAACAATTATATTTAATTGAGGGGAATAACATCTAGTGTAGTTTATACATGACAACCTTTCATGCACCACAATAAATTTGGCTATGTATTTGATCACTGATACTTTTTAATAACACATTAAAAACATATAGAAAGGCTAGACAATATGTGATTTATAAGTTTTAGATGGGATATGGTCACATGATCAGGCTTCACAAACTGAATGAACAGATATGGTGTTTATTTTAACTGCCTGTCTCAATACTATTGTGTCACCAGCTCTGGCTTCTTGAGCCTAGTTCTGATTGGTAACAAAGGAGGGGTGACATTTATTCCCCCTTTATTTTTTACCAGTGATAAACATCAATTCTATTTAGAAGGTAAAAATGACAGGTTCCAGCTGGTTTCAAATAACTTCAAAATGGCTGCTTAATAAACTTCCCCCAAGGACTCATGAAGCAGTTTGTAAAATATTTTCCAAAATGCCAGCTTTTTAAGTATCTGTTTAAAAGCTTTCTGGGACTGTTGTATGACAATTAAAAGAAGGTGTTTTTATTGGGATAGAAATTCAAAATCTAACAGATGAGTTACAAAATGGAAACTGTTTAAAGAGAGGCTTGGAATTCTTGTAAGGAAGTTACACAGTACAAAGTACAGTAATTCTTACAAATTGTATTACATGCAGGCATACATATGAGATTACAAGCAAAATGAATGTGTGTTAATTGGTTGTTCACTTCGTACAAAGCGTCTAGTTCTAAACACAAGCATGTGTCAGCTTTCTGAAGTAGACAATATATAATCAGAAATTGTAGATTGAGCGTAGACACACTTCCACATTATGTCATTATGTAGAAGCATTGCTACTGTGTGATATATAAATTATGCTGATTTGGAAACAAAATAACTCTTGGGGGGTATGTTTACCAAATGTCGATTTCCATTGATTTTTATCGATTACAAAACGATGTTGTGTTTCCAGTGCCCAATTACACATTTAATAACAGTAGACCGTGCATGCGCAGTAGTGCACAGATGTCCTGATAGTGTCTTCACTACAAACACATCACTGATGAGGTCATGTCACTCCGAACACATCACAGGGACGGGCTCCGAAACCCTGCAGGTGTTTTTTTTTATATATCCTGGTGTCACCAGTGATATGTTTTACCATAGGGATAAAATTATTTTTTACATGTTTGCAGCTTTGAAACTGTACCTTAGAAGGAGTTTTACACATACCGTACTTTGTTTTTGTAACAGAATAGCCAACAGACCTTGATGATAAGACAATTAGTCATGGTATTGTCTGTAGAGTGAGCACACTCAGTAATTTGGTCCAAATAACAGTTAGAATACATAGCTTTGTAAGCACAAGCTATAGTATATTACAAGAGCTTCTCTGCATTATTTGTGATACAGCTAAGACAGAGTTATGGGACTCAGTATTTCTCCCCTTTGGTTGACCGTCAATTGTGAGCATCAAAGTAGTGGTGATGCATCCTCCTCAGATGATTGATGATATGAAATGACATATTTCACATTTAGGCAGAGTATTAATTCTGGTTTGATTATCATTCTTTTGAATTGTATGTTGATTTGTTAACATCATTTATATGTAACAATAAACTATATTTTAATATAATACTGAGTCTCAGAATATATTTACTGATTGACATAGAACAAAAGTGGAAATGGCTTACACCATGCAAAACTTAATTTCTTACTGCCACAAATAGCAGCAATCAGAAGTTAGAGATGTTAGAAACCAAACAAAAACCTTGTCCGGATTTCCCGATCTGAGTCCCAGTTTGGATCTTGCTGAGGTTCAGAATTTGCATTTTAAATACGTATTTCGGGGTTTGGATTGCATAAATTACATGATTTTAGCTATTTTTATACATTTTATCAATGGTTATAGATTTTTTTTAATCGATTTTTAAACCAAATTGAAATACGAATCTGAACAAAAACACTTGATGGTGATTTTGCAAATCCAAAACCAAATCATGATTATAAAATTAGAACCAAAACATTGGGGTCCACGCACATCTCTATGAGAAATTACAATCATCTGGTTAATCTGCTATTTTAATTTTAGCTGTGACCACATAAATATTGTTCTTTAGAATGTAAGCTCTCACGAGCAGGGCCCTAAACCCTCATGTGCTTTTCCTTCTCTTACTTAAACCAGCCTCGACGGCACCTAATCACACGGTTTTCTGCTACCCTGATACTTATGCCAGTGTTTATTTATGCTGTACTTGTCCTATATTGTCTTCAACTGTAAGTCACTACTGTCCTGTTTTGATTTTTCATTTATGTACTCTGTAGTTATGTGCTGTGATTCCCTTGTGGCGCCATATAAATAAAGGATAATAATTCTAATAATAGTAATAATACTTAAGTGATATATCTTCTGGGCAGGGGTGTTTTAACAGAGGAGGGGTCCATGTCCACCTCCGAGTGGGCCCCCTCCTCTGTATGTCGCAGTAGTCTTCAGCATTGTGCCGGAGTCTACTGCACATGCGTAGGTCTCCAGAAACATGTCTCCCGACATGTTCCGGAGACCAATTTGAGTTCGAGTTTGAGTTTATTATCATTAGATATTCACATGTGAACAAACAATGAGATTTCCGAATGAACAAGCAGATATCACAAGATTACAAATGCCAATAAAACACCATAAAATATTTTAAAACCCATAAGAACACAAGTGGACACGTAAGCAGGTAACAACTCCTATCTACCCTCTAATCCATTTAGCATACTAATTGCTTTAGGAAAAAACTATATTTCAGTCTACTAGTCTTACACAACAAAGACCTATAACGTAATTTAGAAGGAAGCAGGGTAAATACCCTGTGATTGGGATGAGTTTCATCACTCAATATACTCCTGGCCTTCTTAAGGAGCCTCTTTTCATAAATGGTCTGAATATTTGGCAATGGTAAACCGACTATTCTTCCGGCAGTTTTAACAATTCTATCAAGCCATTTACGCTCTGCTACATTACAATTTCCATACCAAACGGAAATACCATAAGTAAGCACACTCTCAATAGTACAAGAGTAAAAATTGACTAAAATTGGCTCAGATATTCCTGCAGAATGCAGTTTCCTTAAAAAATATAACCGTTGTTGAGCTTTCTTTATGGCATTGTCAATATGGCAATACCATGACAAATCATTAGATATAATCATACCCAAAAATGTAAAGGATGTCACTGTCTCAACCTCTTGTTTGTCCAGAACCAAAGGACTGTAAGTTTACCGATGGGTTGTCCTAAAGTCCAAGATCATCTCCTTTGTCTTTGTAATGTTAAGAATTAGATGATTATCCTGGCTCCATTTCTCTAGCCTACTTACTTCGGATATGAATTCTGAGTCGTCATTCCCACTAATAAGCCCTATGATGACGATGTCATCCGCAAATTTAAGTATGTGCACCTTGTCTGATTTGGAAACACAATCGTAGGTGAACAAGGAGTAAAGTAACGGACTCAGCACACATCCCTGTGGCACACCTGTGCTAATCGTTATCTCGTTTGTAAATTTATTGTTGATCTTGACTGCCTGAGGCCTATTGGTTAAAAAGTCAAAGATCCATCTGCAGACAAAACTGTCCACACCTAACTGGGTCAATTTGTTAATTAAAGAAGTGGGAATAACGGTGTTAAAAGCCGAACTATAGTCAACGAATATAATTCTCACTGAAGAATCCCTATTTTCCAGATAAGTAAGCACATGGTGAAATAGGGTAAGGGCTGCATCATCGGTAGATCTGTTTGCCCTATATGCAAATTGGAACTGATCAAGGGTGGCAGGTATAAAGCCCTTTAAATGTCTAATAATCAGTTTTTCAAATTACTTCATAATTAATGACGTAAGGGCAATTGGTCAGAAGTCATTTGGCTCATTGGTATTAATTTTACCGTTTTTTGGGATAGGAGTAATTACTGTTGATTTAAAAAAATTTGGAACAATACACTGTGCTAAGGAAAGATTAAAAATTATGGTGAAAATACCTGCTAGCTGTTCCGAGCAGTTCTTAATAACACTCCCTGGAATTCCATCAGGGCCTGAGGCTTTACTGGGTTTGATAGCAGTGAAACACTTCCTAACGGACAGCTCATCTACCACCAATGGTTCACCATTTCCTTCATTAACCACACACGTATGAGGAAAATCAACATCCTTGTCAAAACGCGAATAAAAAGTATTCAACGTTTCGCCAAATGTGGGGTCTACGGGTTGTTTTGAATAACTCTTATTTGCCTTGCGGTTGGTAATATCCTGAAGGCCCCTCCACATGCTTCTCGCATCCCTGTCATTTTTGAATTTAGTTTTAAGCATGACAGAGTATGTCTTTTTTTCTTCACGAATTCCCTTTTTTAAGTTTGATCTAGCAACTCTAAAAGCAACTGGATCTTTAGATTTAAATGCTCTATCCCTCGCTGTTAATAACGATCTCACTGTACTGTTAACCCAAGGTTTATTGTTAGCAAAGAGTTTCACACGTTTTTTGACGGTCACACTCTCAATGCAACAATTAATATACCCTAGTACCATAGAAGTAAGATGTTCTACGTTCACCAAATTATCGTTCTCCTCCTCCTGGGATTCTACAACAAACAAACCCCAGTCCGTAAACTCGCAAATTTCTTGGAGTTTGGTCATAGCCCCTTGTGGCCATGTTGTAACCATGTTGTAACCAGTTTACTTTCAGGTTTAAAACGTCGGACTAAGGATTTATATATTGGCACCAAATACAGGGAAATATGATCCGAGTTACCAATATTAGCATGTCTAAAGGATGAATAGGCCTCCTTGATGTTACAGTACACATGATCTAATACATTTTCCCCTCTAGTAGGAGTATTTACATACTGGTAGTATTTAGGAAAGACAGTCTTCAATGTAGCCTGATTAAAGTCGCCTGCCACTAAAAATACACCATCCACATATTTAGATTCTAATTTAGTTATGGCAGTATACAGACATCCCAGAGCGGATACCACATGAGCATCTGGGGGGATATAAACAGCAACCACAATTACTACTGAGAATTCTCTCGGCAGATAAAAAGGACAACATTTAACAATAGCATATTCTATGTTGGCTGAAAAAAAGGTTTCAATAAGAAGTGCGTTGGAACACCAACTATCGTTCACGTACACACAAACACCTCCCCCTTTGGATTTACCAGAATCCAAGGTCCTATCTGATCTAAATAATGTTCTGTCCGCAAGCTGTGCAGCAGTGTCCAACATAAAGTCATTCAGCCAAGTCTCCGTAAACATCATAAGAGAACAAGAATTAATAAAAAACTGACTGGCCATTATCGCCCGAATCTCATCTAATTTGTTAGAGAGAGACCTCACATTTGCAAGAAAAACACTGGGGAGAGCAGGTCTATAGGGGCATAGAAGCAGTCTCAGTCTAATGCCAGCTCTTTTCCCACGTTTTTGCTTCCTTTCCCTTCGGGGTTTGCGTTTCCATGTGGACCTAACAAACCTACTTGGACTCCAGAATCTATGGCCTCGGTGTACCTGATCACTATCCCCTGTGTCCCCCTCAGGCATTATCCTCCTCCGAGTGTTCACCCCCTCTGATCGGACCATACCTCCACTAGGCGCCGAAGCAGAGTCAGCTGCTCGAGTCCTCTTACTGGACCACAAGCCACGATCTCCTCCATCATCCCCACCAGCAGCGTCAGTCCCCGGGTCAGCTGGCATCCGCGCACCGCATGCACAGTGGCCATTTTGAAGGCAATTTTTTCCACGACAGCAGCATCCGGCGCTGGAATCCGGAAAGGTAAGTATTTGTTAGGGTCTCCTGCCCTGTGCTGCCACGTCGTCATGGCAACCGGGAGACAAGTGCTAGTGGAGTAACCTGAGCGCAGCTGATACTCCGGTTCGGGTCTTTTGCTGTGCAGTGGTTATAGGCTCTGTGCACGGCAGGGGATCCGGTGCTGGTTTTTGTGCTCACAGTCTGTGAGGTCTGAGTGGGGCGTGGACAGCACCTGCTTTATAAGGCCTCTTTTCAGGGTAAGCAGATGCTGCTGAATCTTTGTTGGTTAGTCAGTTCATGAAAGTTAGCCAGTACTGTGTAGCTTTGTATTTGTTTGTTGCTTACTGCAAATAGGCCTGGGGATTTGGTATTACACTCTGCCAATCCAGACCTAGCAGTAAGACTGGAGTCAGTCGTTTAGCTTGCTGGGGTTCTGTTACTACTCTGTGAACTTAGCAAGTTTGCGGCTGTATTCTAAGACTTGCCTGTCTAATCCTGTCTCACTGTGCTAGGTGTCAGGGGTCAGTTTAGTGGCAGTAAGCTAAAACCTGTGCACTGCAAGTGAGAAATAGGATTGTGGAGACTCTCCTTGTGTCTATCATTCCATCTCTGACCAAGGAGTTTACTGCCACACCCGTTGGTAACCCTTTAGGGTTTTGCTGTTGCCCTTAGCAACAGCATTTCGGGTTCTCTATGTATTAAAACACAACATCTTGCTTTTTCCATCTGTGCAGTTCTAATACAAGGGAGATACCCAGTTCCTTAGCCTCTGGGCTTCTCTGTTCACTTTGTGTGTATTTTGTTACCCTATTACCTTCTGTGTACGTTATGTCATATTCCCCAGTTTGTCTGTGAGTCCATTTGTTTTGCATAACAGTTCAAACACCAGTACATTCCTGCAGACACTGGAGTGCATAACAGTTCTGACACCAGTACTTTCCTGCAGGCACTGGTGTGCATAACATATTCAGCAGCCTAATACTCCTGTTGAAATTTTGTGGGAATATGGAGCATACCCCTCAAAATACGTTGCAACAGGTGGTCGATCAGGTGCAGGTCCTGACTCGACAATTTAATGATTTGTCCATTAAAATGCACACCTCCCAGGCTGCTGGTGGAGCTCCCGCAGCAGCAGCACCTGCAGGGGTTAAGGAGCCGAAAGTAAATCTCCCGGATCGTTTTTCTGGAGATCGCTCGCAGTTCTTTTGTTTCAAGGAGAGCTGCAAGCTATACTTCCGGCTTAGGCCTCAGTCTTCTGGGTCGGAGATTCAGCGGGTGGGCATAGTGATTTCCTTGCTACAAGGAGACCCACAGGTCTGGGCATATGGGTTGCAGCCTGACTGTCCGTCGCTTAAAAGTGTTGATGCTTTTTTTACGGCACTGGGCATGTTGTATGATGACCCTGACAAGACGGCCTCAGCCGAGGCTCAGATTTCGATCCTTAAGCAAGGGCGAAGGCCAGTTGAGGTTTACTGTACGGAGTTTCGGAGGTTGGCCCATGATACCCAGTGGAATGACCCAGCCCTGAGACACCAGTACCGAAGAGGTCTTTCTAACCAGATAAAGGACCAACTGGTACAATATCCCTTGCCTGATAGCTTGGATCAGCTCATGCAGTTATCCATCCGGGTGGATAGACGGCTGAGAGAGCGTAGGCTTGAAAGGGAGACTGATATTTCCTTCCTTCCCAAGGGAACCTCAGACTCTGAGGAATTTTCTGAGGAGCCTATGCAGATTGGGGCTACCCGCCTCTCCTCGCGTGAGAAGACGCGGAGGAGACAGCAGGGGTTGTGTTTGTACTGTGGGAATAAAGGTCATGTGGTAGTATCATGCCCAGAAAAGCCGGAAAACTTCTGGGCCTGAGGGTGATGGGAAATATCCTGTCAGGCCAGAAGTCAGAATTTCCCAAGAAGACTTTTATCATTCCGGTGACCTTGAAGATCCTCGGTCAAACTGTCAAGACTGAGGCCTTTGTGGACAGTGGGGCCGACGGGGTTTTTATGGACCGCCAATTCGCCCTGAAACACTCTGTTCCCTTAGTACCCTTGGCATCGGAAATTGAGATTTGTGGGTTAAACGGGGAACCATTATCCCAAGGTAAAATTACCTCTTGCACTAGCCAGATTTCTTTGTTTATTGGAGCCACACACTCTGAAAAATTGTCCTTTTATGTGACTGTCTGTACTTTTGCCCCATTGGTGTTGGGGTTACCCTGGTTAAGGGCCCACAATCCTCAATTTGACTGGGTCTCTGGGGAGATTCTTAGTTGGGGTACTGATTGTTTCAGGAGTTGCTTGAGCCTTCCAGTCAGGCTCTCGCAGCTAAGTTTGCCAGGATTGCCAGGGTGTTATGCAGATTTTGCGGACGTGTTCTCCAAAAAAGTTGCAGAGGTACTACCTCCCCATCGCCCCTATGACTGTGCCATTGATTTGTTGCCAAATGCTAAGCTTCCCAAGAGCAGGTTGTACTCCCTGTCACGTCCTGAGACTCAGGCTATGGCAGAGTACATTCAGGAGAACTTGGCTAAGGGATTTATCAGACCTTCACAGTCTCCAGTTGGGTCGGGGTTCTTCTTCGTGGGTAAAAAGGACGGTTCGTTGCGACCCTGCATCGACTTCAGGGAATTGAACCGTATCACGATTAAAAACTCATACCCACTGCCTCTCATTTCGGTCTTGTTTGACCAGCTTCGTACTGCCACCATTTTTTCTAAGATTGACCTACGCGGTGCGTACAATCTAATCCGAATAAGAGAGGGGGATGAATGGAAGACTGCCTTTAATACCCACTCAGGGCATTATGAATATTTGGTGATGCCTTTTGGGCTCTGTAATGCCCCGGCAGTCTTCCAGGATTTCATGAATGATGTGCTCAGGGAATATTTGGATAGATTCTTAGTTGTATACTTAGATGACATCCTAATCTTCTCCCATTCCCTGGAGGAACATCGGAAGCATGTACGCTTAGTCCTCCAGAAACTCAGAGACCACCGGCTTGGGGCGAAGCTGGAGAAGTGCGAATTTGAAGTTCAGCAAATCGCATTTCTAGGATATATTATCTCCCCAGAAGGTTTCCAAATGGAGGGTTCCAAGGTACAGGCAGTCCTGGATTGGGTGCAGCCCACTAGTTTGAAGGCGCTTCAGCGTTTCCTGGGCTTTGCAAATTTTTATAGACGATTTATCGCTGGATTTTCGTCTATAGTGGCGCCCTTGGTGGCACTCACTAAGAAAGGGGCGGATGTTGCTCACTGGTCTTGTGAGGCTAAAGCAGCTTTTGCCCGTCTCAAAAGGGCATTTGTTTCGGCCAAGGTGCTGCGACACCCAGATCCAGAGCGTCCTTTTGTGGTGGAGGTGGATGCCTCTGAGATGGGTATTGGGGCAGTGCTTTCTCAGATGGGAGTGTCTGATAATCGCCTTCATCCCTGTGCTTACTTTTCCCGTAAATTTTCGCCTGCCAAGATGAATTATGACGTGGGTAACCGGGAATTGTTGGCTATTAAGGATGCACTCGAGGAGTGGAGACACTGGCTTGAGGGGGCTAAGTTTGTGGTCTCAATTCTCACTGACCATAAGAATCTGGCATATTTAGAGTCAGCGAAGCGTCTCAATGCCAGGCAGGCACGATGGGCTTTGTTTTTTGCTCGCTTTAATTTTTTGATAACATATCGCCCTGGGTCAAAAAACATCAAGGCTGATGCGCTCTCGCGGAGTTTTGCTCCAATCCAGGAGACCACCGAGGAGCCGTTGCCCATTGTTTCCCCATCATGTATTAAAGTGGGCATTACCCAGGACCTCTTATCATTAGTCCTTAGAGCACAGGAGCAGGCTCCTCCAGACCTTCCGGTAGGTCTTTTGTTTGTGCCTCCTAGGTTAAGACAGCGAGTGTTCCTGGAATTCCATGCCAAGAAGTCGGCAGGTCACCCGGGTATTGCCAGAACTCGGGAGTTGCTATCTAGGGCGGTGTGGTGGCCCTCGGTGGCTAAGGATGTGGATCAGTGGGTTCGGGCATGTGACATCTGTGCCCGAAATAAGACTCCTAGAGGGGTTCCTGTTGGCCCATTACATCCACTCTCTATCCCGTCTAAGCCATGGACCCACATTTCAATGGATTTTGTGGTGGACTTGCCCAAATCCTCGGGGATGACAGCCATCTGGGTTGTCGTTGACAGGTTTTCGAAGATGGCGCACTTCGTTCCACTGGTTGGGCTGCCATCAGCCAGACGCCTGTCTGAATTATTTATGCTGCATGTTGTGCGTCTCCACGGGTTGCCACTTGATGTGGTCTCTGACCGCGGATCCCAGTTTGTGGCCAAATTCTGGAGGGCATTTTGTTCCGATCTCCAGATTTCTGTCAGCTTGTCGTCAGGCTACCATCCGCAGTCTAATGGGCAGACTGAAAGGGTGAACCAGTCCTTGGAGCAGTTCCTCAGGTGTTATGTCTCCAAGTGTCAGACTGACTGGGTTGCTCATCTGTCCATGGCGGAGTTTGCCTATAACAACGCGGCTCACTCTGCTACAGGGATCTCTCCCTTCCTTTGTGTGTATGGGCATCATCCTAAGGCCAATTCTTTTGACCCCCTGGACACCACGCCTGGTGGTTCCTCTGTGGTTTCGGTCCTTAGAGGTATTTGGCGGAAAGTGAAGAAAGCCCTTGTGTCTGTGTCATTAGTGACCAAAAGGGTTTTTGATAAGCGGAAAAGACCCTGCAGCTTCAAATTAGGAGACTTCGTCTGGTTGTCTACCAAGAATTTGAAGTTGAGACAGCCATCTCATAAGTTAGGGCCCCGGTTCATCGGCCCTTATAAGATCACCAGGGTTATCAATCCGGTGGCATTTCAGTTAGATCTGCCCCGTTCTTTGGGTATCAATAAAACATTTCATTGTTCCCTTTTAAAACGGGCGATTAGTAATCCTTCTTCCAGTGGAAGACCTTCCCCTCTTCTGATACGTGGCCAGAGGGAGTTTGTTGTTGAAAGGATTCTTGACTCCAAGGTGGTTCGGGGTCGGCTGTCATTTTTGGTGCACTGGAAGGGGTATGGCCCGGAGGAGCGGTCGTGGGTGCGCAGTTGTGATCTTCATGCCCCCAGACTGATACGCTCTTTCTTCTCGCAGTTCCCCGATAAACCCGGTGGTAGGGGTTCTTTGACCCCTCGTCAGAGGGGGGGTACTGTTAGGGTCTCCTGCCCTGTGCTGCCACGTCGTCATGGCAACCGGGAGACAAGTGCTAGTGGAGTAACCTGAGCGCAGCTGATACTCCGGTTCGGGTCTTTTGCTGTGCAGTGGTTATAGGCTCTGTGCACGGCAGGGGATCCGGTGCTGGTTTTTGTGCTCACAGTCTGTGAGGTCTGAGTGGGGCGTGGACAGCACCTGCTTTATAAGGCCTCTGTTCAGGGTAAGCAGATGCTGCTGAATCTTTGTTGGTTAGTCAGTTCATGAAAGTTAGCCAGTACTGTGTAGCTTTGTATTTGTTTGTTGCTTACTGCAAATAGGCCTGGGGATTTGGTATTACACTCTGCCAATCCAGACCTAGCAGTAAGACTGGAGTCAGTCGTTTAGCTTGCTGGGGTTCTGTTACTACTCTGTGAACTTAGCAAGTTTGCGGCTGTATTCTAAGACTTGCCTGTCTAATCCTGTCTCACTGTGCTAGGTGTCAGGGGTCAGTTTAGTGGCAGTAAGCTAAAACCTGTGCACTGCAAGTGAGAAATAGGATTGTGGAGACTCTCCTTGTGTCTATCATTCCATCTCTGACCAAGGAGTTTACTGCCACACCCGTTGGTAACCCTTTAGGGTTTTGCTGTTGCCCTTAGCAACAGCATTTCGGGTTCTCTATGTATTAAAACACAACATCTTGCTTTTTCCATCTGTGCAGTTCTAATACAAGGGAGATACCCAGTTCCTTAGCATCTGGGCTTCTCTGTTCACTTTGTGTGTATTTTGTTACCCTATTACCTTCTGTGTACGTTATGTCATATTCCCCAGTTTGTCTGTGAGTCCATTTGTTTTGCATAACAGTTCAAACACCAGTACATTCCTGCAGACACTGGAGTGCATAACAGTTCTGACACCAGTACTTTCCTGCAGGCACTGGTGTGCATAACAGTATTAAAAATCGGTGCAGTGGGGGCCCCCCTGTACCGAGGGGCCGTGTGCACTGCACATAATGCACCCATTATAGATTTGCACCCATTGCACATTGCACCCACTATAGAAATGCGTACATGCTTCTGGGGCATCACTTAAAAGAAATGTTTCAGATTTCAAATGGATTATTTTCTTTTGCACATATAACTTGTTTTATCTTTGTTCCATTGCTGACAGGTTTTGACAATTTGTCTGCAAATCTATTTTTCTATTTATGTGTGCAATTGCTCAGCTGTGGTCTGATTCATGACACTCTGTGATGGTTCTTAGAAAGACTCCTTATGATTTGTTGGTATGTCTTGTTTTGTTTATTATACTTTAAGTCAGATCTGCATATTTCAGTATTCAGCATTAATACTGCAGTGATATTTAGTATGTGGTTTGGATTGTTCTGACATGCTATCTGTATTTTAACATAAAGTTGTAAACAAAAGTAAAACAAATTCTTCATTTGTGCTAAAATTAAAGATGAGCGGGTTCGGTTCTCCGAGATCTGAACCCCCCCGAACTTCACCTATTTTACATGGTTCCGAGGCAGCCTCGGATCTTCCCGCCTTGCTCGGATAACCCGAACGCGCCCGAACGTCATCATCCCGCTGTCGGATTCTCGCGAGATTCGTATTCTATATAAAGTGCCGCGCGTCGCCGCCATTTTCACTCGTGCATTGGAGATTGAACGGAGAGGACGTGGCTGCGTTCTCTCCCTGAAAAGCTCCGTAATCTGTGCTCAGTGTGCTGCAAATATCTGTGCTCAGTGTGCTGAAAATATCTACGTTCTCTGCCTGAAAACGCTCCATATCTGTGCTCAGTGTGCTGCAAATATCTGTGCTCAGTGTGCTTTATTGTGGGGACTGGAGACCACCAGTATAATAGTAGTACAGTACAGTAGGACATTGCTGTATCTTGCAGCTCTATGTCACTGCAAGTATCCATTCCATATCTGTGCTGCATTATTGAGAGCAGTATACAGTAGGACAGTGCAGCATTTTGGTGACCAACAGTATATAGTTGTACAGTACATTAGGCCATTGCTGTAGTTTCTTACAGCTCTGTGTCACTGCAAGTATCCATTCCATATCTGTGCTGCATTATTGTGAGCAGTATATAGTAGGACAGTGCAGCATTTTGGTGACCAGCAGTATACATATATAGTACAGTACAGTAGGCCATTGCTGTATCTTACAGCTCTGTGTCACTTCTAGTATCCTGATCAGTGCTCAATATCTGCTGCATTGTTGTGACCAGTATGTATACTGTACTGTGCGACGTGTTTTATACACCTGGTGATTATGCATCCTGTAATTTGTACTGAGCGATGTGTGAGATACACCTGGGGATTATACACCCTATATACTGTACTGTGTGATATACACCTGGGGATTATACACCTTATATTATTATTATTATCCTTTATTTATATGGTGCCACAAGGGTTCTGCAGCGCCCAATTACAGAGTACATAAATAATCAAACAGGAAAACAGCAACTTACAGTTGATGACAGTATAGGACAAGTACAGGGTAAATACACATAGTTACATCAGCAGATGACACTGGAATAAGTATCAGGTGGCAGAAGACTAAGACCAAGGATAAGCACATGAGGGAAGAGGGCCCTGCTCGTGAGAGCTTACAATCTAAAGGGGAGGGGTAGACAGACATGGGTGACACAGATGGGGTACACAGAGAACGTGGAACAGAGGGTTAGGATGAGATTTGGCTGGGTTTGGTGAAGAAGTGGACCCCCAGAAGGCACAAGTCAATACTTAACATTGCAACATTTTACTGGGCTATGCAGGAGAAAATTAAAAATAGGGAAAAAAAAAAAAAAAAAAAGAATTGATAACTTCTACCGCTTTCAAAAAGGTCAATGGAAGCTGAAATAATGGACAACTGCCTCATGGAAGCCAGATACAGTATACCAAACAGTACTTAGCAGAGTTAGGAATGAGTGCTTTAGGATTTATATTCAAAAACATTGTCTCCATAATCCCAAAAACGTCAGTCTTCCTGGAAAGTGGTTTGTTCCTTTGTAAGGGAAAGAGAACAAACGTTCTCAAACAACGGTTTCTCAATTCCTTTTTCCTCTGAGCATTTCTGTAATCAGAAAGCAGCGACTTTCTACAAATGTTTACGAATAATTCCAGTGATTTTGTCATTTTATTTCAGTGATTTGGACCAATAATATCATTGATTAGAACAAATAATTCCAGTGATTTTGTCATTTTCTTCCAGTGATTTGGACCAATAATACCATTGATTAGAACAAATAATTCCAGTGATTTTGTCATTTTCTTCCAGTGATTTGGACCAATAATACCATTGATTAGAACAAATAATTCCAGTGATTTTGTCATTTTCTTCCAGTGATTTGGACCAATAATACCACTGATTAGAACGAATAATTCCAGTGATTTTGTCATTTTCTTCCAGTGATTTGGACCAATAATACCATTGATTAGAACAAATAATTCCTGTGATATTGAGGTGTTTGTGTCGCTTAGCTTAGCCGTCCAGCGACCACAGTGCACCTCTTTTGCTCTTTTCTTTGCATCATGTGTTGTTTGGGGCCAATTTTTTTAAGTGCCATCCTGTCTGTCACTTCCGTATATGTCCAGTGGTACTGCCATTTGATATAATTCCCGACATTACTGCCATCCTGTCTGACACTGCAGTGCCACTCCTAGATGGGCCAGGTGTTTGTGCCGCCTTCTTGGGTTGCTTTGCTTAGTCATCCAGCGACCTCGGTGCAAATTTTAGGACTAAAAATAGTATTGTGAGGTGTTCAGAATAGACTGGAAATGAGTGGAAATTGTGGTTATTGAGGTTAATAATACTATAGGATCAAAATGATTCCCAAATTCTATGATTTAAGCTGTTTTTGAGGGGTTTTTGAAAAAAAACACCCGAATCCGACAAAAAATTTCAGGGAGGTTTTGCCAAAATGCGTCCGAATCCAAAACACGGCCGCAGAACCGAATCCAAAACCAAAACACAAAACCCGAAAAATTTCCGGTGCACATCTCTAGCTAAAATAAATATCTGCTGCCTTCAGCTCGTATGATCCAGGTAAGAAAGGAGGCCTGGTGATACAAGCTAGTTGTAGATCTCCATTGCTGACAATTTCTTACTTCTACAGTACATGCGAGTTGGGGAAAGAAGTGAGATTTCTGGGGGGAAATTTACAAACAAGCCGCTGCTTTCTGCTGTGTTTAAGATTTGAATAGTACTGCCATTTTACATTTCCTATACTGTGTACCGTACATCAAGGACAAGCAGCCATTTAGTAATTGTACCACTTTGAGCTTTATTATCTACAGAGGTACCTGACTCTACAGTCTTGACCCTTCAGTGTGATAATTTCCATGCATTACTATTCTGTGCTATTCTGTGAACCCCGAACATTTCACTTTCTAATTCTCAACATGAAGTGTCAAAGGTGTTCAACATTTGTAATATGTAACTGTAGTATGGGGTGATGGAGGGAAATGTGTAACCACAAAGGTTATGGCGGGGGGACTGTATTAATACAGAGGTGATGGCAGCAATTTGTTACTACAGAACGAGGAAGTCTTATGTGTTACAGAGGATGAGCACATTCACTACATAAGGTAGCCACACTACTGCTGGTGGTGCCCTGCCATTTTGTGGTGCTGAAACTTATTTCCCCCTTGGCATAAGCATGTGCAGCTAATTGTATTAGGGTGTTCACCACCGGAGGGGCATGTCTAGCACCACAAAGGGACATGTCTAGAACTATTTCACATTTTTTCAGTAAAATCATATGGCTTAATCTAATTTCTCCCTAGTTCCTAATAAAAAAATAGATATAATATAACCTAGAGAAATAAAATAAAACATAATGGTGTGACCGCCGGCTGGTACTGACTGTATGCTACAGCATAACCCAGAGTCCTAGCTTGCCGCTGCGCCCTATTGCTGCTTACACTACCCCAACCTATCACTGACCCAGCGGCGGAACTGGAGAGTGGTAGTTACAGGTGCACATGCATTGCCCTCCCCACACACCCCACCCCTCCAGCACCTACACCCTGTTGAGTGGACCACTCTGAAAAATATGGCAGATTTAGGGGGCCAAACATTTCAGTTTTAATATAACACAAGTAAGGTTTATAATTTACACATGTGCCATTAGAGCCACATTTGCCTCTTTCTATGCCATCAGACCCCTCCTCTGCAGGACACCATAATTTGTCACACATGTCCCCATGCTCACCAGCTACTGACAGTAGTGCCCCTTAATCACATTATGCCACACAGTATGAGCCAAAATTCACATACACCATATGGTATGTGCCAAAATTCACATTATGCCACACATCATGTGCCGAAATTCCCATTACGCCACATTGTATGAGTCGAAATTTACATTACGCCACACAGTATGAGACGAAATTCACATTACGCCATATAATATGAGCTGAAATTTACATTACGCCACACCATATGAGCCGAAATTCACATTACGCCACCCTGTATGAGTCGAAATTCACATTATGTCACACAACATGAGCTGAAATTCACATTAAGTCACACAGTATGAGCCAAATTCACATTAAGCCGAACAATATAAGCCAAAGTTCACATTAAGCCACACCATATGAGCTGAAATTCACATTAAGCCACACAGTATGAGTCAAAATTCACATTACACCACATAGTATGAGCTGAAATTCACATTACACCACATAGTATGAGCTGAAATTTACACTATACCACACAGTATGAGCTGAAATTCACATTACACCACATAGTATGAGCTGAAATTCACATTACACCACATAGTATGAGCTGAAATTTACACTATACCACACAGTATGAGCTGAAATTCACATTACACCACATGGTATGAGCTGAAATTCACATTACACCACACGGTATGAGCTGAAATTCACATTACACAACACCGTATGAGCTGAATATCACATTACGCCACACAGTATTAGCTGAAATTCACATTATGCCACACAGTATGAGCTGAAATTCACATTACACCACATGGTATGAGCTGAAATTCACATTACACCACACGGTATGAGCTGAAATTCACATTACACAACACCGTATGAGCTGAATATCACATTACGCCACACAGTATTAGCTGAAATTCACATTATGCCATACAGTATGAGCTGAAATTCACATTATGCCACACAGTATGAGCCAAATTCACATTAATCCACACAGTATGAGCCAAATTCACATTATGCCACACAGTATGAGCCAAATTCACATTAATCCGCACAGTATGAGTCAAATTCACATTATGCCACACAGTATTAGCCAAATTCACATTACGCCACAGAGTATGCCCCCAGCAGTGCCAGATACACATAATACCCCCAGTACTCACCGTTATAAGTAAAACACATTACTAATAATATACATTTCGAGGGATATAAATAATCTATAGTAATAAAAAAATAATAGAAATGTAACATATATTAAACAGATTTTATATATATATATATATATATATATATATACAGTATTTCCAACCTGGCACTCCTCCAGGGCAGCAGGGCCCCCAAATACAATACTTGCTTGTGTTCCCTCCTGGGGTGCAGCAACCCCTATATACAACAAGAACAAATCAGGCGGCACTCCAAGACTTCTGAACAGGTGAACTTTAGTGCACAGACATTAGTGCATGATATCAACGTTTCGGGGAATGACACCCCATCATCAGGATAACAAGTGAGTACAATGGTGAAAGAATTTATACTTACAGGATTCCTCATTCCCATGCCCACTGCCGCACGCCGGTCCGGGACTCCACCGCACTTCTGGTGACGTCTGACGGAAGTGACATCGTCTCATGGGCAGCACCAGCAGCAAACGCCGGGCGCCGTCCTCGGGCTCTGCCAATCTTTCGGTCACATGTACCGGATGCAGCGTCATCTCAGGAGCAGCACCGTAGATGGGCTAGAAGGGGAAAACACAGGGCTAGTTACCATGGCAACGCCATAAGAAACATCATAGCAGTGAATGTTATATCATAAGTGCATGATCAAAAAAATTATTATGAATAAAAACAAACATACCTGTATACATAGATAATAATACACAAATGGTAAAACATAATACACAGTACATATATAAATAATAAATAGAGCTCTAACCTACACAGAATAGTGGGTGACTGAATCTCCTGCTGGACCAATGCTGATGTAACATCCAAGTGAAATTACACAAACCTATGGCCAGGTATATTATCCCCAGCAATCAGACCAAATGGGGGGCTATGATTCACACCTCATAAATATATTAAATACGCTGTAAATAAATTGCTGAAACAACATTATTTCTGGTAGAGGTGACTTTCTCTACTACTTGAAAGAAACATGTCAAGCTCAATGATTCATTCAAACCCCTCAGACTAACCGTGTCCAGGGTAAAGATCCACTTTGCTTCTAACTGGAGCAATTTTTTAGATCTATCCCTCCTTCTTAAAGAGTTGGGCACTTGGGCGATGATTCTATATCTAAGCATAGCCATGTTGTGTCTGGCCTGTGTAAACTGCCTGGCTACTGCTTGATCACTATTGCCAGATATCAGAGCAGCTCTGATAGCTGCCCTGTGTTGGGCAATTCTCTCCTTGAATTGTTTCTCTGTCTTGCCCACATAGTGTAAACCACATGGGCAAGACAGAAAATAAACCACGAACTTGGATGTACATGTCAGAGGAATTTAATTTTAATTTCGTACATCTCACCTGTGTATGGATGTGGGAATTTATTCCCAATAATCAAGACTCTACAGGTTGTACAACCCGTGCACCGGTAGCACCCGCCTTTTCTGCTAAGAAAATGTTGTGGCCTTTCCTTGCCTACCCCAGTGATGTCTGTCCTAACCAACATATCTTTAAGGTTAGGGCCTCTGGTGTAACTAGAAAGTAACTTGGCGTTCAACAAGGAGGGTAGTTCTGCATCAGAATTAACGATGGACCATAATTTTTTGGCTTTTTCTTTAATGTCTCACTCGCTACCGTATACCTATTAACCCACGGAACCACTTTACCAGTTTCCACTTAGTTTTTTTCTACTAGTAGTGTTTTTCTATCAAGAGCCATGGCTTTGGTTTTTGCCTGTACTAACACAGAGTTGGGATAACCCCTCATGAGGAACTTCTTAGTTAAAACCTCCAATTGTTGCTCCCTCTCTGTTAAGTCACTAGTAATCGGACATGCACGAACAAACTGTGACTATGGTAGACTGTCCACTATAGCTCTAGGGTGACTTCTGATGAAGCTAGGCGACCGTGCCTAGGGAAACGCATTAAGTGATACGCTGCCATCAACAAATGTGCTCCATTACATGAGGATCCAGATATGGACTTTTAATATTTATTCCTTCCTTTTGGAATTTTCTCTGAGGGACTGCATCATTACAGCTTTGATTGGAGAGACCCAGCCTTTGCACAATCATCACAGCTTGCCTGCTGTTAATTTTCAAGCACCTGGAAGCCTCCATCGCCATGGGTAACACCAGCTGTATTTAACAACATTATTCCCCAGGGAACTTTATCCTTTGAGTCCGGGATCCCATTTGGATACACACCAGCAGCTGTTTTTTATTTTTGTTCTCAGTGTAATATGCCCAGATTTTATGTTTTTTAGTGGGAGTATCTATCTATTTATTGTCTAGTAAATAAATTGTTCATTTATTTCTATCAATCCACGATTGTTTATTATTATTGGAGAAACACTAACCAGCGCCAGTACAATTCTTTTACAGCTCTAGGGTGGAAGCTGTCATGTCTAAGGATAGTATTCCTATCCGTGGGTTTTACATACAAACTGGTTTTGAACTGACCATTAATTATTTCAATGTTGACATCCAAAAAATTAATTTGTTCTGTACTGGTACACATAGTTAATTTGGCTGGACAGGTGGATATATTATGTTGTTCTATGACCTTCTCCAATAACTCCCCTTGACCACGCCACAACAGTAGAATGTAATCTATGTATCGATAGTATTTAAACACATGCTCAGAGATAGAAGGTGATTCAAAAAACAATTTCATCTCTACCATGTACATGAATGCGTTAGCATAAGCCAGGGCCACACAACTGCCCATGGCACAACCTGACTTTTGAAGAAAAAAGGAGCCATCATACAGGAAATAGTTATGTTTACGCGTGAATTCCAACAAACAAATGAAGAAATCTACATTGGGCCCTTTATACAACTGGCTAGATGAAATCAAATTATGTACTGCCTTTAGGCCCAACTCGTGGGGAATGCAAGTATATAAGCTAGTCACGTCAATACTGGCCAGTACTAAATCAGCAGGCAACATTGCAATGTCAGAAAATTTTCTTAATAAAGATGTTGTATCCTTTAAATGTGTGGCAGTGTCCTGGATCACAGGCTGCAGCCACGTGTCCAGGAACACTGCCACTGGTTCACAAAGAGACCCTCTGGCAGAAATAATAGGTCTGCCAGGAGGTTTCACTGGATCCTTATGAAGTTTAGGAATAATATAGAAGATAGGTACAGTAGGATGTGAGAGACATAAACAAACACCAGTCTCTGCGTCAATGACACCACTGGAGACACCAGACTGTACTAACAGCCCTAGTTCTCTTTTGTAGCTGTCCGTGGGGTCCCTGCTTAGTCTTATGTATGTCTCGTAATCATCCAATAAATGAGAGCATTCCTCTTTGTACATGGCAAGGTCCATTACTACTATGGTGCCGCCTTTGTCTGCCCCACGTATAATGATGTCCTGTCGGGAACTTAAATCCCGTAAGACAGATTGTTCCAACTTGGATAAATTATGATGAAAAAAAGGTTTTATCTTCGTAATGGCTTTGCTACTTGTGTCAAGCAATCGGGAGAAAGTTTGAATAGACGTAGTGAATGATTGGGGATCGAACGTAGATGCTGGGCAGAATCTTTTGCCCCGTCTGTTGTTCCCTGTGTGGGAGTAATCAGGGTCTCAATGTTGTGCACCACTTGACCTTTGACTCTGCTTTTATCAAAAAATTCTCTTAATTTCAACTTACTTTGAAACTTGAAATTGTCCACCTTGTAAGTGAATTCATCGTGTAGCTGTGTCGGAACAAATGCTAACCCCTTGCTTAATATCTGTTCCTCCATGTGCATGTATATACAGTCCTACAGTCTACAGATCTCCTCTTTTTTTTTAGGGGGGGTAACTTTATGTACAGGAACTGGCTCAGCTGCAGGCCTGCAGCGCTGCAGTTTACTTAACTCTCACCGACTGACTTTCTAAGCTGAGCGGTGACTTACTATCTCATTCGGCTCTGACTCTGAGCCCTCCCGAGAGGAATGCTGGCCTGAGGCTGTTGCTGCATACCAGCAGAGAGCGGATGGGAGGGGGATACAGAGTGCGGACGGGAGGGGGAGAAAGAGCCACGGACAGGAGGGGGAGACAGAGCGCAGATGGGAGGGGGAGAGAGTGCCGCAGACAGGAGGGGGAGACAGAGCACGGACGGGAGTGGGAGAAAGAGCCATGGATGGGAGGGAGGAGACAAAGCGTGGATGGGAGGGAGAGAGCGCTGTGGATGGGAGGGGGAAGACAGAGCATGGACAGGAGGGGGAGAGAAAGCCGCGGAAGGGAGGGGGAGAGAGAGAGCATGGATGGGAGGGGGAGAGTGCACGCAGACGGGAGGGGGAGAGAGAGTGTGGATGGGAGGGGGAGAGAGAGAGACACGAATGGGAGGGGGGAGACAGTGTGCGGATGGAAGGTGGAGATAGAGCTCAGATGGGTGGCGGGAGGGGGCACAGGAACGAACAGCGATCACTGTGCTGCAGAAGTAGCATGTGGGTGGTGCTAGAAATTAGGGTTGCCTGGTGCACACACGCCTATGCCCCTTGGGATCTTTAACCATGTTTTGATCAGGGCGAGGGCCAGATTAAAGTCCACATGCTCCTGAGCTAAAAATGATCAAGTTTCTGTTATAAGGAGTGGAGGAGCTGTGACCAGTGCTATGTGTGGCCAGTGCCATGTGCACACAGGGGAAATGCAGGATTTCTAGAGAAGGGTTTCCAAATTCATTATTTTACAGTGGATGAAGAGGCAGTGGCATCACAAGGGGGGTGCAGCCCACACCCAGGTTTCACCTGCTGAGGGGTGACACCAAAATGCCAGCTCATGCTCAGTGACAGGATTTGGGTGCTGCATTGTAACATTACGTGTGAACCTGGGAATAACCCATCTTTATTCCTGGGTTGAATTACAAGGTCAGGCGACTCAGGAATTCGGGAGTGACCCTTTCTCACTGCACAGCGTCCACCCAGCAATATATCGGGTCGATACTGGGTTATTTGTGCTGTCTGAAAGTAGTATTACTAAATTTGTAGTGGACAGAAAAGAAATTAATAACTAACCCAACAAAATCAATAAAATGTTATTGTAAAGTGGAAACTGCATTGTTGTTAAAAAAAAAATGAAACCAATTAGGCAATTTTTATATTTTACTGCAATAACCCCTGCTGCTTAAAATAGAACATCTGCCTGAAATTGCCCGTTCAAAATTCAGAAACAACATTTACTGTAAAAGGGCCCCATACACTAGAACGATATGTCTAGAGGCTGAAGTCGGGGCGATTTCCCTTGAACTCTCCCGGGAGCTTCCCAGGAGTGTTTACATAAGATTCCAAATGATTTTGTACAATTTGACTTTTTTGAGCATGCTATACATCGCATACGATATGTCAAGCGCCTACATATCGCATGGGATGTATAGCATGCATTCACAGGTACCATCAGATACATCCTGAGAATGCCAGTCAAACTTCCTATATAGATCGCATGCGATATATCGCAAGCACAAAAACCACACTTTTTTCCATTCGATTCCAAACAATTCCATTTGATCACGACAAATAACGAGTGCAGCACCAACAACCTGGAGAAGTCGACCCGACGCTCATGGAGCCACGCATCGGATCGGATCCACAGCAAAAATGCACGATTTTCCCCTATATATCTGCCCGAATTACCAAATTGAGCTGAAATCATTCTAGTGTATGGGGCCCTTTACACATATCTATTGACACTTTGTAATACAGGTTGAGTATCCCATAGCCAAATATTCCGAAATATGGAATATTCCGAAATACAGACTTTTTTGAGTGAGAGTGAGATAGTGAAATCTTTGTTTTTTGATGACTCAATGTACAAAAACTTTGTATAATACACAAAGTTATTAAAAATATTGTATTAAATGGCCTTCAGGCTGTGTGTATAAGGTGTATATGAAACATAAATGAATTGTGTGAATGTACACACACTTTGTTTAATGTACAAAGTTATAAAAAATATTGGCTAAAATGACCTTCAGGCTGTGTGTATAAGGTGTATATGAAACATAAATGCATTCTGTGCTTAGATTTAGGTCCCATCACCATGATATCTCATTATGGTATGCAATTATTCCAAAATACGGAAAAATCCCATATCCAAAATTCCTCTGGTCCCAAGCATTTTGGATAAGGGATACTCAACCTGTATATGTAACCATCAGTGCAGTCAGAGTTTGTTTCAATAGTTGCAGATGTTGTTAAGTAATGTCAATCGAACTGAGTTTAGTCTTTAATGAAAGGAGAGCGCTGGGAAAAGAAACACTGAAGATAAAGAAACAGTTTCAGTTGTATAGGTCTAGTACACCCACAAGGCACAATTCAATAAAGAACATGCATTAAAACATTTTTAAATCATAAATAAATTCAACAGAGAGTAAAAATAAAATGAAACTGAAGTAGTGCAGTGTATGCTGAGAGATAACCATGCCTGGGAGCGGACTGACATTTTGCAATTAACATTTTGTAGCTGATACTCAAAAATAGTGAAAGTTTCCATTTAAACTTCTCTAGTTCCCAATCAAATGTCACAAAAACATTTATGAAGGTAATGTAGTTAATATATATTGAGTTCATGTTTGCTTAAGCCATAATCAACAGAGGTGCTTAAAGGGGATTGGTGGGCAGGGGCGTAGAGAGCTCAAGCTCCGGGCACCTAAAATATTGGAAGGCGTGCCGCAGCCTGACTCCACCGGCGCCTGCCTCCCGTCCATCCGCAGTTCGCAGCTCACAGCTGTTTAATAACAGTGTGAGCTGCTTCCTCCCTCCGCGCTCTCGAGTCCCGAATGGTGCGTGTGACGTCATGACATCACAGCGCACATGCAATGGGAGGAGACACTGTAGAGGAGACTTTGAGAGTGGAGCTGCGTGCAGCGGCACCGTGACGATCATTAAAAATAAATAAATATATATATTGAAAAGAGGTGCGTTCTGGCAGCGCGACTACGCCTGCCTGTCTGCTACTATTTGCTATATTATAGGTTTTATTATCGTCGGCTTTTTCTTACGGTTGTGTCGCGAAGTCCAATGTGGGTGTGCAGGTGCTTGAGGCCTAAATTCCTATTGAAGTTGCTGTTCTGCTGAATTCATATAGAAACAGGTACTATATATTGCTAAGGAGTACCCTAAGGGAGAAGCATTCTTAAAAGGAGTGAGTTATTTACCTTCCTTTTTTTAAAATTCATCACATGGGTGTGATTCTGATTATTATATTAGAAATCACAATTTCAATATAGTGGTTTTTTGAGACACTATAGGCACAAAGCACTTTATATATAAAAATTATTTTTGCAACATATGCACAAATAAGTCACTAGTCACTTTAGAACATTAAGAGCATTTTTGCTGAGACTTATCTTCCCTCTCTGCCTACGTGACTATACCTAAACCCCTCGCTGAGGTTGTCTGTACAAGGAGTAAAAGGACAAAAGAAGACGACCATTTAAAGATACCACTACGGGCTTATTTTGAGCATATTTCTGGTACGCATATATAATATTAGCTGCACATTTAAGGAGTATTCCACACCAGAGCACTGAATGCGCAGAGACTTTATCCCTATTGAACACACATATATATATATATATATATATATATTTATTTATTTTTAAACAAAGAGTGGATCAGTGCGCTTGTCCAAATTGTGCAAAATTCCTTACTGTTAGGATATATATATAAAAAAAGTCATACATAAATTTGGTCAAATGACCAGTCCAGTAAAACTTAAGTTTGATTGAATTTGTCAAATAGTCCACACTTTCCCCGTTTTAACGGGTGGCTGCTCAGTTCTTCAAGTAGTGCCACTAGATATACGTAGCCCAAAGGGAAATCTGAAAGTAGAGGAAGAAACAGCAGAGCGCCTATAGTGTAGTATCCCTTGAGTTAATTTTCGTCACACGCAAGAATAAATATTGCGTACCGGATTACGGCTTGACTTAAGGCCTATCGGTCCCCAGGTCTTCTAGTCCACTTCTCTGTCGGAATCAGATAAAACAAATATTGGATACCCATGCAGGCAGACCTATAGGACAACTGCTGGAAAATTAAAGGGATATTTTTATCCTAAGTTTACAAGTGGATCCCTTCTGTTGGACTTCACTGATACTTTGAAAAACTGAGGAAATGCCAACCCAATGAGCCAAGAAAAATGAATGAAATATATATCTACATGCTGGAGAAGAATATAATTCATTAGGTGGCCTATAATAAGGAATCCCAATAAACACTATCATATTCTGGGAATAATTTTCTTCAAGTTTTTTCAACTTGGTAATAAATATTTTTCAGGTTTCCAGATGACTGCTACCATCTGATGAGGACCAGTACTGAAGTATTTATACTGACCGGCACAAATAATTGTTTTATCTGATTCCGACAGAGAAGTGGACTAGAAGACCTGGGGACCGATAGGCCTTAAGTCAAGCCGTAATCCGGTACGCAATATTTATTCTTGCGTGTGACGAAAATTAACTCAAGGGATACTACACTATAGGCGCTCTGCTGTTTCTTCCTCTACTTTCAGATATATATATATATATATATATATAGCAAACAGAAATCGCTGTGGTTAACTCCAGGTGACTGGATGTCACTAAATAGTTGCAGAGTATTGGCGACACTCAAAAGACTCAGGAAGAGTCCTTAAATAGGTATTGTTTTATTAGACCAACTGGCCGACATGTTTCGGGACTATGCCCTGTCCTCAGGGCCAAACAGCTGTTTGGACCCGAGGACGGGGTATATCCCCGAAAACATGTCGGCCAGTTGGTCTAATAAAACGATACCTATTTAAAGATTGTTCCTAAGTCTGTTGAGTGCCGCCAATGTTCTGTAACTATATATATATATATATATATATATATATTTATTTTGAAAGTCAATGGTAAAGTCTGCGCACACACTAATAATGTCCAGATTTGTATTGGTACATGTAGTGCCAGCTCATTCACTCCAGCCAAGAGATGACGATTTCTAAAAAAGTATTGAAATGAGGAGAGCGCACTTGTGAATAATATATCAAGATAATTTTACTAATAATAAAATATCCACATACATGTCAGTTTAAAACTGCACACTTAGCCGATTCTCCAGTGACAGCCACTTCAGGACAGCAGTGTCCGAAAATGCTGCCTTTTAACGGAGCTTTCCGCCAGCTCTGTTGCTCAGCGGGTGATGGTGAATCGTCTACGGAGGGTGGCTAAAATTATCTTGATATATTATTCACAAGTGCGCTCTCCTCATTTCAATATATATATATATATATATATATATATACATAAAAGAAAAAAGGAGGGTACCCAATAGCGCTAAGAGAATGAAAGAGCAGCACCTCTAGAAGAACCTCCTGTTAGCAAAGGTTCGGGAGAAGACAGCAAACAAACAGATCTGAGGGAACTTACATGTATGGTACTGTTTTGATAATATTAGTACATCAGTTTAAAACAAAACAATTTTCAATTACATAGAATAAAATGTATTCATAAAAGTACAGAATAAACATAGTACGTCTTTGTGATTTTACAGAGGACTTCTTCGGATATATTCGGTTTTACATTCAGTTTTTAGTGTATTTCTTTGTTGAAACATACGATACAGAAGTAGAACAATAGATCGACCCCCGATCTATGTTACCTGACGAAAGTGCCACGCTATTAAAGGGCACTGCAACGTTGCCAATTTGACTTGTGCCTATAAGTGTATTTTATTCAAGACAACATGAGTATTGCTTAGAATAATACAACAGAATGGACTCCAATTTGGGATTATTTAATATTTTTTTCTTTTCAAGTATAACCTAAGAGTGGGGCGCCAAAACATACCCATGCTCCGGGCACCATGTCACCTAGCTACACCTCTGTTGGTGGGTGCAAAGTACCCAGGTTTGGTTCTGTCTGTGGCTTGGGCCTGATGGTGTCATCATGCCTACTTTGGTGAACAGTGCAGCTTTAGCTCAGTTTTTGAAATGGGACATGTTCTCACTCCTACAGTATATACTGTACTTGGCCATGCCCCCTAGTTCCACGGCTCAAGAAACCTCTTGGCTCCCTGATAATCTATACATTTCACTGACTCTACAGCATTCTTCAGCAAATATTTAGTGTACATATTGTAAACCATCTTGTGCAAAAACAATAGCTAGTAAAAAAAAATGCAGAGTAGTCATATAAATATAAAGAGCATGCTAAGTCTTGGAATCAGTATTGGAAATTAAGTCTTTCTTAGGCATTTGTGGCTTATAGTTTACAGTACTGTATGTAGTGATATGTCCATCATAAAGGTGCATCCATCAACAACATGGAAAATAACACCACCCCTATGGCTTCTGCAAAGATACTATACACTACAAAAAGGCATATAAAAGTGTAAGTAAAAATTAGACATAAATTTAAGGTGAGTTAGTTGCTAGGTTTCTAACTCCATCACTGTTCTCGATGTGAACACTCCTAAAATACCTCTACATTACTAAGACTTTCCCAAGTTTAGTAAACATGGAAAGATTAAAAAAGCTTATTTTCCCATCCATAAATGGACTTACATTCAACTCTAAATTAGTGATGTGCACCGGACATTTTTCGGGTTTTGTGTTTTGGTTTTGGATTCGGTTCCGCGGCCGTGTTTTGGATTCGGACGCGTTTTGGCAAAACCTCCCTGAAAATTTTTTGTCGGATTCGGGTGTGTTTTGGATTCGGGTATTTTTATACAAAAAACCCTCAAAAACAGCTTAAATCATAGAATTTGGGGGTCATTTTGATCCCATAGTATTATTAACCTCAATAACCATAATTTACACTCATTTTCAGTCTATTCTGAACACCTCACACCTCACAATATTATTTTTAGTCCTAAAATTTGCACCAAGGTCGCTGGATGGCTAAGCTAAGCGACCCAAGTGGCCGACACAAACACCTGGCCCATCTAGGAGTGGCACTGCAGTGTCAGACAGAATGGCACTTCAAAAAAAATAGTCCCCAAACAGCACATGATGCAAAGAAAAAAAGAGGCGCACCAAGGTCGCTGTGTGACTAAGCTAAGCGACACAAGTGGCCGACACAAACACCTGGCCCATCTAGGAGTGGCACTGCAGTGTCAGGCAGGATGGCACTTCAAAAAAATAGTCCCCAAACAACACATGATGCAAAGAAAAAAAGAGGCACACCAAGGTCGCTGTGTGACTAAGCTAAGCGACACAAGTGGCCGACACAAACGCCTGGCCCAACTAGGAGTGGCACTGCAGTGTCAGGCAGGATGGCACTTCAAAAAAATAGTCCCCAAACAGCACATGATGCAAAGAAAAAAAGAGACGCACCAAGGTCGCTGTGTGACTAAGCTAAGCGTCACAAGTGGCCGACACAAACACCTGGCCCATCTAGGAGTGGCACTGCAGTGTCAGGCAGGATGGCACTTCAAAAAAATAGTCCCCAAACAGCACATGATGCAAAGAAAAAAAGAGGCACACCAAGGTCGCTGTGTGACTAAGCTAAGCGACACAAGTGGCCGACACAAACACCTGGCCCATCTAGGAGTGCTACTGCAGTGTCAGGCAGGATGGCACTTCAAAAAAATAGTCCCCAAACAGCACATGATGCAAAGAAAAAAAGAGGCGCACCAAGGTCGCTGTGTGACTAAACTAAGCGACACAAGTGGCCGACACAAACACCTGGCCCATCTAGGAGTGGCACTGCAATGTCAGGCAGGATGGCACTTCAAAAAAATTGTCCCCAAACAGCACATGATGCAAAGAAAAATGAAAGAAAAAGAGGTGCAAGATGGAATTGTCCTTGGGCCCTCCCACCCTTATGTCAGCGACAGGGTCTGCAACACGACTGTGACTGAAATGACTGGTTGGTTTGGGCCCCCACCAAAAAAGAAGCAATCAATCTCTCCTTGCACAAACTGGCTCTACAGAGGCAAGATGTCCACCTCATCATCATCATCCGATTCCTCACCCCTTTCACTGTGTACATCCCCCTCCTCACAGATTATTAATTCGTCCCCACTGGAATCCACCATCTCAGATCCCTGTGTACTTTCTGGAGGCAATTGCTGCTGGTGAATGTCCCCACGGAGGAATTGATTATAATTCATTTTGATGAACATCATCTTCTCCACATTTTCTGGAAGTAACCTCGTACGCCGATTGCTGACAAGGTGAGCGGCTGCCCTAAACACTCTTTCGGAGTACACACTGGAGGGAGGGCAACTTAGGTAGAATAAAGCCAGTTTGTGCAAGGGCCTCCAAATTGCCTCTTTTTCCTGCCAGTATACGTACGGACTGTCTGACGTGCCTACTTGGATGCGGTCACTCATATAATCCTCCACCATTCTTTCAATGGTGAGAGAATCATATGCAGTGACAGTAGACGACATGTCAGTAATCGTTGGCAGGTCCTTCAGTCCGGACCAGATGTCAGCACTCGCTCCAGACTGCCCTGCATCACCGCCAGCGGGTGGGCTCGGAATTCTTAGCCTTTTCCTCGCACTCCCAGTTGCGGGAGAATGTGAAGGAGGAGATGTTGACGGGTCACGTTCCGCTTGACTTGACAATTTTCTCACCAGCAGGTCTTTGAACCTCTGCAGACTTGTGTCTGCCGGAAAGAGAGATACAACGTAGGTTTTAAATCTAGGATCGAGCACGGTGGCCAAAATGTAGTGCTCTGATTTCAACAGATTGACCACCCGTGAATCCTGGTTAAGCGAATTAAGGGCTCCATCCACAAGTCCCACATGCCTAGCGGAATCGCTCTGTTTTAGCTCCTCCTTCAATGTCTCCAGCATCTTCTGCAAAAGCCTGATGAGGGGAATGACCTGACTCAGGCTGGCAGTGTCTGAACTGACTTCACGTGTGGCAAGTTCAAAGGGTTGCAGAACCTTGCACAACGTTGAAATCATTCTCCACTGAGCTTGAGTCAGGTGCACTCCCCCTCCTTTGCCTATATCGTGGGCAGATGTATAGGCTTGAATGGCCTTTTGCTGCTCCTCCATCCTCTGAAGCATATAGAGGGTTGAATTCCACCTCGTTACCACCTCTTGCTTCAGATGATGGCAGGGCAAGTTCAGGAATGTTTGGTGGTGCTCCAGTCTTCTGTGCGCGGTGGCTGAATGCCGAAAGTGGCCCGCAATTCTTCGGGCCACCGACAGCATCTCTTGCACGCCTCTGTCGTTTTTTAAATAATTCTGCACCACCAAATTCAATGTATGTGCAAAACATGGGACGTGCTGGAATTTGCCCAGATGTAATGCATGCACAATATTGCTGGCGTTGTCCGATGTCACAAATCCCCAGGAGAGTCCAATTGGGGTAAGCCATTCTGCAATGATGTTCCTCAGTTTCCGTAAGAGGTTGTCAGCTGTGTGCCACTTATGGAAAGCGGTGATACAAAGCGTAGCCTGCCTAGGAACGAGTTGGCGTTTGCGAGATGCTGCTACTGGTGCCGCCGCTGCTGTTCTTGCTGCGGGAGGCAATACATCTACCCAGTGGGCTGTCACAGTCATATAGTCCTGAGTCTGCCCTGCTCCACTTGTCCACATGTCCGTGATTAAGTACAACTGCATTTTTTAGGACACTGGTGACTCTTTTTCTGAGGTCTGTGTACATTTTCGGTATCGCCTGCCTAGAGAAATGGTACCTAGATGGTATTTGGTACCGGGGACACAGTACCTCAATCAAGTCTCTAGCTGCCTGTGAATTAACGGTGGATACCGGAACCACGTTTCTCACCACCCAGGCTGCCAAGGCCTGAGTTATCCGCTTTGCAGCAGGATGACTGCTGTGATATTTCATCTTCCTCGCAAATGACTGTTGGACAGTCAATTGCTTACTGGAAGTAGTACAAGTGGTCTTCCGACTTCCCCTCTGGGATGCCGATCGACTCCCAGCAGCAGCAACAGCAGCGCCAGCAGCAGTAGGCGTTACACTCAAGGATGCATCGGAGGAATCCCAGGCAGGAGAGGACTCGTCAGACTTGCCAGTGACATGGCCTGCAGGACTATTGTCTTTCCTGTGTAAGGTGGAAATTGACACTGAGGGAGTTGGTGGTGTGGTTTGCAGGAGCTTGGTTACAAGAGGAAGGGATTTAGTGGTCAGTGGACTGCTTCCACTGTCATCCAAAGTTTTTGAACTTGTCACTGACTTCTGATGAATGCGGTCCAGGTGACGTATAAGGGAGGATGTTCCTAGGTGGTTAACGTCCTTACCCCTTCTTATTACAGCTTGACAAAGGCAACACACGGCTTGACACCTGTTGTCCGCATTTGTGTTGAAATAATTCCACACCGAAGAGGTGATTTTTTTTGTATTTTGACCAGGCATGTCAATGGCCATATTCGTCACACGGACAACAGGTGTCTCCCCGGGTGCCTGACTTAAATAAACCACCTCACCATCAGAATCCTCCTTGTCAATTTCCTCCCCAGCGCCAGCAACACCCATATCCTCATCCTGGTGTACTTCAACAGTGACATCTTCAATTTGACTATCAGGAACAGGACTGCGGGTGCTCCTTCCAGCACTTGCAGGAGGCGTGCAAATGGTGGAAGGCGCAAGCTCTTCCCGTCCAGTGTTGTGAAGGTCAGGCATCGCAGCCGACACAATTGGACTCTCCTTGGGAATTTGTGATTTAGAAGAACACACAGTTCTTTGCTGTACTTTTGCCAGCTTGTCTTTTCATTTTTCTAGCGAAAGGATGAGTGCTTGCATCCTCATGTGAATCTGAACCACTAGCCATGAACATAGGCCAGGGCCTCAGCCGTTCCTTGCCACTCCGTGTCGTAAATGGCATATTGGCAAGTTTACGCTTCTCATCAGACGCTTTCAATTTTGATTTTTGGGTCAATTTACTGAACTTTTGTTTTTTGGATTTTACATGCTCTCTACTATGACATTGGGCATCGGCCTTGGCAGATGACATTGATGGCATTTCATCGTCTCGGCCATGACTAGTGGCAGCAGCTTCAGCACGAGGTGGAAGTGGATCTTGATCTTTCCCTATTTTAACCTCCACATTTTTGTTCTCCATTTTTTAATGTGTGGAATTATATGCCAGTATCAATAGCAATGGCCTACTACTATATATACTGCGCACAACTGAAATGCACCACAGGTATTGATGGATAGTATACTTGACGACACAGAGGTAGGTACAGCAGTGGCCTACTGTACCGTAATGCTATATATTATATACTGGTGGTCTGCAAACTGTGCAAAACTGAAATGCACCACAGGTATGGATGGATAAAATACTTGACGACACAGAGGTAGGTACAGCAGTGGCCTACTGTACCGTAATGCTATATATTATATACTGGTGGTCAGCAAACTGTGCAAAACTGAAATGCACCACAGGTATGGTTGGATAGTATACTTGACGACACAGAGGTAGGTACAGCAGTGGCCTACTGTACCGTAATGCTATATATTATATACTGGTGGTCAGCAAACTGTGCAAAACTGAAATGCACCACAGGTATGGTTGGATAGTATACTTGATGACACAGAGGTAGGTACAGCAGTGGCCTACTGTACCGTAATGCTATATATTATATACTGGTGGTCAGCAAACTGTGCAAAACTGAAATGCACCACAGGTATGGATGGATAGTATACTTGACGACACAGAGGTAGGTACAGCAGTGGCCTACTGTACCGTAATGCTATATATTATATACTGGTGGTCAGCAAACTGTGCAAAACTGAAATGCACCACAGGTATGGATGGATAGTATACTTGACGACACAGAGGTAGGTACAGCAGTGGCCTACTGTACCGTAATGCTATATATTCTATACTGGTGGTCAGCAAACTGTGCAAAACTGAAATGCACCACAGGTATGGATGGATAGTATACTTGACGACACAGAGGTAGGTACAGCAGTGGCCTTCTGTACCGTACTCCTATATATTATATACTGGTGGTCAGCAAAATTGTGCACTGTACTCCTACTATATACTACAATGCAGCATAGATATGGAGTGTTTTTCAGGCAGACAACGTATACTGGTGGTCACTGTCAGCAAAACTCTGCACTGTACTCCTCCTATATAATACAGCTGCTCCCCAGTCCCCACAATTAAGCAGTGTGAGCACAGATATATGCAGCACACTGAGCACAGATAAGGAGCATTTTTTTCAGACAGAGAACGGATAAAACTGGTGGTCACTGATCAGCAAAACTCTGCACTGTACTCCTCCTATATTAATAATACAGCTGCTCCCCAGTCCCCACAATTAAGAAGATATAAGCAAGCACACATATTTGCATCAACAATGAATAAACGGAGAGGACGCCAGCCACGTCCTCTCCCTAACATTTCCAATGCACGAGTGAAAATGGCGGCGACGCGCGGCTGCTTATATAGAATCCGAATCTCGCGAGAATCCGACAGCGGGATGATGATGTTCGGGCGCGCTCGGATTAACTGAGCCATACGGGAGAATCCGAGTATGCCTCGGACCCGTGTAAAATGGGTGAAGTTCGGGGGGGTTCGGTTTCAGAGGAACCGAACCCGCTCATCACTACTCTAAATCAGTCTGTATGAATCCTTTTTTGAAATTATTATGCCTCTTCTACTGTATGTAATTGTTTGCTTAGAACACTAAATGTATTTATCCAGTGTTTCAGGATTTTTATCTTCACTGGGTGTGCATATGCAGAGCTGTAGCAAGGCTCCTATACTGCATGTGCCAGCAACGACCTCTAAGTACATGACATCATGATGATGCACAGAGAGGGCGGGGCAGCCAGCCCTAGGAAATGCAGCACTTCCTGGGCCATCCTGAGGATACTCTGAGCAGAATTATTTGTGGGTCTATTTGAAAGTCTCTTTTGTATGTCGATCACCAAAAATAGTTTGTAAGGATGGTGGAAACAGTGGAGTCACCACGGGGCACTGCCCGTTCCAAAGGTCATATTACACGCAGCACTCGCCTCCTGTGCCAGTGTAGAAACTGGCGCTGTAGACAAGACAGTCTCCAGGGGCAGTTGAGCATCTCCTATACCCTCAGAGCGATGAAAATGGAGGTTGGGCTGTAAGGCTACGGCTCTTCCCAAAAAGACACACCTTCCCAATCAGGCCCAGTTAGCTAAAACCTGCTAAAAGCGACTGCATTCAAAGTTATGTGCGATCAGAATCAGACCCTTGGGGGTATATGCAATAGGGTCCGAGTTTGCAGAAGATGTGGGTTATCAGTTGAGAATGGCCACATTTTTAAAGCAGCAATCAGCTTTGCCTTGTAAATGATTGGCACTTTAAAAATACACCCATTCTCGGCCAACATCCCGCACCTCCAGCAAACTTGGACCCCATTACATATACCCCTTGATTCCAACTGAGATGTTTACATTGCAATTGAGCTGCCTATCTCTATATATTTTGCTGTATATTCACCTGTGATACATTTGTAATACTTTATAATGCACTAGCTCGTATATAGGTGAGCAAACTCACATAAATATACTTTGATAGCATTTCTTGTGTCAGGGCTCAGGTGACAATAATTATTTTTAAAAGTATATTTGTATTAATTTGTATAAGTATTTAATAAATTAGTTTTCATGTCATTCTTCACTTTAAAAAAAACAACAATATTTTTATTTTATTTTAGAAAGAGAAAAACAGGCAATACAAATGTGTACCGTAAAATATGACCATCACAATATCAGTGAGCAGCACAAAGTACACAAGAACAGGGGATGTACAACAAAATAACCATGCAGTGCACAAAAAGATAAAGAAAAGAAAAGAGGATAAAAAAAGAAAAAAAAAAGGGTGGAAAAATGATACACTGAGGGCATATGGGATAAGAAAAATGGAAACAAAGAAATATCAGCAGAGTCCAGGGTGGGGGGAGGAGCGGAAAAGGTACCAGGGAACCATACTTTATGGAAGGACAGTACACTGTTATTTTGTAAACTTGTGATATATTCCATTGAGGCAATAACATGAATACGATTAAAAAGAGCATTAATTGAAGGCGCCACCAAGGATTTCCAGTGTTTGGCTATGAGGGATGTGGCTGCATTACATACACTGATTATAAGCTTATCTTGATGTTTGCTAACTGACTGAGCCAGGGCACACAATAATGCAGTTGCAATATTACCTAATACTGGAGACTCGAAAATCTGTGATAGAAGCGCCCACACTTATTCCCAAAATATATGAATAACTGGGCAAAACCACCATACAAAAGGGAATGTACCAACCTCTCCACAATTCCTCCAGCAAAGATTCAAGGTCAACGGGAAAATGGCATGGTGCTTGGTGGGTACCAAATACCACCTAGTATATACTTTGTAACACATCTCTCTGATAGTTACACTGATGGAGGCTTTAGCAATTCGAGTCCTAATAGTGAATCAATCCCCACTGTCAAAATTGGATGGGAGATCTGACTCCCATGCCAATTCATGAGATTCACGGTCGAGGGACTGGAACAGGAAGGAATGATAAAGAACTGAAATATTACCTTAGTGGCCGATAGAGTAGGAGCAGAGGCGTTCAAAGTGGGTCAGCATACGAAGTTTACTAGAAGGGAATTGCGAGTTAACAAAGCTCATAATTTGATTATGCTGTATTGAAAGCGGCGAGAGGCAGGGATTGAGTGAGCAGCTTGGAGGTCGGTAAACAAGGATGGAGCAAATTGACCCTTTACAAGTTTAAATCTAGTACAGTATGTGTAAACTCATCCAGAAGGATACCATGTGTCTATCTGATCCCAGAGGGAATCGGGGGGTGGTCCCAGATAGGGGACATACTGTAGGTGAGGGAAATTGAGCTAGATCCAACGAGAGACAAAGTTTATCCCATATTTTAAGAGTAAATCGTATGGCCGGAGTCGCACAGGCCGAGGCTGGTCTAAGTGAGCCGGGTAGCCAAACTATGTCATCCACTCGTCCTATCTGCAACATGAAATTTTCCAAATCTACCTATCGTTTACTTACAGGTTTGGAGTGTCATGACACAATATGATTCAGCTGGGCAGCATCATAATAAGAGCAGAGAATTTGAAGACCCAGTCCTCCACCAGGGACAGGCTTAGACAAAATGGTTCTACAAAGGCAAGGTTTACCTTGTGCCCAGATAAAATGATTGCATAGGGCTTGCATGGAGTCCAAAGCCGAAATGGGAATGGGTATGGGTATGGGCAAGGTTTGGAATAAGTATAGCAGTCTAGGAAGGAGATTCATTTTAACCATATTAATTCTACCAAACCATGATATAAAGAGTGACTGCCAATGTGATAAGTCTTTTGTCAGTGTCTGAAACATAGGGGAGTAGCTTGCCTAGTATAATGAAGAGTATGACTTAGTGATGGAGATGCCAAGGTATTTAATCGCTGAAGGATGCCAAATAAAAGGAAAGGAGGTAGTGAGAGAAGAAAGGTGTTGTGAGGGAACACAAAGAACCATGGCTTCAGACTTAGAGTTATTGACTTTGTACCCAGAAAGGGTGCCATATGTTCATAGTTCAGATTGAATATTAGGGAGTGATAGTAAGGGATTAGTCAAAGTGAGGAGAATATCGTCTGCAAAAAGAGACACTTTATATTGTCAATCTCCCACGTTGACGCCCTTAACATCAGGGTTAGCTCTAATTCTAGCCGTCAATGGCTCAATGCAAATGGCAAAGATAAGAGGAGAGAGGGGGCACCCCTGTCTCGTCCCATTGCCCAAAGCAAAATGTGGAAAATGCAGACCATTTGTCAGGACTGTAGAAGAAGGGCAAGAGTAGAGAGCTTTTATGGCCTGCATAAACTGACCCATAATACACACTGAGGTTAACGTGTTAAACATAAAAGGCCACAACAGGCGGTCAAATGCCTTTTCTGCATCCAGGGCCAAAACCACTGATGGAATCCTATGGGTGGTGGCGTAATGAATTAAATCCATAGTATGTCTAGTGTTATCTAAGGCCTGGCATTGAGCGATGAAGCCTACTTGGTCAGGGTGTATTGAAGAGGGTAGAACTGCATTCAACCTAGTGGTCAAAATTTTGGCAAAGAGTTGAAGATCTGTGTTGATCAGGGAAATGGGACGATAGCTAGCGAAAAGAGAGGGAACTTTCCCAAGTTTGGGAATGACAATAATTCTAAAGGCAGTAGAATCAGGATGAAAGGAGACTCAGTGTAGAACACAATTAAACAGGCGGGTCAACTGGGGAGAAAGTTGTTGTATGAATGATTTATAGTAGGACATAGTAAGACCATCAGGGCCGGGGGCCTAAGATGGTTTCTGTGACTTAAGGGCTGAAGCAAGTTCCTCTTCAGTGATATCTACACCCAGGACCCGGGCCATAGATTCAGAGACGCTAGGAAGTGCACAAGAGTCCAGATATTGTTGAATACCGTGAACATGGGATTCAGTGTCAGACGGGGCAGACAAATTATATAAAGCTTTATAGTAGTGAGCAAACGCACCATTAATATCTTTAGGTTTATAAAGCATAGCACCGGAGGGATCCTTGATCACAGAGATAATTTGTGATGCCCGTTTAGATCTAAGTCTACGGGCTAGCAAGGTGTGTGCTTTATTACTATTATCGTAAAACATTTGATTGGCCCATCTGAGACTCCGCTCGAAGTGTTTGGCTAGAAGCACTTGTAATTCCGCACGTTTTTTAGAAAGTTGAGACAGAATTTTTTGGGACATTGTACTCTTATGGTACTGGTCTAGAGAGGTAATAGATGAGTTAAGAGACATTATCAAAGCTTCCTGAGACTCCTTACAGCGGGAGGCAAACTGGATCTAATTACTGACTACTGGACCTCTAATTACTGACTACTGGATCATATGGTCTCTAATTACTGACTTATGCGCCTCCTAAACTGTGGGGACAGGGGTTTCCTCAGAGGAGTTTCATTTAGTCTCCAGGAGGGCCTTCCCGAAACGGACTCTAAGAGCCCAAAAGAAGCTTCGAGAATGGAGTGATCAGGCCATGAGTTAGGATAAATGGAGGAGTGAATCGCTGTTTGAGAGAGAGAAGCACAACCGAGAAAGAGATCAATACGGGAGTAGGTGTCATGGGTATTAGAGTAGAAAGTATAGTCCCGTACTGAGGGATTGAGGGCTCTCCAAATATCAAATAGACCAGCCTCGTCCAAGTGTTTACGTAGGGCCGCCGAGCCCGGGATTTGCGACCTCTCAGAGTGAGTACCGGATTTATCTAATGAGGGAAGTTGGACTGTATTAAAATCTCCACCCAAGAGTGTTTTCCAGCTTCTAAATTCTGAGAGGACATGAAAAAATGTATTGAAAAATTGGGAATGGCCCGAGTTAGGGGCATAAATGTTAGCTAGGGTCACTTCCTCATGTCCCAACTTTCCTTTAAGAATAAGATATTGACCCTCTGGGTTGCTTTTGGAGTCAGAAAATACAAAGGAAACGTGGAACGGAGCAGTATGGCCACTCCATTCCATTTAGAGACATTGTTAGAGAAGTATACGTTCAGGTAGTGTGTGGAGTCTAATGAGGGATGACTCCCTGATTTGAGGTGGGTTTCCTGAAGAAAAACACAGTTGCCCTGAAGGCACTTTAATGAAAGGAACACGTGAGAGCGATTCTGTGGAGTGTTAAGGCCCTTAGTGTTGATTGTAAGGCATGCAAATGGCATAGTTAGGGGGAAGAGAAATAAATAAATAAAAATAGAAAAAAATAAAGGGGACGGGCCTGGACTTTTCTAGAAAAATATAATCACAGCTAATAACCAAAAGTGAGGCGAGGGTAGGAGGGAAGCAGTTAGTACAGCCAGAAAGTAAGGTTGATAACTACAGCAAGTGAGCTCATACAAAAAGGGGAGAACTCGAGGGTGGGATTCAGAAAATGGGGATAAACCCAAGTCATAAAGTCAAATGCACAACTACAAAAGCAATAATTCCTAAAATTGGGGGTGGTGAGACTTGGTGGAGAACCGACATTTCCCACCTGGAGCAAATTTGCTACGTTGCAGCTAAGAAAGGCATGGGTATTGTCAGTAACCAAATTGAACATCAACATAAAGTGAAGCTAATGTTAATAAACTAGTCAGAACCCAATGGGGCAGATGTATTATTCCAGAGAAGGCACAAGGAAGTGCGAACCAGCGACAAGCGCAAGGCGACAAATGCACCAGCTCCCAACCATCAATCTGCATATTGGAGCCAACTGGCCAGCGTGTCCACCACCCCGCACCCACCACACACCCCCAGGCCAACACACCTGAGAAAATGTTTGAATCAACTTAGTGCATACATACCAAAGCTCCAATATCAATTAATGGTATATAACACAACGTACAACCTATAACATTAAATAACAGAAAACAGTCAAAGAGATCTGCATCGAGAATGCATCAGGACAGAGAGTCCTGATCATGAGTACTTTGGCGAAACGGACCAGAGGAGATGGTAAGGTTCAGTTTGCGAAGAAGATCCTTTCCTTCATCTGGGGTCTTTATGTAATAGGGCTTCCCCTTAATCTCCACTTGAAGGCGAAATGGAAACCCCCATTTATATTTATACATTTTCACTTAGCAGAGCAGTCACCAAGCGCAGGTTCCTGCGCTTTGCTAGTGGAAGATGCTAGATCCTGAATAATTTGGAGTTTTGAACCTTCAAACAAAATACAGCGAGAGGATCTACTGGCCATAGTAATCAGGTTCTTGAAGGAAAGCAGTTTAAGGATTACATCCCTGGGGGGGCTCTGTGTCCTTTGGCTTGGGCTGTAGGGCCCTATGGGACCTCTCAATTTGAAAAGCAGAAGCATCCTCAGCCGGGAGAAGGTAAGTAAACAAACAAAGGAGGTAGGGTTCGAGTTCACGGGGGGCCACTGTTTCCGGAATGTTGCGAACACGAAGATTGTTCCATATTTCCCGATTTTCCAGATCTTCGTTTTTGTCCCTGAGCAGATCCAGTTCTGTGTAGAAATAGTTCACATCATTGCCAATATGCTCTTGGCCCTCTTGTACCTTCTCCACTCGGGTTTAAAGAGATGTGATGAAAGTTCTGTCATGTCCGCTTTGAGTTCACCCACAGCTTTTTGTAGGGCAGAGGTAAAAGATTCTTTAAGGTCCATTATAAGAGCCTGAAGGGTCTGAATATCTCCCCTAGTAGTGGGTGATGATGATTGGTCCATCTCAGGTGGCCAGGATGGGCTATTAGGAGATTGAGGTGAGAGCTGCTTTTCTTGGCGCAGGAAGTGGTGAGAGAATTCTTGAGGCCCTTTTTTCTTATCTTTCAGTGCAATATGGCTCATAATACCACAAAATAGTTTCTGTATTTAGTAGTTATAGGTAGTAGAAGAGTGATATCAGATTACCCACTGATAGATAAGTAAGCTCCAGGTCGGGAAATAAGGTGGTCAGGGCAACATTATTAGATAAAGGATAGTGCGGCAAATAGGCAGTACCTAGGCCGGGCACACAGTGATATCGTCAAATCACACAGGCCCACAGTCAGGTAAATGACCCAGAGGGGACTAGGGAGCCCAAAATCCAGGCAACAAAGGTAAACCCCCACAGGACAAACTTGCAAGATGCGGTCACCACGAAGTCCCAGAATGCAGTAATCCAAAATGATGGGCAGCACTGGTGTCTCCAGGGCTGCTCCACTATACGTCTCAGCGGCGCACAACAGGGGGTTTATGCATCAGGAGACAGGTACCACACACATGGTGAGTGCCCTTATTGCAGCGTAACTAAACGGCACTCCAGTGGGAATATTGGAAGTTCGATGCAGAAGAGCTGTACAGTAAAGGTCCCTTGCTGTGACCATGGACTAGACAGTAGTCACAATAAACCTACTGTACTGTATACCTAAATGTTGAGGACCAGATGGAGGGTGCCCCCTGTTATTCAGGTACTGAGTGTCTTCTTGCCCCAGTGGTACTGTGCAGCAGACACAGCTGAGATGACTAGTGCTGCTGCCAGGGTAGGGACCGCAGCCTGGCTGCAAATGTAGCCTAGAAGAAGTGATAGGGGAAAAGTGAAGGTGGGGGTGGGGGTGGGGGCACTCAGAGTATAGCACTGCCTTTACAACACTCACCCCCAGATGTCTTCCATGTCATGCAGTGCAGGGGCTAGGGACTGACTCAGCAGTAAGCACAGCTGTGGCAGCCCGATGATCCCCTGGCTGGAAGCAGGAGCCGCCGTGTCCCTCTGCACTCTGCAGGCAAGATGGCCACCACTACCTCTCCAGCATGGAGCGGGCAGGCAGTCTGTGGCTCAGGACTCTGGTGCAGCAGCTCTCTTCAGCGGGTATGTAAGCAGGGGGCTCTGGAGCCGGACAACCACATGGGAGGGGGGTGACCCAGCGCAGCCTCTACACGGACAGTGGGTACCAGCCGGAAGAAGCCTAAATTGAGGTCCCGGCCCAAGGGTGGTGGATAGGCTGCAACCCGCGAGGTCGGAGAAGCCGTCCCCCGGCTCCGCAACACTTATATACCGATGTAGGGCGACAGGGCACAGCCAATCAGGGCAGATTTGGGGCTCAGGTAGGACTGGTGAAGGAAATGTGGCATTTTAACCTGTGGTGGGATCAGGAACTCTCACATCAAGCGTCTACCCTGTTAGCTTGCCAAGACATGCCCCCTGCATTCTTCACTTTTATATCCATGGTGTGCAATATTTGGTCCAAATCTAACTTTATACATTAAACTTTCCTGTTTGGGTGACTTCAGATGTCCAGTTACTTCATTGAACTCTACAGATGTAGAACACATACTGTAACTGCATTTGTATTTCTCTGCATCATCTGTTAAAAAAGAAACCAGTCTACTATTGTACATTAATATACAATATCTGTAGATTTGTTAATTACTAACAATCTATATAATAAACTTGATAATTATTGATTATGCTAAATCAAATATTTCTACAGTAGATTCTCATCTAAGACTAAGAAATGAATTTGCAGCCAGTAGCTCAATTAGCTCTTTAGTTGGTTAGTAGAAGAATATTCCTATGTTGTATTATTTAAGGGTAGTGCAGAACTATGAATATTAGACTCTTAGGGGATATTTACCAAAGCTTGGTGAGAGATAAAGTATCAACCAATCAGCTTCTTACTGTCATGTTACAGGCTGTGTTTAACAAATGTCAGTTAGGAGCTGATTGGTTAGTACTTTTATCTCTCTTCACTTTATCAATCTCAAAGCTTTGATAAATATCCCCTAACACATCCTATTAAACAGGAACTTTCTATACATATAACACCTTGTTACCTTGGTGTTCTGGGTAATGGTGTGTATTTAAAGTTCTTCCCCTTGCATTACTTCTCACCATGTGGTTCTCTTGGTATCAGTATCAATCAAAGAAGACATACAGTATACTTAACAGGTATAGCGATAAATTGAACAGTCAGTAATATAAACATATATCCAAAGGGCATATTACACGGTAATCAGGAAAACAGTAGTACAAATAACACACAGACATTTTAAATCATTGGCTGGGCAATGGCATACCTCTCAACTTTCTAAAGATGGGAGAAGGGACACAGGTACACCCCACCCGTTTTTTGCCACTGTGGTTGGGCATGTTAAGTGCTCTGTGAGCTGCTGGCATGCCCTGTGTTCCTCTCTCCCAGTGAATAGATGCTGTGCGCATGCTCTGCAGTGGGTGAGAGAAAGGGTCTTCCAACTGACCCCCCCACAAACACCACCACTGGACACTGCGACCATTTGGGACAGCGGAACAGTCCAAGAAAAATTAGACAAAATTGAGACAGTTGGGAGGTATACAGTGGCAGCATAAACAGCAGTATCACAAATCAATTCCACGTGCACCCTGCTCAGTATAGACAATACTTTGCCCATTATCTATAGTGCACTGTTGGAGCTCATTCTGGGGTGTATTCATGAAGCAGTGAAAACAGTGGACAAACAGACTAGTGGAGAAGTTGCTGATGGCAACCAATCAGAATCTACCTTACATTTTACAAAATGTACTTGATAAAGGCTTCCTTTAAAGCTGATTGATTGTTTTGGGCAACTTCTCCACTGGTCCTTTTCTCCACTCTTTTCACTGCTTCATGAATAGACCCCACTGTACTATATCTTCTGTATGCTGTTACTTGTAGGAAGCTTTAAAGAATTCCAATTGACACTTGTAACTCATGAACAAACAACTTTTCTCAAAGTCCCCACAATTGGATCTCTTATTACTTACAGCATCACTGGGATTTGTAGTTCCATGGGCTGATTGGTGATGTCATCACACACCTTTACTTAGTTTAGGACTGTCAGACTTTATGCTAAATGCATGAATAGAATACAATATTACTTCAGGTGTAATCTCCCAATTATCCCTAGTCTTCGGTCTAATACAGTAGCAATAATTTTTATCATGAAATATATCACTGTAAATGGTTACTTATCTCCTATGTATCCAACGTGTGTATGTCTCTGAAAACTCTGCTCTCAGTGGGTCCCAAATGAACTTCTCAAAGGCTTTATTTTCTTTAGGCTCCGAAGTCCATCAGTGTTAAATTCTCCACTTCAGCTGTGCCCTCTGCACAGATGCTTTGGTTTCTTTCTCAGCATTCTTCAGTCGATTTAAGCTGCCTCTTCGCTCCCCCAAACATGGGTCCTTCTTATCTCTCTACTTGTACATCCCCCTCCTCTACTACTGGACAAAAACATTCCATTCTCTTCATCCCCAACTCCATGTCCTGTTTTACCGTCCCTGACAGAATGCATGTCTCTCTGAATATCCTCTGATCCCAATGCTGTCTGGGAGATTAAGGGGAGAAATCAATTAGGTGCGAGTTTGCAAAAGGAGTTAAACTCACACACTTTGCCAATAAATTTGCACACTTCATGACTTTGCACACGAGATTCGCACAATTCAATTAGAAATGACAATTTGCACTACTCTTGCAAAATTTCTCCAAAATGTCAACTGAGAAAATAGCATGAAAAAGTGGGGAGATTTTCCTAGATGGCAGAAAAGTGACAACTTCATTAGCAGAATCATATAGAAGACTGTTAGTGAGCATAAGGAAAGTGCTGTACCTTTTAAAAGGTGTCAAATGGCTGATTTGTGCATTTAAAAAGTAAAATAAAGTAAAAAGCTTAATTTTGTTTAAGTACAGTACAGAGGAATTTAACGAAAAATATAAAAAAGTGATTTTTTTTTAAAGCTAAAAAAATTCTAAAAAGCAATTATTTTTCATTTAAATAGTCTTTGCACCTCAAATTTAATGAAACTAACGAAAAAGTTGATTTTTTTCTGTGCATTAAGGCCATTTTTTTTCCATTCCAAAAATGATGTACTGTAATTATTGGCTCAATTAAACTAATTGAAAACTTTCAAATGCCTAATTAGTCATTAGGGAGGGTGTTCTGAAGCAAGTCTTAACATTTTTACCTTAAAATAAAGATTATCGGACAAAAATAGGCAAAAGGAATGCGAGTTTGGAATGGAATTGCAAATGTAATTTGCAATGTGAATTTGCAGTGAATTCGCCTTGTGGGACCAAACTCTCACCTAATTAAATTCCCCCATAGTCTCTAAACACAAAATTCCTTGTGTTGTGTTTAACATGCGTTGCCTGTCACAGGCACCAGCGCTACATACAGACTCATGGTTCACAAATAAAGGCATTGACAGTAATATAATTATCATGTTTTGTGATTTCCTATAAATATTTTTCCCTCATGGTCTGAAAGACCCTGAATAATTCTTCTGCAGTTTGCAATGGTAGCAGGAGAAAATATTACATTACACTTTTCCTCTTTAACTGTACTGCGGTAAAAGCCCGAACCATGTATTACCTTATTGTTTTATACTTGAAAATATCAGTATTTGTGTTTAATTGTACTTTGAAGGTTAATGGAAATCATTCAAGATGGCTGTAGAATAACCATATTCATAGGGTTGATAAAGCTATTACAAAATGGAGACTATTTGTACTCAGAAATAAAGATTATCTTGCTTTCTATCATACAAAGATGATTTCTTTTTCTAGAGAGTATATTAAAAATTGTAAAAATCAATTCAAGTAGTTTTTAAGCCAACCACTGTACAATGGAATTTCCAACTACTCCAAAATCAGCTCCAAGTTCCTCTTTTAATACTGATAATAAATTTGGTAACATTTTGTTGAGTTCTGTTTTTAATTAAACAAAGTTAAACAAAAAGACAGGTAATTAATTTAAACTGGAAAAAGTTCTTCTGGTAAAAAAAACGCAAGACTGTAGCTGGAAATAGAAGAGTGTGCAAACAATTTTAAGATGATAAGGCTCTCGAATGACATTTAGTTATCTAACAAATGAAATCAACACAAAGTTAAATTGCTTCTATGACACCTCATACTAAATTCATGCTTAGAGCAGATTCTCAAAATTAAATTTATATAATACATCACCAGTTTTAAGTCGCATTCTTCTCTTGCAAAGAGAATGGAAAGTAATGCCATCAGCTATTGTATAACTGTCTGCATGTTGTTCTCATTATAGTTAAGCTCAAGTCATAATATATCTTGCAAAGTCCGTTGCAGGCCAGGGGAAAATTAAAATACATGCATTGATCTACCTTCCATCATATTAACCTTTTATGTACTGGGTGACTTATAATAGTATATTATTTATTACTATACTATATACATTACTATTATACTATATATATATTACTATATTTTAATATGCTTATTCAATAATATGTGACCATTATATATCTGATTACACGCTCAAATTTGAAATGCCCAGGGCAAAAGAGGAGCCCATGATGTCAGACCCAACCTTTTTGACGGCTCTACATCAACTGTTTCTTTGATCTGTTATTTTAACTATTTCCCCATTTTATATTTTTTATGAGCTGTTTTGGAGGGGAGTACTAGTCTGGTTAACCAATGTATGTGCAGCTGGCAAACAGAGGATTCTGCCTCCCACATCTCGCAGCTCACAAGCTGTGCAGAGTGTGATGTTAGTGTATTAATATTTGTAGACACTCCCTTACTAATAGGTGTAAGCCTGAATCTTTAGTGATGGTCCCTGGGACCAGGGGGATGCTGGGAAGTGGGTGGTCTATTGTGCAGTGTGCCTGGAGTTGGATGGAATAAACAGCACAGCAGTGAACTCACATGTCTCTGTGTCCTGATGACTGGATTTACAAACATATGAACAAAACATGGTGTCAGAAGAAGTTTAACTTGGACTGCTAGTGCTCTCAGAGTGTGACAGAATCCTGCAGAAGTCTGTGGCTGGGATACTCTGTGTCTGCAACCTGCCGTGTGCTCCTATCTTCAAACAGTGAGTAACCATGGATAAACTAGCTCCTCCAACCGGCATGCTGATGTCTGGTAACTTGTCTGAAAACTGGAAAAGATTTAAGCAAAGGTTTAATATTTATCTTGCTGCATGTGGGGCTGATACAAAGGCTGACAAAACGAAGGCATCCATTTTCCTCCATGTGATAGGAGAGGATGTGCTGAACATTTATAATAGTTTACAGTTTGCTGAGGGGCAGAATATGGTGCTATCTTCTATATTGCAAAAGTTTGAAGATTACTTTGTGCCAAGGAAAAATATGACCTATAAAAGATATGTTTTTCACATGTGATCAGAGGTCTGTAGATGGATTTGATTAGTATGTTACAGAGCTGCAATCACTCAGTAAAACCTGTGAGTTTGGTGATTTAAAGGATTCACTGATTAGAGATCGTATTGTCTGTGGAATACCTGATAATGGACTCAGAGAGAGATTGCTGAGAGAGCAAGACCTAACACTAGAAAAGGCAGTGACTATGTGTAGATCTGCAGAAATAACTAGATTTCAAGCCAAAAAGTTACACAAGGAAGCTGATGTGCATATAGTGCAGAAAACAGAGCCATGCAAACCTCCATTCTCAAGAATGAAGCAGTCTAAGCCACAGTCTAACAATGAAATGTGTAGTAGATGTGGAAATGCTCACAATCCTAAAATGTGCCCTGCTTATGGTAAAACCTGCATGAAATGTGGTACACTTAATCAGTTTGCCAAATGCTGTAAAATTAAAAGTAAAACAACCAAAGTGCATGCTGTTAAACAAACAGATTAATTCTTTGTGGATTGCATTGAACTTTGCAGTGCAGATAAGAAAGAATGGATTGTCCCTTTAACTGTGAACGAGATTGTCATTCCCTTTAAGCTTAATACTGGTGCGCAGGTGAATTTAATATAATTTCAAGACTATAAGACTTTTAGAGTAAAACCTAAAATTCACCCAGCCAAAGTGAAAGTTACAGGGGACACTGGGAAGGAAATTCCTGTGAAAGGTACATGCTTAGTGACACTGAAATATAAGGGACAACAGTTTAAAACATCTCTACTGATTGTGGATAAAAATGTGCAACCGATTCTAGGATTAAGTTCCTGTGAGAAACTAAGCTTGCTAAAGAAAGTTTTTATGGTGACATCACAAGTAGAAGATGACTGCAAATCGATGTTTACAGATTACAGAGACTTGTTTGAAGGTCTAGGTTGTTTGCCTGGAGAGCATAAAATAAATATAGACACGCAAGTTTCTTCAGTGATACACCCCTGTAGAAAAGTGCCGTTTGCGCTGAGAGAAAAACTGAAACAAGAGTTAAATTGCATGGTAGCCTTGGGTGTGATACAGAAAGTTGATGAGCCTACTGAATGGGTAAGCTCCTTAGTAATTGTTGAAAAGAAAAATGGACAACTCCGAATATGTCTAGACCCCAGAGATTTAAACAAAGCTATTAAACGAGAACATTTCAAACTACCAACCAGAGATGAAATCATGTCGCAATTTGCGGGAGCAAAATGGTTCAGTAAATTGGATGCATCTTCAGGATTCTGGCAAATGAAGCTAGATGAGGCCAGCTCAAAGCTTTGTACATTTAATACACCAGAAGGTCGATACAGATTTCTTCAACTACCATATGGAATATTGTCTGCTCCAGAAGTATATCACAAAAAGATACACATGGTTTTTGAACATATTCCAGGTGTTGAAACAATGATGGATGACATTATTGTCTGGGGATCTACAAAGGAAGAACATGATTCTAGATTGAGACAAGTAATGGAACTTGTCAAGAAAGTGAATCTAAAGCTAAACAAGGACAAATGTGAATTTGGCGTGAATACACTTACCTTTATGGGCGACGTGGTCTCGGATCAAGGTGTAAAACCAGACCCAAGGAAAATATCAGCCATAGTGAACATGGAACGTCCTAACAACAAAGACGATGTCAGAAGATTCCTAGGAATGATTACTTACTTAGGAAAGTTTATTTCTCAACTCTCTGAACGAACAGCCTCTCTTAGATGGTTGTTGGACAAAGATAACGAGTGGATGTGATCACATGAACAAGAAGAAAGTTGGCAAAACTTGAAACAGATCATTACAGAGCAACCAGTGCTAAAATTCTTTGATCCTGCGAAAAGAATAAGAATTTCAGCAGATGCTTCGCAATTTGGCCTAGGCTCAGTGCTGTTACAGGAACATGAGGATACATGGCAACCAGTAATCTATGCATCAAGAGCACTGACAAGTGCTGAAACAAGGTATGCTCAGATAGAAAAAGAACTTCTAGCGATCACATATGCATGTGAGCGATTTCATCAGTTTGTGTATGGTCAAACATTTACAGTGGAAACTGACCACAAGCCATTGATAGCTATCATGACTAAATCATTACATGACTGTCCCATGAGAATTCAACGAATGCTTATCAGACTACAGAAATATGATGTACACTTGCTGTACTGTCCCGGCAAATACATGTACATTGCTGATACACTTTCTCGTGCTGTGGACAAAAATGAAGGTTCCAAAAGTCTGATGGATGAAGAGATAGAAGCCTATGTTAATTTGATCGTAGCTTCTCTACCAGTGTCTCTTGCAAGACAAGAACAGATTAGGAAAGAAACTGAGACAGATGACACAATGAAAGTGTTGAAAGATATCATTCTGAAAGTTTGGCCAGCAGAAAAACATGCGTATCCGCTGTCTATGCATGATTATTGGATGTACCGCAGTGACCTTACAGTTGTCGATGGTATTATTTACAAAGGCAATAGGTTTGTCATACCTGCACGACTAAGAAAAACTATGCTGTGCAAGATACATGAAGGCCACTTCGGAGAAGAAAAATGTAAGCGGAGAGCGCGTGAAGTAATGTATTGGCCAAGAATGAACCAAGACATAGCACAGACTACAGCTACATGTGAATTATGTCTTACGTATAGACCGAAACAACAAGTCGAGCCACTGAGTCCTCACGCAGTGCCAGAGAGACCGTACCAGAAAGTTGGCGCAGATTTGTTTGATTGTAATGGGAAAACGTACATTGTCGTGACTGATTATTACTCTAACTACCCTGAGGTGAAGACACTACATACAACTACTAGTAAAGCCGTAATCAATTGCATGAAGTCAATCTTTGCAAGGCATGGTGTTCCTATGTAAGTGTTCACTGACAATGGTCCTCAGTTTTCCAGTGCTGAATTTAGACAATTTGCTGATGAGTGGGAATTTGTCCATACTACGTCAAGTCCCCACTATCCACGCTCAAATGGGTATGGTGGAAAGTTCAGTAAAAACTGTAAAGAGTCTCATGAAAAAAGCTCAAGAAGGTAAAGAAGATTTCTACAAAAGTCTTTTAATCTACCGCAGTACACCTTTACAGAATGGACTTTCTCCTGCACAAATGCTGATGGGAAGGAGGATTAGAGCAAATCTCCCCATACATGATGAACTGCTTAATACACATAACTCAGCGTTGGTCAGACTGAGTAAGGAACGTCAACAGGCGAAACAGAAACTGTTCCATGACAGGCGAGCAAAAAGCTTATCTGATCTAAAATCGGGTGACCAAGTCCGTCTCAGAGATCACGAGAAAGGTATTTGGGTGCAGAAAGGTATTGTGCAAACACAAGTAGCACCAAGATCTTATACTATACGTACAGAGCATGGAACGGAAGTAAGAAGAAATCGGGTGGATTTAAGATCTCAACCTAACCATAATGAAGACAACATGACTGAAGAATACCCTTCATCTGACATGTATGATGATCCTCATAATGGTGAACAAACCACGATTCTAGAAAGGTCCAACATGGTAGATGACACACAGATTGTGTATGAAAGACCCAAAAGGGAAATACGCAGACCTGAGAGACTCATTGAAACGTGTTAGATGATGTTCTTAATATGACGTTGTTAATTGTTGCATTGAAGCGTACAGGGCTTATCTTTAAAGAAAAGAGGATGTGATGTTAGTGTATTAATATTTGTAGACACTCCCTTACTAATCTGTGTAAGCCTGAATCTTTAGTGATGGTCCCTGGGACCAGGGGGATGCTGGGAAGTGGGTGGTCTATTGTGCAGTGTGCCTGGAGTTGGATGGAATAAACAGCACAGCAGTGAACTCACATGTCTCTGTGTCCTGATGACTGGATTTACAAACATATGAACAAAACATGGTGTCAGAAGAAGTTTAACTTGGACTGCTAGTGCTCTCAAAGTGTGACAGAATCCTGCAGAAGTCTGTGGCTGGGATACTCTGTGTCTGCAACCTGCCGTGTGCTCCTATCTTCAAACAGTGAGTAACCATGGATAAACTAGCTCCTCCAACCGGCATGCTGATGTCTGGTAACTTGTCTGAAAACTGGAAAAGATTTAAGCAAAGGTTTAATATTTATCTTGCTGCATGTGGAGCTGATACAAAGGCTGACAAAACGAAGGCATGCACTGCAGGTGGGGCAGATATAACATTTGCAGAGAGAGTTAGATTTGGGTGGGTTATTTTGTTTCTGTGCAGGGTAAATACTGGCTGATTTATTTTTACACTGCAATTCAGATTTTAGTTTGAACACTCCCCACCCAAATCTAACTCTCTCTGCTCATTTTTATATATACCTCCCCCTCCCCCCCCTGCAGTGCACATGGTTTTGCCCAACTGCTAACAAATTTGCTGCTGCGTTCAACTCTGAATTACCCCTGTAGTTGGTGGTGGTTGCTAATTTAAAATGGGATTTTTTAAATTAAATGTGGGGGCTATTAATGTAATGACAAACCTGGTTGGTGATAATGAAGCCAATTTATTTGATGTGAAGTCTATTGGTTTACTGAAAATATGTGTTGGTGGCATTGTTAAATGTGAACGTCATTGATTATATTATGTGCTAATTTAGATGAAGAAGACGAAGAGAGTTCACTTACTATTCAGATTTTCAGGTGGTAGATAGTACTTATCCCTTTTCCAAACTAAATTCATAAATTCTAAGATCTGGCCAAGCAAGAAATGAGCTTAAGACACCAGCAGCAGCAGTTTAGGGAAAGCTGAATGAACAGGTATCAGCGAGCAGCAAAGTCCGCCAATTGTGCCAATTCTGGTAGAACAATCATGAATTTTAGGGACTGTCTTGCAGCTTCAGCATGAAGTGCCTTCCCACATGGAACAGCAATGGTAGTAGCTTAGGGAGGGTGGGTAAAGGGAGGATGTTGGCATACAATGTGAGGGAAGAATGTTGGTGACATACTGTACTGTACTGTATCTGACATTGGGGAAGTTAGTATCTTACCATGGAAATTAGAGATTGGTAGGCATATATAACAAGTAGAGGTGGGAGGGATGGCATAATGTGACCCAGGACCAGTAATGAGGTATGTACAGAAGTGCTGGTGCAGTCATTTTGGGTAATAAATTCCACAGGTTACATAACCCATGCATGAAAGGTACCAGGTGAGGCAGCCATTTTATGCACACTACATATGTTGCTCTGGGTGGAATAGGCAATTATTATTATTATTATTATTATTATTATTATTATTATCCTTTATTTATATGGAGCCACAAGGGTTCCGTAGTGCCCAATTACAGAATACATAAACAAATAATCAAACAGGAAAACAGCAACTTACAGTTGATGACAGTATAGGACAAGTACAGGGTAAATAAACATAGTTACATATGCAGATGACACTGGAATAAGTATCAGGTGGCAGAAGACTGCTGGATGTGGTGCAGTTGAAGATTATTAAAGTAAGAAAGGATAAGCACATGAGGGAAGAGGGCCCTGCTCGTGAGAGCTTACATTCTAAAGGGGAGGGGTAGACAGACAGGGGTGACACAGATGGGGTACATAGAGAGCGTAGAACAGAGGGTTAGGATGAGATTTGGCTGGGTTTGGTGAAGAAGTGGGTCTTGAGAGATCGTTTGAAGTTTTGTAGAGAGGTGGAGAGTCTGAGGGGGAGAGGTAGGGAATTCCGAAGAAGTGGTGCAGCACGTGAAAAATCTTGGAGGTAGGAGTGGGAGGAAGTAATCCGTAGGCAGGAGAGTCGGCGTGCATTAGCAGAGCGAAGAGGACGGGTGGGAGTGTAAAGGGAGATAAGGTCAGAGATGTAGATGGGAGAGGAGTGGGTGAGGGCTTTGTAAGCGAGTGTGAGAAGCTTGAAATGGATTCTGAAAGGGAAGGGGAGCCAGTGAAGGTCTAGTAAGAGAGGAGAGGTGGACATAGTGCGTTTGGTGAGGAAGATGAGCCGGGCAGCAGCATTGAGGATAGATTGGAGTGGAGAGAGGTATTTGTCAGGAATGCCAGTCAGGAGCAGATTACAGTAGTCCAGTCTGGAGATGACCAGTGAGTGGATAAGAGTCTTAGTAGCATCCTGGGTCAGAAAGGGTCTGATCCTGGAAATATTTTTTAGATGAAAATGGCAGGTTTGTTAGAGGTGCTGAATGTGTGGTTTGAAGGAGAGGGAGGAGTCAAGGATTACTCCAAGACAGCGCACTTGGAGGCTAGAGGAGATAGTAGTGCCATCAATAGATAATGAGATTGTAGGAGGTGAGGTTATGCGGGAGGGAGGAAAGATGATCAGCTCTGTCTTAGACATGTTAAGTTTAAGAAAGCGCTGGGACATCCAGGAAGAGGTAGCAGAGAGACAGTTGGAGATACGAGTGAGGAGAGCAGGGGAGAGGTCTGGAGAGGAAAGATAGATTTGGGTGTCATCAGCATAGAGATGATATTGGAAACCAAAAGAACTAATGAGCTTACCTAGTGAGGACGTATAGAGAGAGAAGAGAAGAGGACCAAGGACAGAACCTTGGGGTACCCCTACAGTTAGTGGAAGTGAGGGGGAGGTGGAGTCATGAGAGGAGACAGAGAAAGAACGGTCAGAAAGGTAGGAGGACAGCCAAGAGAGGGCAGTGTCACGCAGACCAATGGAGTGAAGAATTTGCAGTAGGAGAGGATGGTCCACAGTGTCAAAAGCAGCAGAGAGATCAAGTAGAATAAGTATAGAGTAGTGTCCCTTAGATTTAGCAGCATGGAGGTCATTGCATACTTTTGTAAGGGGAGTTTCAGTGGAGTGGAGAGGACGGAAGCCAGACTGGAATGGGTCAAGCAGTGAGTGTGAGGAAAGAAAGGAAGTAAGGCGGTTGTAGACAATACGCTCAAGGAGTTTGGAGGCAAAAGGGAGGAGAGAGATGGGTCGGTAGTTGGAGAGAGTGTTTGGATCAAGTGTAGGTTTTTTAAGAATAGGAGAGATGCCTAGAAGAGATTACACAGATGGGGAAGTTGCAGTTTACTAAAGCTAGATGCAGAACCCTTATATAACCAGGTGATGCAGCCATCTTGAGTGCACTACAAAAGCTACAATGTGGGAGATAAACCATACAAGACATATACGGCTGATTAAAACTTATGTATATGATACACACTGTATGGATAGATCCATGGTGTGTGCATCCTGCCCAAGAAAGAACCATCCAAGTCAGACATGTAGGGCACACTGTATAGGTTACATCTGGCAGGGTGCTCTGTTTGCAGTAGTATAACCTTCAGGTGGTAGGAGAAGAAGAAAAAAGTAGAAAGGCAGGAAACATCAATATTAAAACAATGGTAACAGCACTATAAAAAGTAAACTATAGTAAAGTTAGCAAAAACCTAAAAATGATTGAGTAAACTGCAACAAGCCTAGCTTCTCCCTCGATCGAGTGTCCAATCTTGTTGCATCCAGCCATTTGTTGAGTGTGACTGTGCACAAGACCCTGATCCCAGTCTCTGAAGTACAGTACATGGTAACCAGAGCCGGCCCTAACCAATATGATGCCCTAGGCAAGATTTTGGCTTGTGCCCCCTAGCACCACCGCTGGTTCCGCCTCTGACCTTGCACCTCTTTCCCACCACCATCACCCGTCATCTATAGCAGTCCTTATTTTGGTGTTTGTACCCCCTAAATTTTAAATAGGAACAGTTCGCACATTTGGCGCACAGCACAAAAAGGGGTGTGTTTTTGCTGGCAAGGGGCATGGCCACACAATAGTAACCCCAATTCCAATTACGCCACACAGTACTGCAACTTTATTCACATTTAATCATGTGATAGTGTCCATAATTCATATTACATCCCACAGTAGTATCACTTTACCTTATAAACATTACTCCTCACAGTAGAGCCCCTTATTCACATTACATCACACTGAATTGCTCCTTATTCACATTACACCACACCCTATTGCTCTTTATTCACAATAGATGACACAGTAGTGCCCTTTCTATACGCAACGCCACATAGTAGAGCACCTTATACACATAATGCCACACAGTAATGCCCCTTACACATATGAGACACATTATTAATGTCCTTATAAACATAATGCGCCTTACACATTATGACAACCTTTATTAATGCCCTTTTACACATAATGTTCCTTACACATATGCTGCACATTATTAATGCCCTTATACACATAATGACACACATAGTGCCCCCTACACATTTGCTGCACATTATTAGTGCCCCTATACACATAATGACACACATACAGTAGTACCGTTACACATATGCCGCACATTATTAATGCCCTTATACACATAATGACACACATAGTGCCCCTTACACATATGTTGCACATTATTAATGCATTTTTACATGACACACATAATGCTCCTTACACATATTCCGAACACTACTGCACAACCAACCCACTCACATGCACACAGCACTCACACTGCCACTAACACTGTGACCTCTGCCTCTGCTTGGATACAGATGTGTCCTCATAAATCTTGCCTCAATGCTAACGTGGGGCACTTTCTTTATGAAAATGCATCTTATTTGCATTGCTATGTAGCTAGGATGCAGAAGCAGCTTCTGCTGATTAAAATGATATGCAGCATGCCTATATACTGTGTGAGACTGTGGCTGTATCTGCATATGAAATGCTACACACAGAATATAGGCATGCCGCATATCATTTTAATCAGTAGAAGCTGCTGATGCCCCTAGACATATCAAATGCCCTAGGCAATTGCCTAGTTTGCCTATGCCTATGGCCGGCTCTGATGGTAACACCAGAATAATACTTGAGGTGATATAAGTAACAATGGGCCTAATTCTGAGTTGATTGCAGCAGCAAATTTGTTAGCAGTTGGGCAAAACCATGGGGGTAATTCCAAGTTGATCGCAGCAGGAAATTTTTTAGCAGTTGGGCAAAACCATGTGCACTGCAGGGGGGAGGGGGGGGGGCAGATATAACATTTGCAGAGAGAGTTAGATTTGGGTGGGTTATTTTATTTCTGGGCAGGGTAAATACTGGCTGCTTTATTTTTACTCTGCAAATTAGATTGCAAATTGAACTCACCACACCCAAATCTAACTCTCTCTGCACATGTTATATCTGCCTTCCCTGCAGTGCACATGGTTTTGCCCAATTGCTAACAGAATTCCTGCTGCGATCAACTTGGAATTACCCCCCATGTGCACTGCAGGGGGGACAGATATAACATGTGCAGAGAGAATTAGATTTGGGTGGGGTGTATTCAAACTTAAATCTAAATTGCAATGTAAAAATAAAGCAACCAGTATTTACCCTGCACAGAAACAATATAACCCACCCAAATCTAACTCTCTCTGCAAATGTTATATCTACCCCCCTGCAGTGCACATGGTGTTGCCCAACTGCTAACAAATTTGCTGCTGCGATCAACTCAGAATTACCCCCAATGAGTGCGGATATGGGGTTTTTTTTGGGGTGTTTTTTGGGGCGGGGAAATAGTAATACCATAATATATAATGATCCTGAGCTGGAGTGTTTCAATAATTGTTTCATTTGAGATTCTAGAGTGGTCCAAAGTTCAAATCCAGATCTAACTCTGAATCCTTGGAATGGCAGCCTTCACAGATGCAGGCCAAGTCCTGATTGCAGGTCTTAAAAATAATTCTCTTAAATACTGTACTACACACTATGGGCCTAATTCAGACCTGATTGCTGTGCTGCAAATTTGCAGAGGTCTGCGATCAGATAGTTGCCGCTCAGAGAGAGAGAAAACCCACCCCTGTGCAAGTGTGTGAATGCATGTGTACACTGTGCAAAAATTCCACCAGACAGTGGACAGCTGCAAATCCGTTCGCAACTCACTCATCATCTAATGATTTTTCCAGTCTGTGCAGTCTGTACGTAGCCCAAGACTTACTCCTACTGTGCAATACAAACAGTCTGTTCGGGGCCGGAGCTGACGTCACACACCCTCTTTGAAAATGCTTGGGAATGCATGCATTTTTCCTGACACTCCCTGGAAACGGCCAGTTACCACCCACAAGCGTCTTCTTCCTGTCAATCACCTTGCAAAATTTTCACACCATCCTGTCGCTGTTTGGTGACACACCTGCGCATTGTGAGGCATATGCATGCACAGTCATTCGATAATCATCAACAGTGATCAGGTCTGAATTGGGCCCTACAGTATATCAGCTGGCACAAGGGGAGGTATGTTGATCAGTATGTTCAGCAATCTAATAAACAGAGGAGGTGTTGCATTGCAGACAGGACCACAGTTGCAGACAGAAAAGCGTTCTTGGGGTGGGAAAAGTGTAGCCAGAGAGAGATGGAAAGCTCAGATATATAAGCATGAAGATATTTTTTGCCTTTAAAGAAAGGAGAGATGGGCTATTAACTCTGGTTCTAACTCTGTATCCTTATAATGACACTCTTAGAATGCAGCCAATAAGAAATTAATTAATAAATGAGTGCCTCATTAATTCAACACTGCCTGAGGAAGCAGCCAGGTTTCAGGAAACGCACTGCAGTATTAAGTGAGAATTACATTTTTCTTTTATGCTTTATTATTAAGCCTGATATGTAAGTTGTGATATTGTATTTTTTTATAATAATGTTTAAAGTAGTGTTTGCCCATGGTTTAGCTTGCGTGGATGTCTGTTATTGCTCAGCGGAACTAATTTTACTGTAGTGCCATCTAATATTGTGATATATATTTTATATTGTACACATTGATCAAAAAAAGTTATTTGTAAACAATATTTGCAGTTTGCCTTTCAACAATTAACTAAAAAATATGATTGGTGCTACTAAATCATGAGCAAGCCACACAAAGCAACAAATGGGAGAAGCAGCTGGTCCTGAGACCAATGCCTGTAGCCCTGACTGTTTGCCCAGCAACTTTTTGATCAGCATAGCAAAGCAGACGCTTACAGGAAGCTGCAGGCACTTGAATATAAATGGAAAATTGTTGGGTATAAGGGGTATACGTGTTATGAACACTGTCTCATCTGCGCCACATCCCATTAGGATCTCTGCCTCAATTAAGTTCTTCTGCAGAACTGTCACTTTGAATCGTGTTCTATTGCATAACTTGGGTGGAGTCAAGTTCCATAGAAGCATGATTGAAACACCAACTTTCAGTGCAATGCTGTGTGCTGGAAGTCCAGCTGCACTAAGTGAGTTCTAAAATTCCACACATACAGTATAGTCATTTTGGACTTGAGGAGCCTGCAAACTGCAGCCGCCAAGTGTCAAACGTTCAGTTTTTCTATTGCTTCTCTACCTGATGTCAAATTGAGATCATACATACCTCAATTTCTATCTATTTCACTAAGCTATACAATAGTGAAAACATGATCCCAATTCACCCAGTAGTTTTTGCGTGATGACAGAACAAACAGACAGACAAACAGATGGGAAAAATTCTGAAAATTCTTTTTTTTTGGTCTCCATAGTTCAGAAACAGTCCCTAGAAGTACAGTATATTTCACAAATAAAAATTGCTTTGTACAGACACAGCCCGGATGTGGATCATAGGGTTGACAGTAACTAGTAGAGATGAGCGCCTGAAATTTTTCGGGTTTTGTGTTTTGGTTTTGGGTTCGGTTCCGCGGCCGTGTTTTGGGTTCGAACGCGTTTTGGCAAAACCTCACCGAATTTTTTTGTCGGATTCGGGTGTGTTTTGGATTCGGGTGTTTTTTTCAAAAAACACTAAAAAACAGCTTAAATCATAGAATTTGGGGGTCATTTTGATCCCAAAGTATTATTAACCTCAAAAACCATAATTTACACTCATTTTCAGTCTATTCTGAATACCTCACACCTCACAATATTATTTTTAGTCCTAAAATTTGCACCGAGGTCGCTGTGTGAGTAAGATAAGCGACCCTAGTGGCCGACACAAACACCGGGCCCATCTAGGAGTGGCACTGCAGTGTCACGCAGGATGTCCCTTCCAAAAAACCCTCCCCAAACAGCACATGACGCAAAGAAAAAAAGAGGCGCAATGAGGTAGCTGTGTGAGTAAGATTAGCGACCCTAGTGGCCGACACAAACACCGGGCCCATCTAGGAGTGGCACTGCAGTGTCACGCAGGATGGCCCTTCCAAAAAACCCTCCCCAAACAGCACATGACGCAAAGAAAAAAAGAGGCGCAATGAGGTAGCTGTGTGAGTAAGATTAGCGACCCTAGTGGCCGACACAAACACCGGGCCCATCTAGGAGTGGCACTGCAGTGTCACGCAGGATGTCCCTTCCAAAAAACCCTCCCCAAACAGCACATGACGCAAAGAAAAAAAGAGGCGCAATGAGGTAGCTGTGTGAGTAAGATTAGCGACCCTAGTGGCCGACACAAACACCGGGCCCATCTAGGAGTGGCACTGCAGTGTCACGCAGGATGTCCCTTCCAAAAAACCCTCCCCAAACAGCACATGACGCAAAGAAAAAAAGAGGCGCAATGAGGTAGCTGACTGTGTGAGTAAGATTAGCGACCCTAGTGGCCGACACAAACACCGGGCCCATCTAGGAGTGGCACTGCAGTGTCACGCAGGATGTCCCTTCCAAAAAACCCTCCCCAATCAGCACATGATGCAAAGAAAAAGAAAAGAAAAAAGAGGTGCAAGATGGAATTGTCCTTGGGCCCTCCCACCCACCCTTATGTTGTATAAACAAAACAGGACATGCACACTTTAACCAACCCATCATTTCAGTGACAGGGTCTGCCACACGACTGTGACTGATATGACGGGTTGGTTTGGACCCCCCCCAAAAAAGAAGCAATTAATCTCTCCTTGCACAAACTGGCTCTACAGAGGCAAGATGTCCACCTCATCTTCACCCTCCGATATATCACCGTGTACATCCCCCTCCTCACAGATTATCAATTCGTCCCCACTGGAATCCACCATCTCAGCTCCCTGTGTACTTTGTGGAGGCAATTGCTGCTGGTCAATGTCTCCGCGGAGGAATTGATTATAATTCATTTTAATGAACATCATCTTCTCCACATTTTCTGGATGTAACCTCGTACGCCGATTGCTGACAAGGTGAGCGGCGGCACTAAACACTCTTTCGGAGTACACACTTGTGGGAGGGCAACTTAGGTAGAATAAAGCCAGTTTGTGCAAGGGCCTCCAAATTGCCTCTTTTTCCTGCCAGTATAAGTACGGACTGTGTGACGTGCCTACTTGGATGCGGTCACTCATATAATCCTCCACCATTCTATCAATGTTGAGAGAATCATATGCAGTGACAGTAGACGACATGTCCGTAATCGTTGTCAGGTCCTTCAGTCCGGACCAGATGTCAGCATCAGCAGTCGCTCCAGACTGCCCTGCATCACCGCCAGCGGGTGGGCTCGGAATTCTGAGCCTTTTCCTCGCACCCCCAGTTGCGGGAGAATGTGAAGGAGGAGATGTTGACAGGTCGCGTTCCGCTTGACTTGACAATTTTGTCATCAGCAGGTCTTTCAACCCCAGCAGACTTGTGTCTGCCGGAAAGAGAGATCCAAGGTAGGCTTTAAATCTAGGATCGAGCACGGTGGCCAAAATGTAGTGCTCTGATTTCAACAGATTGACCACCCGTGAATCCTTGTTAAGCGAATTAAGGGCTGCATCCACAAGTCCCACATGCCTAGCGGAATCGCTCCCTTTTAGCTCCTTCTTCAATGCCTCCAGCTTCTTCTGCAAAAGCCTGATGAGGGGAATGACCTGACTCAGGCTGGCAGTGTCTGAACTGACTTCACGTGTGGCAAGTTCAAAGGGCATCAGAACCTTGCACAACGTTGAAATCATTCTCCACTGCACTTGAGACAGGTGCATTCCACCTCCTATATCGTGCTCAATTGTATAGGCTTGAATGGCCTTTTGCTGCTCCTCCAACCTCTGAAGCATATAGAGGGTTGAATTCCACCTCGTTACCACTTCTTGCTTCAGATGATGGCAGGGCAGGTTCAGTAGTTTTTGGTGGTGCTCCAGTCTTCTGTACGTGGTGCCTGTACGCCGAAAGTGTCCCGCAATTCTTCTGGCCACCGACAGCATCTCTTGCACGCCCCTGTCGTTTTTTAAAAAATTCTGCACCACCAAATTCAAGGTATGTGCAAAACATGGGACGTGCTGGAATTTGCCCATATTTAATGCACACACAATATTGCTGGCGTTGTCCGATGCCACAAATCCACAGGAGAGTCCAATTGGGGTAAGCCATTCCGCGATGATCTTCCTCAGTTGCCGTAAGAGGTTTTCAGCTGTGTGCGTATTCTGGAAAGCGGTGATACAAAGCGTAGCCTGCCTAGGAAAGAGTTGGCGTTTGCGAGATGCTGCTACTGGTGCCGCCGCTGCTGTTCTTGCGGCGGGAGTCCATACATCTACCCAGTGGGCTGTCACAGTCATATAGTCCTGACCCTGCCCTGCTCCACTTGTCCACATGTCCGTGGTTAAGTGGACATTGGGTACAACTGCATTTTTTAGGACACTGGTGAGTCTTTTTCTGACGTCCGTGTACATTCTCGGTATCGCCTGCCTAGAGAAGTGGAACCTAGATGGTATTTGGTAACGGGGGCACACTGCCTCAATAAATTGTCTAGTTCCCTGTGAACTAACGGCGGATACCGGACGCACGTCTAACACCAACATAGTTGTCAAGGCCTCAGTTATCCGCTTTGCAGTAGGATGACTGCTGTGATATTTCATCTTCCTCGCAAAGGACTGTTGAACAGTCAATTGCTTACTGGAAGTAGTACAAGTGGGCTTACGACTTCCCCTCTGGGATGACCATCGACTCCCAGCGGCAACAACAGCAGCGCCAGCAGCAGTAGGCGTTACACGCAAGGATGCATCGGAGGAATCCCAGGCAGGAGAGGACTCGTCAGAATTGCCAGTGACATGGCCTGCAGGACTATTGGCATTCCTGGGGAAGGAGGAAATTGACACTGAGGGAGTTGGTGGGGTGGTTTGCGTGAGCTTGGTTACAAGAGGAAGGGATTTACTGGTCAGTGGACTGCTTCCGCTGTCACCCAAAGTTTTTGAACTTGTCACTGACTTATTATGAATGCGCTGCAGGTGACGTATAAGGGAGGATGTTCCGAGGTGGTTAACGTCCTTACCCCTACTTATTACAGCTTGACAAAGGGAACACACGGCTTGACACCTGTTGTCCGCATTTCTGGTGAAATACCTCCACACCGAAGAGCTGATTTTTTTGGTATTTTCACCTGGCATGTCAACGGCCATATTCCTCCCACGGACAACAGGTGTCTCCCCGGGTGCCTGACTTAAACAAACCACCTCACCATCAGAATCCTCCTGGTCAATTTCCTCCCCAGCGCCAGCAACACCCATATCCTCCTCATCCTGGTGTACTTCAACACTGACATCTTCAATCTGACTATCAGGAACTGGACTGCGGGTGCTCCTTCCAGCACTTGCAGGGGGCGTGCAAATGGTGGAAGGCGCATGCTCTTCACGTCCAGTGTTGGGAAGGTCAGGCATCGCAACCGACACAATTGGACTCTCCTTGTGGATTTGGGATTTCGAAGAATGCACAGTTCTTTGCTGTGCTGCTTTTGCCAGCTTGAGTCTTTTCATTTTTCTAGCGAGAGGCTGAGTGCTTCCATCCTCATGTGAAGCTGAACCACTAGCCATGAACATAGGCCAGGGCCTCAGCCGTTCCTTGCCACTCCGTGTGGTAAATGGCATATTGGCAAGTTTACGCTTCTCCTCCGACAATTTTATTTTAGGTTTTGGAGTCCTTTTTTTTCTGATATTTGGTGTTTTGGATTTGACATGCTCTGTACTATGACATTGGGCATCGGCCTTGGCAGACGACGTTGCTGGCATTTCATCGTCTCGGCCATGACTAGTGGCAGCAGCTTCAGCACGAGGTGGAAGTGGATCTTGATCTTTCCCTAATTTTGGAACCTCAACATTTTTGTTCTCCATATTTTAATAGGCACAACTAAAAGGCACCTCAGGTAAACAATGGAGATGGATACTAGTATACAATTATGGACTGCCTGCCGACTGCAGACACAGAGGTAGCCACAGCCGTGAACTACCGTACTGTACTGTGTCTGCAGCTAATATAGACTGGTTGATAAAGAGAAGATGTCTATGTAACTATGTATGTATAAAGAAGACTGAAAAAAATCCACGGTTAGGTGGTATACAATTATGGACGGACTGCCTGCCGAGTGCAGACACAGAGGTAGCCACAGCCGTGAACTACCGTACTGTACTGTGTCTGCAGCTAATATAGACTGGTTGATAAAGAGAAGATGTCTATGTAACTATGTATGTATAAAGAAGAATGAAAAAAAACCACGGTTAGGTGGTATACAATTATGGACGGACTGCCTGCCGAGTGCAGACACAGAGGTAGCCACAGCCGTGAACTACCGTACTGTACTGTGTCTGCAGCTAATATAGACTGGTTGATAAAGAGAAGATGTCTATGTAACTATGTATGTATAAAGAAGAATGAAAAAAATCCACGGTTAGGTGGTATTACAATTATGGACGGACTGCCTGCCGAGTGCAGAGACACAGAGGTAGCCACAGCCGTGAACTACCGTACTGTGTCTGCTGCGACTGGATGATAAATGATATAAAAAATATATATATATCACTACTGCAGCCGGACAGGTATATATTATATATTATATAATGACGGACCTGCTGGACACTGTCTGTCAGCAGAATGAGTTTTATTTTTATAGAATAAAAAAAAAAAAAACACACAAGTGAAGTCACACGACGAGTGTTTAACTTTTTCAGGCAATCACAATATAAGTATACTACTAACTATACTGGTGGTCAGTGTGGTCAGGTCACTGGTCAGTCACACTGGCAGTGGCACTCCTGCAGCAAAAGTGTGCACTGTTTAATTTTAATATAATATGTACTCCTGGCTCCTGCTATAACCTATAACTGGCACTGCAGTAGTGCTCCCCAGTCTCCCCCACAATTATAAGCTGTGTGAGCTGAGCAGTCAGACAGATATATAATATATATAGATGATGCAGCACACTGGCCTGAGCCTGAGCAGTGCACACAGATATGGTATGTGACTGACTGAGTCACTGTGTGTATCGCTTTTTTCAGGCAGAGAACGGATATATTAAATAAACTGCACTGTGTGTCTGGTGGTCACTCACTATATAATATATTATGTACTCCTGGCTCCTGCTATAACCTATAACTGGCACTGCAGTAGTGCTCCCCAGTCTCCCCCACAATTATAAGCTGTGTGAGCTGAGCAGTCAGACAGATATATAATATATATAGATGATGCAGCACACTGGCCTGAGCCTGAGCAGTGCACACAGATATGGTATGTGACTGACTGAGTCACTGTGTGTATCGCTTTTTTCAGGCAGAGAACGGATATATTAAATAAACTGCACTGTGTGTCTGGTGGTCACTCACTATATAATATATTATGTACTCCTGGCTCCTGCTATAACCTATAACTGGCACTGCAGTAGTGCTCCCCAGTCTCCCCCACAATTATAAGCTGTGTGAGCTGAGCAGTCAGACAGATATATATAATATTATATATAGATAATAGATGATGCAGCACACTGGCCTGAGCCTGAGCAGTGCACACAGATATGGTATGTGACTGACTGAGTCACTGTGTGTATCGCTTTTTTCAGGCAGAGAACGGATATATTAAATAAACTGCACTGTGTGTCTGGTGGTCACTCACTATATAATATATTATGTACTCCTGGCTCCTGCTATAACCTATAACTGGCACTGCAGTAGTGCTCCCCAGTCTCCCCCACAATTATAAGCTGTGTGAGCTGAGCAGTCAGACAGATATATATAATATTATATATAGATAATAGATGATGCAGCACACTGGCCTGAGCCTGAGCAGTGCACACAGATATGGTATGTGACTGACTGAGTCACTGTGTGTATCGCTTTTTTCAGGCAGAGAACGGATATATTAAATAAACTGCACTGTGTGTCTGGTGGTCACTCACTATATAATATATTATGTACTCCTGGCTCCTGCTATAACCTATAACTGGCACTGCAGTAGTGCTCCCCAGTCTCCCCCACAATTATAAGCTGTGTGAGCTGAGCAGTCAGACAGATATATATAATATTATATATAGATAATAGATGATGCAGCACACTGGCCTGAGCCTGAGCAGTGCACACAGATATGGTATGTGACTGAGTCACTGTGTGCTGTGTATCGCTTTTTTCAGGCAGAGAACGGATTATAAAGTAAACTGCACTGTCCTCACTAGTAAACTCTCTCCACTCAGTCTCTACACTTCTACAGTAACAGTACTCCTCCTAGTCAGCTCCAGTAAATCTCTCTCAGTCTCTTATAATCTAAATGGAGAGGACGCCAGCCACGTCCTCTCCCTATCAATCTCAATGCACGTGTGAAAATGGCGGCGACGCGCGGCTCCTTATATAGAATCCGAGTCTCGCGATAGAATCCGAGCCTCGCGAGAATCCGACAGCGTCATGATGACGTTCGGGCGCGCTCGGGTTAACCGAGCAAGGCGGGAAGATCCGAGTCGCTCGGACCCGTGAAAAAAAACATGAAGTTCTGGCGGGTTCGGATTCAGAGAAACCGAACCCGCTCATCTCTAGTAACTAGGTCGACAGTCATTAGGTTGACCACTATTGGTCGACAGTGACTAGGCTGACACCTGAAATAGTTCGACACTGTCATTAGCTCGACATGGAAAAGGTCGACATGGAAAAGGTCAACATGAGTTTTTTTATATATTTTTGGTGTCGTTTTCTTTGTAAAGTGACCGGGAACCCCAATTAGTGCACCGTGTCCCCTCGCATGGCTCGCTTCACTCGCCATGCTTTGGGCAAGGTGCCTCGCTCCGCTACCACTACGCTCGGCACAGGTTACTATTCCCAATCGTAGTCCATGTGGATCATAGCATGAAAAAGTAAAAAGGAAGGGAAAAACTCATGACGACCTTTTCATGTGTCGACCTTTGCCAAGTCGACTTAGTGACCATGTCGACCTGTGGACCATGTCGATCTAATACATGTTGACCAATAGTGGTCAACCTAATGAGTGTCGACCAAAGTGCTGGCGACCTAAAGACCGGATACCCACAACCCTTACAGTTTTATTATATGTATAGACTAGCTGTTGTACCCGTTCTTCACACGGGAGTTTCTGATTTTCATGGTTGTAAATATAAATGATTGTTAAAAATTTGGTAAATTTGAGACGTCTGAATGTAAGTAAATATTAATCCATGGTTCTTGGCGTTACCCGAGGAGCACCCACAGCAGATACGGTAAAAAGTGACAGGACCATTTTTGCAGTTTATTAAATTCAACACACTGGAGGTGGAATACAAATTTTGATCCGATTGTCCATTAGGGTGTTATCGTTCGGACAACGCAAGCCACGCATCGGTAATGACATCATTATGTCAACCCCTTTTCATCCCCTTAGGGGAGATTTATTAAAATTCTAATTACGTCGTTTTCTCTTTTCCCACCTGCAGAATACCTATGTTAATTTCATCTTCCTAACATATCAGGATGTAAGAGAACTAGTGATGAGTGAGTGAGTTAAGGTATTCACATTTTTTGTTATTTATTAAATTCTACACACTGGAGGTGCAATCCAAATGTTGATTCAATTGTCCATTTGGGCGTTATTGTTCACACAATGCAAGCCATGCATCTGTAATGATGTCATTATGTGAAACCCCTTTTCATCCCTTTAGGGGAGGTTTATTAAAATTTGAATTACGTAGTTTTCCTATTTCCCACCTGAACAATACCTATGTTAAATTTCAGCGTCCTAACATATCGGGAAGTAACAGAATTTGTGATGAGCCAGTGAGTGAGTCAGTGAGTGAGTGCTTTTGCATTTAAATATATAGATGATTTGTATTTTTTTCATTATTCTTCTAACCATTGCTGTCTACCATAGTAAAAACTATGGCCCTCATTCCGAGTTGATCGGTCGCAAGGCGAATTTAGCAGAGTTACACACGCTAAGCCGCCGCCTACTGGGAGTGAATCTTAGCTTCTTAAAATTGCGACCGATGTATTCGCAATATTGCGATTACTAACTACTTAGCAGTTTCAGAGTAGCTCCAGACTTACTCTGCCTGTGCGATCATTTCAGTGCTTGTCGTTCCTGGTTGACGTCACAAACACACCCAGCGTTCGCCCAGGCACTCCCACCGTTTCCCCGGCCACTCCTGCGTTTTTTCCGGAAACGGTAGCGTTTTCAGCCACACGCCCCTGAAACGCCGTGTTTCCGCCCAGTAACACCCATTTCCTGTCAATCACATTACGATCGCCGGAGCGAAGAAAAAGCCGTGAGTAAAATTACTTTCATCATAGTAAAGTTACTTGGCGCAGTCGCAGTGCGAACATTGCGCATGCGTACTAAGCGGATTTTCACTGCGATGCGATGAAAAATACCGAGCGAACAACTCGGAATGAGGGCCTATTTTGTTTATCCATGGCAATAGTAAGTTGTATTATGATGCCATGAATCTAGTTAATAAAATCATTTGATTATTGTTTAGAAATTTTTGTTGGGTCATCCCTTTATTTGCCAGTTGTAGTACAGATTTCATGTTTAGGTTAGAGAGTGTTTGACCACTTATATCTTAAGTACTGACACTGCCTTTCACAGTCCTATCTTGCTTTGCAATGAGAAATCCTAATCGTCCAAAACAATGGAGGGGATATCAGAAATATGATAATGTCCAGGTACGCTACATCTATAATCAGTAATGAGGAGAATACTGTAGCTGTCTGCATGATGTGGGTCAGCAAGGGTGCCAATAGTGCAGGTGGGCACACATCTACATCTCCCTTTCTTATACATAATACACAACAGTTGTATAAGTGCAGAATATTGATGAATTGTGGGACAGTATGAAAATAAGACATGTACAAACAGACTTTTGGTGGGCGGGGCATCTTGCATGGCCGCTTTTTAACAGCTCTCCCGGCAGAGGCTTTAATCATCTACCTCCATCTACCCCCTACCACGATTTTCTATAACATTTAATTACATCTTTGAAAAGCTTAAGTGGGGGTGATGTCTGTGATGTCTTTTCCAGGCCGGGATGCTATTCCTCCACGGAAATCTGGCCACTGATAGTGGTGAACCCTCTGGTCACCTCACTTTGGCGTGAAAATCGGCTTGGCTGCTGGAGTGCGTGTCGTGCTGTCCCGTGTGGCTATGGATCTCCCTGCTACCCGAGAGCTGACAGAATCTTCCCCCTCGGTTCCCGATCCTGCTCCCCAACTAACCTTGGAGTGCCCGACCGGAGGTGTCGTGCCCCCGAGCGGGTTCGCTGGTGTCTGCTGCACGGGACTGCCGGATTGCTCCCGAGGCCGGGGTGTGCCCCTGGAGGGCGACCCCATACCCTGCGGCGGCGCTGCGGGATCTCTGATGCTCTGCTGAGCTCCTTTCTCGGCTCCTGCTGCGGGAAGTGTGGGGACCTCCGGAGGCGCGATCGTCCTGCCTCCTGTACACCGGGGGAGCCCGGCGGGCACTCTCCCTGCTGATCGGTGGCCCGGGTCTTCCCTGACGGACTCTGACCTACGACCCGTCAACTCCCTCTGCCTCTCTTGCGTGGCGGTGCTGGGAGCTGGGACGCACCCCCATTGCTCTACATGTGGCGGCTGTAACAGGACACTTCAGCGCGCTGAACGCTGCCACCCGGGTGAGCCGTGGTCTTGGATGAGGGTGCTGGGGCCTGTCACTGCTACTGCACTACGCACATACCGGATTGGACTGGCACGACTGGCACTCCGTCTCCGGCTGCATATTGCCTGAGTGGACGCTGTGCTATACATTTCCTCCCCAGGTACTAACTTGGTCGGTCTACCCCAACTGCTTCTTTTACTAACTTCCCCATTTTCACTTTTGGCACACCCCGAATCTTTGAACCTCCCCACCTCTTGTGTCACCCTTACCCCCCTCCTTCCTTACCATCATCATATGTTCCAATTTACCCCATCTGTACTCCCTACTTCCTGTCTTGCTGTGTGTGCTGGAAACAGAGACTGCTGGTGGCCACAATAACTGTATCCAGCTGGGAACTTTACATAGGCTGCTTACCTTTACTCTAGTTTGCAGCTGTGAAGGGCTCACTGAGACCCTTGTTCAAAGTGGGACTGACATACTGTTGGTCGTACATTTGTGACTGTTATTTCATTTTTTTTCTTTACGTTTCTGTGTCAAAATCTGCCCCAGCTGTCCTCTATTTACTCCTGCTGGGAGGCCTCCCGTATTATCGGACACTACGTGGTACCGGCTGGTGCTGCTCAGGCAAATCCTACTCTCAGAAGAGAACTTTCCATTTGGCCTATTTGACTGCCGGCCACAGACCTTATTTGCAGTCTCTGACTCATTACGCATCCTAATTTTACCCCGCTATCCACTGGTTCCTTTTGGAATTTATTTGTGCTGTTTGTTATTTTTCATATTTTATTGAATGTCGTATTTTTTTTTTTTTTTTCCCCCTGCGGAGAATCTTCTGTGACGTTTGTTATTTTGCCAGATACTCTATTCTGTATTGCTTGACATAACATATGGTTTATGGATATATAGAATATTGCTTCTAGTCATATGTTTTATTACACTTGCAAGTTAAGTTGGCGGCCTTACTGATTGTATGGAGTTGAATCTAACGCAGTAGTGCCATCTAGTGGTTCTTTAGTTGAATTTCTCACACAATTGAATGTAATATTTTTTGTTTTTCTCCTGCTGAGAATTTTTATGTAATGTTTATTGTTTTTTCTCACGCTGAGGATTCTGCGTGATATATTCTCCTTCCTCCTCCTGCGGAGAGCTTAATGTGACGTTTGTTATTTTGCACATACCAGGAATTCTATGCGATATTTCTTTGTTCTTCTCATATGGAAACTTCTATATGACGTTTGTTATTTTTCTGCTTCAAAGTATTCTGTGTGAGATAATTTTCTTCTCCTCTTCGCCCGCTGTGGCCTAAATGTGACGTTTGTTATTTTTATTCGATATTTCCATTCTGTATAGCTTGACATCTCAAATTGTTTTCAAGATATAGGTTTGCACCCAAGTCGGGATCTCCCATGCGGGTTGCGGTATGCTCTAGATAATAGGCTTGGCCTAGCACCTCCGCCCGAGCTCTGTATGTAACTGCTTCTATATCTTTGCCACTGTCCATATTAGGGGAAACAGTACTTAGAGCTGACGTTGATTGCCCCATTTTTCACCCTCTGGGGTATGGACAAATACCTCGACAAGACCATGCCCCCGAAACAGTCCAACACTTCCTATAAGGGGGGAAAGGGGAAAGAGCCCCTCCCTAAATCAGGTCCACCCTCCCCGGTTGGACACGGGTCGGAACCACCTAATTTGCCCAGTGACAAAACCCCTTCTCTAACGGCTAAAGAGATTTCTGATTTTCTCATGCCCTTACTTGATAGGCGATTTGACGACCTTCAGGCCCGCTTAGAATCAGGCCTGGGTCGCATAGACTCTCATGCAACGCGTCTTACCGCATTGGAAATGAGACTGGGAGACACTGAGGACCTGGTCCAATCCTGTCAGGCGGGGATAGCTTCCCAGCATACCTATATACAGCAACTGCAGGATAGGGGAGCTTTGCTGCTGCTGGGAAGACGATAGGCTGCTGGTAATAATTAAAATTGAAGGAATAGAGGAGAAAGACAGCGGAAAACATCGAAAGAAACCTTTGATGTGAAAGTACACCGCACCTTGAAGTAAGCATACACGTGAGCATCCTATATACCCAGAGACCTACTCGTGGGTGCTTGATTATTTTGGATACTGCATTTGTATGGGTGAAAGAAACCTTGATGTGATTTATACAATTGTTTTAGAAGTAAGCACATGTAAGCAGTCCATTTATGCGAGTCACTGAGGTGGACCTTACGAGTAGAACTGCACATCCCAAGTACTGAATAGTCGAAGGAACCTGGGTGTACATTTTGTTCCTCTAATACCCACAGAGACTGTACTGAACATTTGTGTTTATATTGTGTTTTTTTTCATACATCATCTTTGGACGACGGATTCATATATGAACTCACTTGTATGAAAAGGAACGGACTTTAGCCCACACGGGTAATTTCTTTGGACTTTTTACTATTTGCGCCACCTAGGGATTATTCTAATATTCCCTTTCTAGCATTATTTCAGTGTGTTAGGTGACACACTAGGATAGACCTTGGGTTGGCGGCATTTGTGCGCAGGGACATATCCTAACCCCTTTGTTACCAACTGCAGGATAAAGTCGAGGACCTGGAGAATAGATCTCGCAGGAATAACCTCCGATTTATAGGTGTTCCGGAGTCCTTGATGGGCCAGGCCCTCTCCTCATATCTCTCTGTAGACCTCCCAATCTCGTTGGGAATTATAGACGATATGGAAATCCCACATCTCGAAAGAGTCCATAGGTTGGGTGCGATGCAGGACGGAGCGCGGCAGCGCTCGCGCCCGGTCATTGCTTGCTACCTTGATTATAGAGCCAAAGAACAGGTTCTCTCAGCCTACTGTAAAACTAGAGAACTGTTGGTCAAAGGTCACAAAATCTTGATATTCCAAGACTTCTCAGTTGCAGTGGCTCAGAAACGAAAGGAATTTTCTGAAGTTTGTTCCTATTTACATAGTAAAAACATCAGGTTTGCTCTGTTGTACCCAGCTAAATTACGGGTCACAGAGAACGGTAATCAGGTGTTTTACACGGACCCGGAAGTGGCGAGATCTCGTTTTCTGACTCATAAATCCCCATCAAAATCACCTGATGGATAGGGTGTTGGTCGGGAGGGAACAACGGGTTGATTGTATCGGGAACTCCCGCCTCAGGCGGATATGTGCTAGCCATTGATTGGTGTAGTATTCAGTTTATAGATAATATAGTACCATACTATAAGTGTTCACTTTAATAATTTAATACTTATTTTGTTGAATTTTTGTGTGCGCACCACTGGACCCAGTTGGTGCCCACAACGGTTTTGGAAGTTTAGAAAATGTTGGAAAAAGGAGTTACGAGTCCTCATGGTTCATTATTGTTGTTTCACACATTAAGACTGTGTTATAGATTTTATGTCATGCTGGTGTTTGTATGGTTGAAATTGCTGATGTCCTGGCGACCTCGGTGTAAGAGGGGGGCCGCCGCTGTCCGCCTGAATTTATTGATTACCAGTCAAGTTTCACATTGCCCTGAAGGGATTGGGTAGCCATGCCATCTGTAGTCCCTTCCTCAGATGAGGTACTACCCCTGAAGCCGATACAATTCATTTCCTGGAATGTAGGGGGACTTAACTCCCCAATCAAGCGACGACGTGTGACCGCACACCTCAAACGTTTCCACCCAGATGTTATTTTCTTACAGGAGACCCACTGGCTGGTGGGGGAGGAAAATGTCCTGATGGCACCATGGCTTGGGCCCTGTATAGCTGTCCCCTTTCGAACGAAGTCCAGAGGGGTAGCGATACTTTTTCAGAAAAACCTACCTGTTACTATCCTGTCAGAAATCATAGATCCCGAAGGCAGGTATATCATTATGGACATAGAGCTTTTTCATACCAAATACACACTTGTCAATTTATACGCCCCCAATGTCAATACACATACATTTATTCAGGACATTGCCCACATTCTTTTAAGCAGAACTAACTACTCCATGATAGTGGGGGGGGGGGGGACTATAACATGGTGGACGACCCCACAGTTGACAGATCACCAAGTGTGCCGAGAACTACTGACTCCCAGAGCAGGCATCTACTGGCCTTTCGAAACTCACTAGACCTCTCTGACCCATGGAGATTGCTGCACCCGACTGACAGGACACATACCCATTTGTCGCTAGCACATGGAACCTTGTCTCGTATTGACAGGTTTTTAATAGCTGATGACTTAGTATCCCAGATCGCGGGGGTAGACATACTCGATATATTGATCTCTGATCATGCCCCCATCACGCTAGCGCTGGCCCATCCCCATATGCACCCGACAGATCGTATTTGGCGGTTCCCGCAATATTTGGCAAATTCAGAGGATTTTAAATCATACCTAACCTATCATTGTACCAATTACGTTGATGACAACATAGAATATTGGGACAAGCCCGAGATTTTCTGGAATGCCTCAAAGGCAGTGATGAGGGGTCATATTATTAGTTATGTCTCTCGGAAGAAAAGAGACTCTAAATTGGAATACACAACGTTAAAAGCTACTATGTCCAGGACCTTCCAAACATATACTGCTAACCCTACAGAGACTACTCTTGACGAATACAAACAGGCCAGGCGCCTACTTGAAACCTACTTAGCCACCCAAGCGAAACATTCCTTAGACTACACCAAAAATAAATTCTACAGATGGGGCAATAAGGCTGGTAGATTATTGGCGGTCATCTCTAGACCTCCCCAAAAACGTCATGTTATAACTACCATACATCACCCCACGACCGGTCGGGTTATCACAAAGTCGCAGGAAATAGTAGAACAATTCCATTCCTACTTTCAGTCCTTGTTCCAATTGACACAAATAGACACTGAAACACAAACACAGTTGCTCACGGATGACGTGCTGCCCCCTCTGACCAGAGACCAGAGAAAAGCCCTTATGGGTCCAATAACGGCGGAGGAAATTAACGCCGCCATCTCTAATTTGCCCCATGGTAAGTCCCCGGGCCCAGATGGTTTGTCGGGTGATTATTACCGCATGTTACAGGCCCAAATTGTCCCCTCTTTACTGGAACTGTTTCATGCAATACATGAACGGAGTTCCCCGTCCCCGCTTTTTAATGAAGCTTTTATTACACTTATCCCTAAACCTGGCAGGGACTCTAATTTCCTCTCCTCCTACAGACCAATTAGTCTCCTAAATGTAGATTACAAACTTCTAGCCAAGATTATGGCAACGAGACTCCAATCCATCCTTCCTGATATTCTCACCACGACACAAATGGGTTTTGTGACTGGCAGACATGCGGTTAAGGCGATCCGCACGGCACTGGCGGCGGTGGCGGCATCTCAGTCTCCCTGCACAGACTCTAACATGCTTCTTAGCCTCGACGCCAATAAGGCTTTCGACATGGTACTATGGCCACACTTATTTACTGTGTTGGAGAAAAGGGGGTTTGATGTGAGTTTTATTAAGTATATGCGATACATCTACAGCACTCCATCCGCCTCGCTCCTAATTAACGGGTTCAGAGGTCAATGGTTTTTCTTGGAAAGGGGAACCCGTCAGGGATGCCCTTTATCGCCCCTCCTATTTAACTTGGCCCTTGACCCACTACTTAGAACATTGCAGGATTGGTCTGTTTTTAGAGGGATAAAAGTGGGTAGTCAGGAAATTAAACTCTCAGCCTTCGCTGACGACATCCTCCTTTATATTTCGGACCCCGAATGTTCCCTAGCTCAGATCATGGACAGGATTACTTAATTTGGCCACATATCGGGTTTTAGTATTAATATGGACAAATCGAAGGCCCTGTTGTTGTGCGGCGCTGTGACATGTCCAACTTGGGCCACACGTTTACCCTTTCATTGGGTGTCCACATATATCACATACTTGGGTATTAGTGTCCAACGTTATATTTCAGAACTCTATAAAATCAACATACATAAGGTATTACACACCTTGACCGATGATGTCAAGAGATGGGAACGCCTTCCACTGTCATACCTTGGTAGGGCCAATCTTCTGAAAATGGTGGCAATACCTCGCCTACTATACCCCTTGCAAACACTTCCTATACTGTTGACGAAGCAGGACTCACAGCAGATTAAGAAAATGGAATTTTTACCGAGGTTAAAATCAGGCGCAAATGGGCTGGTGTTCTAATTATAGCAGCTGCTATAGAACAGGACTAGTCAATCCTGTAAGTACTGGAAACAATAAACAAAAAACAAAGTAGCAGCGCTGTACATTAATTAGTATAATAATCAACATATAAATCTCATGATCGTGGTGGAGATTAAGACACGTGGAGTTGAATGGATTAAAGGTGAAAAAAGGGCAATTATTTAATAAAAATACATACAATGTATCAGTAAAAAAGAGAATGATTAAAAATAGAAAACAGAATCACCATGGAGCTGCCTCAATCATGCTATCCGTTCCTTAATTTTTGTGGACTAATAGATAATCAAAGAAGTAAAAACTGGGCTGATGGCACAGTCCTGATGGCAATATTACCACAGTAGTTACCGCTGGAGGAGGGGGTTCTCTGGGTAGCGTCCCTTTAAACGGGTAGAACCATGCAGATCTTATGTCCTCACCAGAATGCGGACATGTTTATTGCTCACAGCAGATTAATAAACTTATTAGAACCTTCATATGGAAGGGGGGCCGAGCTCGTATCGCGCTACGTAAGCTTACTCAGCCTAAATCCAATGGGGGTATTAATTTCCCAGATGTAGTGGTTTATAACCACGCTGCTCTTTTGAGACACTTGAGGGACTGGTTGCAAAACAGCTCTATTTACACGAATACATCCCTCGAACAAAGTTTCCTTCCGACTGTAGCCTTGACATGTTTCCTCCATCAGCATGACTGGGAAATACCTGAACACATTCGGTCTAACCCTCTTCTATGGTCTACCAGGAAGATGTGGCACATACTGCGACATAATGCGAAACTAAACCCGTATTACTCCTTACATCTACCCCTAATTAAAAACCCAGACTTCTTAGACGGCATGGCTGCTCACCCCTTCCAGACTTGGAGGGAGGAGGGCATAACATCAATTCGCTCACTAGTGGCAGTGGGAGACCGCCGCCCGCTCACCCTCTCAGAGGTCTCAGCGAGGCAGGAGGTGATTGTCTCATCTTCCCTTCCATATCTACAGACACAATTCTATGTCAGACATGTCCTCGCACATTTTGCGGATGGGGACTGGACCAACTCCCTGGATAGCCTCTTAACACATCCGGTACCGAGATATAAGGCAATTTCTATCCACTACACTTTCTTGAGAAAAATATTAGATCACGCTACTGTGAGGGGTGGCATGTCCTCTTGGTTGGCTCATTTTCCTGATCTGACCATACCAACTATGGAAAAATCGCTACTTTCCTCCAGAAAGGTCCTCCCGGCAAGCATGTACACTGAGTTGTTTCTTAATGTATATCATAACACCTACTTATCCCCACTACGGCGCTTCCACATGGGAGCGACCGACTCGCACTCTTGTCCAAAATGTCATCAGAGTGAAGCAAACACTTTTCACTGTTTGTGGACATGCCCGATTGTGCAATACTTCTGGCACCTGGTTAGGAGATATGCGGAGGCAAATCTAATTACCCACGTGCCCTTCACCCCTGAATGGGCAGTCTTGGGCATTATTGATCCTGCCCTCCGCATGCCATCGGAATGTAAAAAACTACTGATAGCCCTAAGCGCTGCAGGGAAAAAGACTATACTACAGGGTTGGATAGATAGTACACTGCCACAGATACCACTATTCCTAAACAAGTTACATCATATATTTAGGATGGACTGGGTGGAGGCCATTGTAGACAGGGGTAAACAAGTGGAACGATTCTTTCACCTGTGGGAATCCTACATCCCCACCCTGCACCTTACCACACGCCTAAACATTCATAACAGCCTCAAAAACACCACGTGGTACCTAACTAGACTGGCCACACAGGAACAACCGGTATCCCTGGTCTAGGTGTGGATGGCTGTGGCGGCCTCCCTCTGGGTTGCTTATACCATGTACAATAACACTAGCATGATTACTGTAAACCTTTCTTTTTGGAAGAATAATGTCTTAACCGATGATTAATGTAGACACTGTTGATGTATACTACTTGATCTTAACGTTTGTGTATTATAACCTTATGATTTATGTGTTTTTTGTGACTTTCATGAGGACTCAATAAAAAGTTATTTGAAAAAAAAAAAAAAAGACATGTACAAACACATGCATGAATACTGCTGGGTCTGGCACTATGTGACAAAGTTCTGGATCTGGGATTGGGCTTAGAGACTCTGCTAGATGAAGTAATAAAGTAATGGGAAAGTGGGGCAGACTACTCTTCTTGAGATGTCCTGTTCTCCACTCACACATACAGAAGGTTACAAAACACAGGGAATACCAGGTTCTGACTCCCCCCAACAAGTGATACTGGTTAGAGTCATAAAGACCTACATCAGCTTCCATAACCATTGACTGTTGGCAAAACCCTTGCATTGTGCCCACATAATTTTGGATACACAAAGTCTGTCCAGAGTATAAAGGACTAAACCAGTGTGAGGATCTGTGATAACTGGCCTTGAGCCATTTATACTGCCAACGAAACCTGTTTGTAGCTACTTGTATCTGTAGCTTTGTATGGGCCGTTGTATGGCTCACCTCCCACAGTGTAACCTTCGAAATGCGCCCAACACGGCTGCCTCATCTGGTATGCTTGTGGATGGGATGAAAAATACATAGATCTGGTGGTTTTGTTGGGACCTTACTGAACTTTAGGACTCTTAAATCACCCCCATTTTGTGTCATCTCTTCTAGGAGTAGACTATTCCACCCTGAGTAATCCTACACTGTGCTCCCAAAATGGCTGCTGCACCTGGTACCTTGGAAGTTATTATCCAAAATGCCTACACCAATCATGCATTATGCTTTCTGTGTGCTTAAGGTTCTCTTTTGTGTCTGTGTGGCTGATCTATTGCTCTATTACTCAAATCTTCTGTATTATGTGCATTGTTTTTGATGTCTGTAAAGCACCTTGAGTCCTGTTTAGGGAAAGAGCGCTATATAAATAAAATTATTATTATTATTATTAGCTTTGACTTTGCAGTGGGTATAACAGTGTGGGTGCATCTAGAAAGGAAATGATGTGCAGTTAAACCATCTCTATGAGAGTGTATCAAGTTCAAGACTTTAGCAGAGCAGACTGCTCTTTCAGCAAGCCAATTAGATTGTGTATAGTATATTAGATTGAACTGCATTGAATTATCTGTAGAGTGTTCTTGTAGTCGGCCATGTACCAAGAAATGTCTCAAACTTGTGTATGACAGTAGTGCTTGTAATCTTGGGCAATAGTCCCTCTCAAACTAGCCAGAATATAAATCCATCAATACAAGGTTCTCATCCCCCAATCAAGGTATCAGAAACAACAATGGATCAGGGGGGTCAGGCTCACCATGTAATATGAAAGGTTCCTTGGCATGACATGCACGGATAGCATTGTGAGGAAACAAGCAGCTGTGATATGCTTACTATCAGCTGACATGGATGTGCCCAAGGTGCACTGGCACTGCGTTTGGCAGCTTTATAACCCAGATGCCCTTGAGGCACCTGATGAGCATAATAACTCTGAAGAGCAGAATTCAATTCTTTTACGTGCATGCAGCCACTAGATGGTGCCCAATGGAGCAATTCAATTGTTGCTGTTGTCGGTGCAATCACCTGTCGGACCTGGCATTTTAGCTAGCACTCCCGGGTGTGTGAAAAGTGACCTGTTTCGTGCCCAAAAGGCACTTTTTGCACCCATTAGAGTAGTTGGATTTAGCTGCTTTATATGGCTAAACCGGCACTAATAGGCATGATAGGCATGATAATGGGCATCAACTGAATATTGCCCCTGTGAGCTCGCTTCACTTTAGATAGGAGATCAGGTGGTGATAACAATTGAATTCCACCTATTGGGGAATTCTTCACACATGGCAAAGATTGATCTGTGATCTTGAGGCAACTGCTGGGAGCTTGAACGCCAACCATCAAGGACAACTTGAGACAACCAGTGGAAAATGTCAAAATTCGGTGTGGCTGCACAGAGTTTCTCCAAATTCCTGGAGAACAATATATCTATTGCTATCAAGATCATCAACAGAATCAGATAACATCTGAGTGTGTCAGAAATACAATGGACAGGGCATCAGCAACATGGAAATCTTGGCCTCAATAGTAAAGTACATCAAGATGGCAACTTTGGAGTTTGAGCGCGAAGCACTGTATCTTGGCAGAAGCAGTATGGAGTGTCTTGTAAAGGATTATAAGTTAAGTGCTGATTATCAGTTTCAACAATGACAGGCTGATCATAGATTAACTTCTTGCAAGCAAAAACTAAAGCCATTAATTTATTTTCAACATATCTTGACTCTGTGAGGAAAAAGCAACAGAATTGTTCTATTGCATACAGATAGTGCCCAGACCATGCTGATAAGCATCCACAGATATCAGGACTGGAAGATGCACGTCAAAAAATATAAGGAATGGACTGCTCGTTAACATGGATATCAGTCTAAAGACAGCAGAATTATGGCGTGAATCCCAGCATCACTCAGAGTCCAAATGTAGGACCTAACAAAGTAGATTTTATCAGCACTGCAGTTGGGCAAGAACTTTTAGAGGTATTTAGTGATTAAAAAAAGCACTGGATGCTGAGATTGTCTGTGTGGATGGACATCTGCTGGATAGCCAAAGTCTTGACATCATTTGATGTGAGTAAATGACCAATATAAAAAGTCCATTATCACCTGTAATCATGTTCCACCAAAGTGCAATCCCCAAACCAGCATACATAATTCTATATCTAGGGTTATTTTCGGGAATTCACACTTCACATCCAAAGTAGTCAAGACCTCAGCATTGAGCATGCCAGAGATAACCTGTTCCACAGTTCTGAGAAGTGCTGTATCGATATAAATACACACGACCCATGCTTTGCTTTTTTTTTCATAGGGCAGCCGCAATGGCTCACACATATACAGTACGTACAGCATAAGTGTTCTGGGCGTATGTTGTGGGTGAGTAGACGCAAATGTGAACTACACACTGAGTTGAGTATCTTATTTTGGATGGCTCATTTGCACCAGTTATAGAGCTGGGGCATGTGGGTGCTGATAGTGATCACAGCTACTTCTACAAGCATAAGGGTATGTATGGTGCAGCAGCATAGATGCATTTAACTTTGTATATCCACAATTATCTGCATTTATATCAGTACAAACACAACTATGCAGCAGCCCCAGACTATGTAACATATACCCTTTAACCGGTTTACATGGCATTTTAGGATGTTTTATGATACTTTACAGTGGATGGTTAATTGTAGAATTATGCCTATGGCATGCCTGATATTTTCACATCACTTTAAATTCATCTTGTAAACACTTGGACAGTATCTAAATTGGTGGCAATGGGGCCAGTGTTGGACTTGGGCATGAAGGTCCTATGGGGGGAACGCAGTGGTAGGGGCCCATGCTCAGGCTTGGTCTGGCCCACAGGGGTACAGGGGAAACCACCGGTGGGCCCCACTGCCTGGGGGCCCACCTCCTACTCTAATGATCAGGTTCTAGACTGTGCACTTGAATTATACATTTTACATATGTTACCTTATACTGGACTATGGTGTATTTTCTACAGTGCATTGCTGTTATTAATCTGGTACATTATCATGCATGCAGCAGCTGAATTTACTGTATATATTTTTGAAGAGGCCCAGACGTTGCACTCTCTAATGGTCAGTCAAACCAATGAGGTGGCAGGCCACACCCCATCTGCAGACTGGCCACACCCCTAACATGGACCCCTACCACTGCATTCCCCCGGTGGGCCCTGCATGCCCCAGTCCGACACTGCCCATGCTTAAGGAGTGTGGCCATCCACCACAGAGGCTTGGCTAACCATTAGGGAGGACATAGCCTGCAGACAACATGGATACTACAGTGCATGTTCATGCTCTGCCAGATAACTGTTCCTGTAATAGAGTAACAATGTACAATTCAAGTGCACTATCTGAAACCTGAAAAGGAGGGGTCTTCAGGCAGTGGGGCCCAACCAGGATTCCCCCTAGATCCCTGTGGGTCAGTCTGGCCCTGAATGGGGCACTTGGTAAAGGTCCTGAGTGCATATTATTGTCCAGAAGGAATTGTGGCATATGCTGAGTTGAGCGTGTGCAGAGAATTCAGATATTAGACAGATTTCTTGCAAAAAAAGATAAAGCTGCTACAAATGTTGACTGATGACTACATCTACAAGCAGATGGATAGGGGTAGTGCAGCTGCATTCTGTAGATGTGTAAAACTCTGCATAGAAGTGATATCCAGGTTGATGTCCATGCACACAATGCAGCCACACTTAGAATCAGCCTCACTATATCTTACTTACGATCTGCCTCACTGTGCACATAAGCATTTGAAGGATTGTTGTCACAGTATTTATTAGAGATGAATAGATTCGGTTCTCAGAGAACTGAAACCAACCGACCTTCACAGTCCGAGCCGGGAAACGAGTATGGCTCGGGACTTCCTGCCAGACTCGGATCCCATTATGAGCAAAACGTCATCATCCCGCTGTCGGATTCTTACGGATTTTGGATTCCATATAAAGAGCCGCGCTTCGCCACCATTATCACTCCACACTTGAAGAGTGAAGGAAACAGACCTCTGTCTCTCTGTGCATGGTGGCATTGAGTGGGGTTAGTGTGTGCTCTGTAGGGGTGTTGTCCTGTCACTGTGGTGTCTCTGTGCTGGTAGGGGTGCTGTCCTCGCTGTCATTGGTGTTATGTGTTGTTAGGGGTGCTGCAGCTGTACATAGATGTTGCTGTCCTGGCTGTCACTTTGCTGTACAGGGGCACTGTCCTCCTGTATGCTGTGAAAATACAGAGGTGCTGGCCCAGTCTTATATGCTGTAAAAATTCAGGGGTGCAGTGAAAATAAATGTACACTGGCCCTGTCCTGTATGCTGTAAAAATGCAGGTGTGCAGTGAAAATAACTGTACACTGGCCCTGTCTTGTATGCTGTTAAATTTCAGGGGTGCAGTGAAAATAAATGTACACTGGCCCTGTCTTTTATGCTGTAACTATTCAGGGGTGCAGTGAAAATCAATGCACACTGGCCCTGTTTTGTATGCTGTAAAATTAAAGAGGTGCAGTGAAAATCAATGTACCCTGGCCCTGTCTTGTGTGCTGTAAAAATTCAGGGGTGCAATGAAAATAAATGTACACTGGCCCTGTGTTGTGTGCTGTAAAAATTAAGGGGTGCAGTGAAAATAAATGTACACTGGCCCTGTCTTGTTTGCTGTAAATACAGGGGTGCTGTGAAAATAAATGTACACTGGCCCTGTTTTGTATGCTGTAAAAATGCAGGGGTGCTGTTGTTAAAATAAATGTACACTTGCCCTGTCCTGTATGCTGTAAAAATTCAGGGGTGCTGTTGTTAAAATAAAAGTACAGTATCCCAAATACAGGATACAGGGGTGCTGTTGTTAAAATAAAAGTACCCTGGTCCTGTCCTGTATGCAGTAAAAACACAGGGGTGCTGTTGTTAACATAAAATTATACTGGCCTGTCTTGTATACTGTAAAATTACAGGGGTGTTGTTCAAATACAGGGGTGCTGGCCCTGTCCTGTATGCTATAAAAATATATGGGTGCTGTTGTTAAAATAAAAGTACACTGGCCCTGTCCTGTATGCTGTAAAAATACAGGGATACTGTTGTTAAAATAAAAGTACACTGGCCCTTTCCTAAATGCTGTAAAATACAGGTGTGCTGTTGTTACAATAAAAGTACACTTGCCCAAATACAGGCTTGCTGTTAATAAAAGTACACTGGTCCAAATACAGGGGTGCTGTTGTTAAAATAAAACTACACTGGCCCAAATACAGGGGTGCTGTTGTTAAATAAAATTACACTGGCCTTGTCTAGCATACTGTAAAATAACAGAGGTGTTGTTCAAATACAGGGGTGGTGGCCCTGTCCTGTATGCTATAAAAATTCAGGGATGCTGTTGTTAAAATAAAAGTACACTGGCCGTGTCTTGTTTGCTGTAAAAATACAGGGATGCTGTGAAAATAAAGGGGCACTGTTCTGTGTGCTATAATAATAAAGGGGTGCTGTCCTGTGAAATGCGGAATAAAAATTTGGAGGAAAAAATAGTGAAAGATCAGGAACCACTTCCTGTTCCTAGTACTAGTGCTGAAGCTGCTGCTGCCACTAATCATGACATTGACGATGCAATTCCATCACGTCGTCTGCTAAGGCCGATGCCCAATGTCCCAGAGGGCATATAAAATCCAAGAAGCAAAAATCAATCAGAATTTTTTTTTATCTGATGAGAAACGTAAAATTGACAATTTGCTATTCACGACACAAAGTGGTAAGGAAAGGCAAAGGCCTTGCCCTGTGTTCATGACTGGTGGTTCAGCTTTTCATGGGGATGGAAGCCCTCCTCCCTCTCGAAAAAGAAAAAAAATAAGCTTGTTAAAGCACAGGAAAAAACAACTGTGCATTCAGAGATATCACAAATTCCCAAGGAGAGTCCAAATGTGTCCGTGGTTGCGATGTCTAAGCCTGACTTTCCCTAGACTGTATGGGTGGGGGAGGCTCCTACCACCATTTTCATGCCCCCTGCAAGTGCTGGGAGGAGCACTGCCAGTCCAGTTGCTGATATTGAGATTGAGGGGTGGTATGCAGTATGCCGGCGTTGGGATCCCGGCGCTCAGTATACAGGTGCTGGAATCCCAACACCCGACATACCGACAACTATTCTCCCTCTTGTGGGTCCACGACCCCCTGGAGGGAGAATAACTAGTGTGGTGTGCGTAGTGAGCCACCAAACACACAAGGGGCTCATTTGCACTTGCCCAGCTGCTGGCATACCGGCAGTCGGGATTCCGGTACCGGTATGCTTGGTGCCGGGATCCCAGCCACCGGCATAACATACTACACCCGAAATTGCGGATGTCACTGTAGAAGTACACCAGCATGAGGAGGATATTGGTGTAGCTGCTGCTGAGGAGGAAGTTGATGATAAAGATTCTGATGGTGATGTGGTTTGTTTGAATAAGGTACCAGTGGAGACAGTTGTTTGCCATGGGATGAAAAAGCCCATTGTCATGCCTGGGCAAAACACCAAAAAGCCACCTCTTCGGTGTGGAATTATTTCTCCACAAAACTGGACAACAGGTGTGAAGCCATGTGTTGCCTTTGGCAATCCGTAATAAGTAAGGGTAAGGATGTTAGCAACCTAGGAACATCCTCCTTTATACCTAACCTGCAGTGCATTCATCATAAGTCATTGTCAAGTTCCGAAACTTTGGATAATAGCATAAGCAGTCCACTGACATCTAAATCCCTTCTTCCTGTTGTACCCAAGCTCCTGCAATCCACACCACCAACTCCCTCAACGTCAATTTCCTCCTCAGTCAGGAACGTAAGTAGTCCTGCAGGCCATGTCACTGGCATGACTGACGAGTCCTCTCCTATCCGGGATTCCTATGGAGGATCCTTAAGTGGTACGCCTATTGCTGCTGCCACTGCTGTTGTTGCTGCTGGGAGTTGATCATCATCCCAGAGAGGAAATTGGAAGACCACTTGTACTACTACTTCAACTAATCAATTGGTTGCCCTTTGCGAGGAAGATGAAATATGACAGCAGTCACCCTATTGCAACGCGGATTACTGAGTCCATAACAACTATGCTGGTGTTAGATGTGTGTCAGGTATCCGCAATTAGTGCAGTGGGATTTAGACAGCTGATGGACATACTGTGTCCCCGGTACCAAATCATCTAGATTCCACTTCACTAGGCAAGCGATTCCCGGACTGTACAGGGACATTAAGTAAAGTGTCCTCAAAAATGAGGTTGTACCCACTGTCCACTTAACCATGGACATGTGGACAAGTGGAGCAGGGCACAGGACTACATGACTGTGACAACCCACTATGTAGATGTATTGCCTTCTGCAGCAACAACAGCAGTGGCACCAGTAGCAGCATCTCACAAACGCCAACTCATTCCTAGGCAGGCTACACTGTGTATGAATGCTTTCCATAAGAGACCCACCACTGAGAACCCTCTTACGGAAATGGAGGGACATCATTACACCCCACTCTCCAGGGGATTTGTGATATCTGACAATGCCACTAATATTGTGCGTTCATTACAGCTGGGAAAATTCCAGCACGTCCCATGTTTTGCACATACAATTAATTTGGAGGTGCAGAATTTCTTTCAAAAATGACAGGGGCGTGCAGGAGATGCTGTTGATGGCACAAAAAATTGCGGGCCACTGTCGACATTTAGTGATTGCGTGCCGAAGACTGGAGCACTAGCAAACACTCCTGTACCTACCCTGCCATCACCTGAAGCAAGTGGTGGTAACGAGGTGGAATTCAACACTCTACATGCTTCAGAGGGTGGAGAGCAGCAAAAAGCCATTCAAGCCTATACATCCATATATGATATTAGCAAAGGAGGGGTATTGCACCTGACTCAAGTGCAGTGGAGAATGATTTCCATGTTGTGCAAGGTTCTCCAACCCTTCAGACTTACCACCGGTGAAGTCAGTTCAGACACTGCAAGCTTGAGTCAGGTCATTCCCCTCATCAGGCTTTTGCAGAAGCAGCTGGAGAAATTGAAGGAGGAGCGAAGACGGAGCTATTCCGCTAAGTATGTGGGACTTGTGGATGGAGCCCTTCATTCGCTTTGCCAGGCTTCAAGGGTGGTCAATCTGCTGAAATCAGAGCACTACATTTTGGCCACCGTGCTCAATCCTAGGTTTAAAGCCTACGTTGTATCTCTCTTTCCGACGGACACAAGTCGGCAGAGGTGCAAAGACCTACTGGTGAGAAAATTGTCAATTCAAGTGGAACATGATCTGTCAACAGCTCCTCCTTCATTTTCTCCCACAATTGGGGCTGCGAGGAAAATAATAAAATTTCCTAGTCCACCCGCTGGCAGTGATACAGGGCAGTCAGGAACAAGTGTTGACATCTGGTCCAGACTTAAGAAGCTGCCAATGATTACTGACATGTCTACTGTCACTGCATATGATGCTGTCACCATTTAAAGAATGGTGGAGGATTATATCAGTCACAGCATCCAAGTAGGCATGTCAGACAATCCGTACGTATACTGGCAGGAAAAAGAGACAATTTGGAAGGCCTTGCACAAACTGGTTTTATTTTACCTAAGTTGCCCCCCCCCCCCTACAGTGTGTACTCCGAAAGAGTGTTTAGTGCAGCCGCTCACCTTGTCAGCGATCGCCATGGGAGGTTACTTCCACTAAATGTGGAGATGATGATGTTCATCAAAATGAATTATAAATTCCTCCAGGAATACCTTTACCAGCAATTGCCTCCAGAAAGTACACAGGGACCTGTGATGGTGGATTGCATTGGGGACAAATTAATACTCTGTGAGCATGAGGATGTAAACACTGAAAGGGGCGAGGAATCGGAGGATCAGAACGACATTTTGCCTCTGTAGAGCCAGTTTGTGCAAGGAGAGATTAATTGCTTCTTTTTTGGTGGGGGTATTAACTGCTTCATTTTTTGGTGAAGGCCCAAACAAACCAATCATTTTAGCCACAGTCGTGTGGCAGACCCTGTCGCTGAAATGATTGGTTTGTTAAAGTGTGCATGTCCTGTTTATACAACATAAGGGTGGGAGGACCCAAGGACAATTTCATCTTGCACATCTTCTTTTTCTATGCATTATGTGCTCTTTGGGGCCTAGTTTTTAAAACTGTCATCCTGTCTGCCACTGCAGTACCACTCAGGCTTGGACTGGGCCACAGGGGTACAGGGGAATCCACCGGTGGGCCCCACTGCCTGGGACCTCACCTCCTGCTCTAAGGATCAGGTTCCAGACTATGTACTTGAATTATACATTATACATATGTTACCTTATACTAACTGGACTATGGTGTATTTTCTACAGTGCATTGCTGTTATTAATCTGTTATTAATCTGGTACATTATCATGCATGCAGCATCTGAATTTACTGTATATACTTACGAAGGGGCACAGTCGTTGCACTCTCTAATGGTTAGTCAAACCAATGAGGTGGGAGGCCACAACCCCTCTGCAGACTGGCAACACCCCTAACATGGGCCCCTACCACTGCATTTCCCTTGTGGGCCCTACAAGCCCCAGTCAGATACTGGTGCCACTCCTAGATGGGCCAGGTGTTTGTGTCGCCCACTTATGTCACTTAGCTTAGTCATCCAGCTACCTTGGTGCAAACGTTTGGCCCAAAAACAATATTGTGAGGTGTGAGGTGTTCACAATAGACTGGAAATGAGTGGAAATGAATGTTGTTGAGGTTGATAAATAATACAGTAGGATCAAAATGACCCCCAAATTATGTGATTTTAGCTGTTTTTATGTTTTTTTGGAAAATATCCAGATCCAAAACCCGAAATTGTGGTTTTGGCAAAACCAATCCAGATTCAAAACTCAAATGGAGATCCAGATCCAAAACCAAAACCCAAAACCCAAAAGTGGCCGCCGCACATCTCTAGTATTTATACAGCAGGTGATCTGTGAACATTGTTGTTGATGGTTCATTTATTTGATTGAAGCACTATGAATCAATTGTTACACACATACAAGTAATTAATAATAAGGATGTAAGAAGGAGTGCCATTATTTATGTTAATAATTTAATAACACCATGTATATTTTTTTCTATGATACACTACATATTCAAAATTCAAATAAAGACCAGGAGACGTAAATATGGCGGGTTGAAATTATTTCAGAAATTCTGAATAATGTTTTATAATGTATCTATAGATATTTGAATAGTGTTAAATTTAGAATGGCCGACTGAGTAAATAGAACCAAAAAAACAAAACATACTGGTGGCTGACCAAAGCACAGGCAAGCAGTTATAACCTAAGGCGGATTTCATCACCTATAAGAGGTCTTAACTCTCACCCCTGTACAACAAGAATCTCTCAAGGTGGTATCTGCAAATTGCCACAATAAAATGCATACGCTCACGCGACCATATATGCAAAATAGCTATTATTTACCATTTGCAGGGGTTTACTGCCACAGCTAGGTTTGTTGAAAACTGCAGCCTTCCACCGGCATCCGGTCTATAGATCTACATACAATAAAAAGGTCTACAGTCAATAGGTCGACCACTAATGGTTGACATGCATTAGGTCGACAGGGCCAACAGGTCGAGAGGATCAAAAGGTCTACAATCAAAAGGTTGACATGGTCAAAATGTCGACAGTCAAAAGTTCGACATTGTCAAAAGGTCGACAATCAAAAGTCGACTGGGTCAAAAGGTCAAAATAGCTTTTTATTTTTTTAAACATTTTTACAACTTTTGCTGCATTAATGTCCACGTCACAAACTATTACCTTTAGTAGCCCGAAGCGTGGCAAGCGAAGCGAGCGCAGAGGGGACACATTTAATCAAATTCACTATCCATGTCACAAACTGTCACCATTAGTAACCTTGTGGTGAGCAAAGCAAGCCACCGCGCCCAAGGCATGGCGAGCAAAGCAAGCCCGCGAGGAGACACCTGTAAACAAATTGAGGTAAAAAAAATTTAAAAACACAAAACAACCCTAAAATTTTTATTTTTCTGTGTTGACCTTTTGACCCTATCGACCTTTCGGTTGTCGACCTTTTGACCCTGTCGACTTTTGGACTGTCTATCTTTTTAATGCCTATCTTCTGTATCCCCTTTCACCAGCCTAACAAACACCAATACAACACAACAATCCCCCCAAAACTCACCTAACCCCAACCAACAAACACAATCAACAACCTGAACAATCTGTTCAAAAAGGGTGCCAATGCCCTTGTCGGAAAGGCGCACCTGCTTGCTCAGATACAAGTGAGCGAAACATAGCATAATACGATGACACACCACGAGCCACCGCAAAAGAACAAAACAGCCTACCACCGAATTTAGCATTTATCAAGCCTGATCTAATTGAGGGCCCACAGCAGGACCACACCAAGACCACCTGGGATTGATATTAGACCAAACCACATACACAAAAGAATGACCTACAATACAAATACAAAAAGAATCTAAATCAGGATCTACAGAGGCATAGAACAGTAATAACAGTAAAGACAGGGTAAGAAAAAAAAAACATAGGATAGAACAAAATTAAAAAAAACCCTGTTTGATCATTGTATTTTATTTTCATGCACTTAGGGGGTCATTCTGACCCGATCGCACGCTGCAGTTTTTCGCAGCGATGCGATCGGGTTAGAATTGCACATGCGCCGGCGCCACAGTGCGCTGGCGCATGGCCACCCGTCGCTGCGCTACTATCGCCTCTGCCTGATTGACAGGAGGAGGCGGTCAATGGGCGTGAGGGGGCGAAACGGTGGCATTTGGCCGCTGTTTCATGGGCGTGGTCCGGCCAACGCAGGCGTGGCCGCACCGTGCGGGGAGTGGCCTGCAGCGGCTGAGTGACGTCACACGCAGCCGCTGCGGGCCAGGGAGCGAAGAGTAGCTCCTGGCCAGCACGCTAAAGCTGCGCTGGCCAGGAGCTACTCTTGAAGTGCAAAGGCATCGCCACTGTGCGATGCCTTTGCACTTCTGTGGGGGGTAGGCGGCACTGACATGCGGAGCGGACTAGCCCTGTGCTGGGCGTCCCACCGCATGTCTGAGATCATGATCGTAGCTGTGCTAAATTTAACACAGCTACGATCAACTCTGAATGACCCCCTTATTTGGAAAAAAGACTCATAAGAAAAATTTAAGATACTTTTACAGGGGAGGCAATCAATTTGCTGGCTGTTAGGATCCCTGCGGTTGGGATACTGATGCCAATATCTGACAGCTGACGATGCCTACAGCCGGAATACTGGCTCACAGGGGCTATTCCCACTCATGGGTGCCCACGACATCCACAGAGCGGGAATAGATCCTGTTGCGAGCACACAGCGTGGCGAGTGGGGCGAACCTGCAAGGGGACTTGTAGTGCTTGCCCTGCTGCCAGCATTCTGGCAGTCGGGATACTGACAGCCGGTATCCCGTCTGCTGGGAATACATATGTATTCCATTTTACAGGTACCTACAGTCTGCACTCCGGTATTCAGTGCTCCTGTTGCCAGAATCACTATCCGCTGTCTGCTAACAGTGCACCTACTAACAGCCTGCATCAATGCTCCTGTGACCTGTGTTCTACACCGTTCACCTGTATTGCATCTCCTGGATAAGCCTGAGCCAAAGCTCATTCTGTAATTTGTTTCCAGTACTGCCATTGCAACATTACAGGGATACTGAAATTCCATAATTGCTTCACTTCTATACCAGTTTATAAGAAAGTTTTTTCTGAACTCTGCAACCCCTGTGTGTCACATCCCACCTCTGTATTAGTAATCTCACCTGCTTATTGCAGGTCTCTGCCAAGCATCTCAGTTGCAACTCATCGGCTTCCATACTTCCACTGTGTTCCAGTATTGAACTCTCTTTCGATCCCAGCCTGGTCCAGCCTGCATTCCATACTGGGACCAATCAGTTCCAGACTGCATTCTATTCTGGTTCCAGTCCAGTCCAGCTTGCATTCTATTCCGGTCCAGTCTGCATTCTCCAGTTTGTACCAGTGCTGTCCATGATTTCGGTCCTAGGTCCCAGACCTGTGACCACTGCAAAGTAAGGAACTTGACAGATTGCTTGGATCACACCCAGGTTGTCACACCAGAATACAATCACTTTATCACACAGCACAGCACCCCAGAGTTCTAATGTGATAACAGTGTCAAACAATGAAAGTTTTATGGTAAAACCACACACCACCCAAGATGCCGGCCAAAATAACACCAACACCCTTCTAAGATACTGCATCTGAAGCTGAAATCTGGACAAAGAAAGGGAGTGACAAATACACCCTCCATTGAATTACCACAATAAGGAATACCACTGTGCCAAATTTTGCAGCAACTCCACTGTGAGACAAATGTAGTAGTAAATCCAAACTACCCCAGCCATGGCACGCAACAGTTTCCTGCAGAAAGTACACCCCATGGGTATAACTCAGTATGCAAAATTGAGCAGACCCAAAAGAGACTACATCTGGTACAGACATCTGCCAGGATGCACAAAATGCAGCAACCTGTGTCCTAAGCTTCATTACTTTCTCAACTGGCAAGCGGCAGCACCCAGCTACAGTGTCCATCTCTATCCCAAGTTAGGTTAAGGTTAACCTGAGGGGAGTCCCTTCAGACGTCACCTGTGTAAGGAGAACACCAAAATGTAAGAAAAGGGACTGCAGAGAAAAAAAACAACAACCCTGAACAATGATCAGACCTGCTGGTGCTATGACCATGAAATCATCCTGGAAGCTGCCCACACAACAGTCCCCATTCCTGGCAATAATGGATGCATGTAAGAAGGAGCTGAAGCATTCAAAGAAATTGCAAGAGGCAGAACACCCCATGTAAAGACAATGGTCTACAATATAGCCATCAGGAAGACAAACCCCATACTTAAAATAGCCAGGATGCAAGGCCATAAGGTGTAAAGAATACTCAAAATCTACCTGCCCAATCAAAGTTCCAGTCCTCACCTCCCAAATTTCATTGCAATTTCAAATGACTGCTAGGACATTCTACACAACTCAGGAGGGATGGCAGAGTTGACAAACTGTGAATCAGGAATGGACAAATGTTAGATGATCCTAAACTTGCCCTGCTGTTTTTTAGGAATAACCCCTCCCAATTTCCCTGGGCTGTGTGACTTCTAGCCAAACCTCCATGTCTTTACAAGTTAAATTTGAACACAGGGAGGCAGTCATGGTGATGTCAGAACTGCTTGTTGTAAAGATGCCAGATGACACCCCTGGTCTGCTAGCATATGCTGTGAATCTTATGGAGGGATTATATAATGTATGTCCCCAAATAGCAGGCTGCAAAAATGTAAAAGCAACCTAGTTTTTGCAGGTGAAAAACTGGTCTTCTCTTTGCCCTTTCTTAGAAATAGCAAACCTGAGCTGTTTCTTGGTGTCAACTGTAAGGGCAAAGATAAACACGTAGCGTCCCTGAGCACATTCCATAGGTAATGGACGTGATGGAGCAATGGACTACATCACTCCATGTCCCAGCCATGTGATCTCTATGGGCCCTAAGCGGCAGGTATGTGGTAGGTTATGCCTTTTTCACAGTACGAGTTTTAGACCCAAAGGATGCAGAGCTATCACTAATGGAAGATAGCGAAGAGGAGGACAGTGATAGATGTATGTGGAAAGGCAGCTTACTAGAATGACACTGATGGGCACCAGAACAGACTGGAACCTGGAACACAAGAGGAGAAGACACGTTAACACAAGAACCAGACATGACCGCTGGGCAAGAGGTGTATAAGCAACTGCCAGCCCAGAGGAGGAGTCACTGGTAACGAGGATGCCAAATGGCCACACAGGAGCAGGGACCACCGCTGGAGCAGCAACAATGGACTGAGGGAGATGGGACATTTTCCCTAAATGTGCTAAAAATATTGTCCAAGACTGGGACACCAACCAGGAAACCCCCATGAAGGCAACAACCATGGCTAATGCAGGGGACAAAGAGGAGGGCCAGGGGACACAGCACCAGCTAGTGGTCACAAAACAGTAGGACCAACTGGGGCAACACTGCCAGCACCCCTCAGTCCTTTTGTTCCGACAGGGGATTCATCTGGCCGAGTAGCACACATGTGGTATTTACATTACCAACCTCTATGACCTCAACTCTACCAGTGAATCCATAGCTGCAGTGATGGTGGCTGCCACTTGCACTCAGAACCCACAGCTAGAAGCAGTGGCAATGGCCCAGGAGACCACAGGTTCGTTGGCTTCACTCCCCATAACTCCATCATGACCAGTACTCATGGGGTTAATTATTATCATAGGAAGAGTCTACGTCGGTAGGTGTGGGGAGGGGGAACCTGTGAGGCTGGCGGGAGCAACGGGACAACCAGCAAACCTGCCAGAAGCTGAAACTGCTGTGTCCACTACTTCAACTGCCTACCCCTCCTGCTGCCAGACCCAACTGAAGTGGAGAAAGACAAGCCCTGACCCAATGTGACAGAGATACTGAAGACCTATAGCTGTAAATGGAGGGGACTGCACGCTGGACAACATGGGTTTCCAGGATGATGTGCTTGAAGCGCACAGGGTAAACAGATCAGCAGCTGGGCCTCATCATTGAGGTAAAAATAAAATAAGAAAAAATGTAAGAAAAAGCAAATAATGAAATGGCAAAACAAGGAAAGGGGGACGTTGTAGTAAATGAAAATAGAGATGTGGTGGGGAAGGGAATGGTAGGAGGGAATGGTAGGAAAAATAAGTTGCATGGAAATTAAGATAGAAAAGGATAAAAGGCAGAAAGAGCACGGGGACAGACAGAGGAAGCAAAGAGAGACATTTAAAGAAGCAGAAAAGTACAAAATACAACAAAATGCACTTATACTACCAGACCACAAGCTGCTACCCACCGTCTTGAACAAAGAGGCTCGACAGGATGTCCAACCCTTTAAAAGACCCACCATAAGTACCTGATTGGACTGAAAGCTGCAACATCAGCTTCAGATTTGTACTGTTCCAGAAATTAACCCTACATTCCCCTGGTTCTAGAGAATATCAATCATCACAAGATAGAGATGCACTGGACAAGTCCTAAATTTTTGTATTTGAAAGTATCTACAGAGAATTTTCACATTTTTCTGATTTCTAATTTGCTACAATTTATTTTTCATATGATTATTTTGGTTGAGATTACATCTTGAGTATAAGAAAAAGCAACACCCATTTGGAAACCTTGGAAAGTGCCCATTTATTTTTCATTTACTGTGTTTCATATACTTCAGACAGACTGCTTTTTGTATATTGGCATATGCAATTATATTTATTGCTCAATCTTACCACATAAAATATTAGAACTATTAAAAAACAAAAAAAAAAACAAATAATAGTAGTTGGAATTTAAGGATGAACATTATCTTTTAAAAATAAACTTCATCTTTCTCATCGCTGCAAAATGATGAAACTCCTCTTTTATAGTCAGGATATTGCTTTTATCAACAAAATGGTTATTGTGCCATCCTACATACACCTCTGCAAGAATAAAAAAGGAAAAATGTTATATAAAAGAAGTGCAATGCAAGATTTTTCTGTGAAAGGATTTATTGCTGTTAGGTCAGTTCTTACAAGAAAGACAAAAAAATGAGCCTGCGGGATGGCATTTAGAATTGGACAGATACATCAACGTTATTTCTCATGATTGCACAGTGATAAAATAGCACTAAAAATATTTTGTTCACTGTAATTAAATAAAATATGATAACTAGGGCATTTATCAAACTACTGACTGCCAAAGACTGAATGTAAACATTTTGATCTACAATGGTAAAAAAGCAATGTCATTTGTTAAAATGTTTCCGCTAGCACTAATGCTTCAAACAAAGAAGATGAAACAGTGTGAAATAAAGAGCAATTTATTTTGCAACTAGATATTATTCTTTTAGACGTGAGTACTCAGCATAATACATTTGTAGATATGTTAAATTATTAACTAGACAGTTTTTGCTTATCTGAGATTTATATACACAGATGAGACATCGCATATGCAACAGTTTTGTTGAACACCACCACATACAGTCGCAGTTAAAACAACATTTTAAAGAGAAAATAAAAACACAAAAGGGTAAATGTAATAGCCTGTGAGTTGTAGGCAGCACACAAGATTACGGCAATATAACAGATTTAAAGTGACAATAATTTAGACGATAAAACCAAGATTTACGGCCTTATTCAGGTTTGTTAGCAAACCAAAAAAGATAGCAATAGGGCAAAACCATGTTGCACTGCAGGGGGGGCAGATATAACATGTGCAGAGAGATTTAGATTTGGGTGGGGTGTGTTCAAACTGAAATCTAAATTACAGGGTAGAAATTAAGCAGCCAGTATTTACCCTGCATAGAAACAAAATAACCCACCCAAATCTAGATCTCTCTGCACATGTTACACCTGCCCCACCTGGAGTGCACCATGGTTTTGCCCAATTGCTAACTTTTTTGGTTTGCTAACAAACCTGAATAACCCCCTTAGTTCACAAAAATTAATTCAGAAATAGAGATTAGATTTCTGTGCAAACCTAAATTATTAACTGAACACACCGATCAATTTCCATAGTGGTGATGGTGCTGGTAGTGGTATTGCTGGAGTGAACGTGTTTTGATGATATTATTCTAGTGTGACATAGGGGGTCATTCCGAGTTGTTCGCTAGCTGCTTTCGGTCGCAGCGCGGCGATTAGGTCAAAAAGCGGCATTTCTGCGCATGCATATGGTGCGCAGTGCGCACGCGCGACGTACTTTCACACAAAACTATGCAGTTTCACACAAGGTCTAGCGACGCTTTTCAATCGCACTGCTGATCGGTGAGTGATTGACAGGAAGTGGGTGTTTCTGGGTGGTAACTGGCCGTTTTTTTGGGGAGTGTGTGTAAAAACACAGGCGTGCCCGATAAAAACGCAGGAGTGGCTGGGGAAACGGGGGAGTGGCTGGCCAAACGCAGGGCGTGTCTGTGACATCAAAACAGGAACTGAACAGTCTGAAGTGATCGCTAGCTAGGAGTAAGTTTCGTGCTGCTCAGAAACGGCACAATCTTTTATTGTAGCAGCGCTGTGATCCTTTCGTTCGCACTTCTGCTAAGCTAAGATACACTCCCAGAGGGTGGCGGCTTAGCGTTTGCACTGCTGCTAAAAACAGCTAGCGAGTGATCAACTCGGAATGAGGGCCAGAGAGTATTATTGCAATATACAGTTAATGTGGCCTATTGGGGTAATGAGAAGTGGTTGCTGGTATTGCTGTAATGTGGAAGGGTGGTGGGTGTTTCTGTAATGTGTAGGCTATCCACATGATGATCCCCACAAAACTGAAACACTCATCTCTAGTTAGTACCTACTAAATGTGCTCCAAGTAAACCAACCAGTGAACTAACAGGGTGTGTGTAGGGAGTAAAGGCTAATCTGTCTGGTCCTATCCCACAGAAGAACGACTGTAGCACAACTTGTTGAAAAAGATAGTTCTGACTATGATAGAAAGGTGTCAGGACACACAGTACATCACAGCTTGCTTATGTTGGGCTGCATAGCCGCAAACCAGTCAGAGTGTCCATGCTGACCTTTGTCCACTGCCAAAAGTACTGTATCTACAATGGGCAAGTGAGCATCAGAACTGGACCATGGAGCAATGGAATAAGGTGGCCTTGTCTGATGAATCACATTTTCTTTTACATCATGTGGATGGCTGGGTGCATGTGAGTCATGTACATGGGGAAGAAAAATTGCCCTAGGATGCTTTATGGCAAGAAGGCAAACTAGTGGAGGCAGTGTGATTCTCAGAGCAATGTTCTGCTCTGAAATCTTGGGTTTTGGCATTCATGTGGATATTACTTTGACATATACCACCTACCTAAACATTGTTGAAGACCAAATACACCCCTTCATGGCAACTACATTCCCTGATTGCAGTGGCCTCTTTTAGCAGGATAATGCACCCTGCCACACTGCAAAAATTGTTCAAGAATGGTTTGAGGAACATGACAGAGTTCAAAGTGTTGACTTGGCCTCCAAATTCCCCAAATCTCAGTCTGATCAAGCATCTGTGTGATATGATAGAAAAACAAGTCCAAGCCATGGAGGACCAACCTCATAACTTACAGCACTTAAAGGATCTGCTGCTAATGTCTTTGTGCCAGATACTGTACCACAGGACACCTTCAGAGGTTTTGTGGAGTCCATGCCTTGAGAGATCAGAGCTACTTTGTTGTCACAATGGGGACCTACACAATGTTACAGGAGTGTACATGGAGAAAGTGTTGGGAATGATGTGTGTGCAGGTGTTGATACTGCAGAGTTATATAGGCACACACCAGCAGATGACTCACCAGCAGATGACTCAAACTGTGAACAACCCAGTTACTTAACCATTTGTGTTGGTTTATTGAAGTATTACAGCTGGACTCACTACGGGTCATTCTGAGTTGATTGCTTGCTGCTGTTTTTCACAGCGCAGCGAACAGGTTACTACTGCGCATGCATATGCACCGCAATGCACAGGCGCATCGTACGGGTACAAAGCGGATCATTGCTGGGTGATGGATTTAATGAAGAATCCATTCGCACAGGCGATCGCAAGGAGATTGACAGGAAGAGGGCGTTTGTGGGTAGCAACTGACCATTTTCAGGGAGTGTTTGGAAAACGCAGGCGTGTCCAAACGTTTGCAGGGCGGGTGTCTGACGGAAATTCCGGAACCAAAAAGACTGAAGTGATCGCAAGGGCTGAGTAAGTCCAGAGCTACTCGGAAATTGCAAAAAACTTTTTCGTCCCGCTCGGCTGCACACGCGTTCGCACACTTGCAAAGCGAAAATACACTCCCCCGTGGGCGGCGACTATGCATTTGCATGGCTGCTAAAAGTAGCTAGCGAGCGATCAACTTGGAATGAGGGCCACTGTTGTATACACACTGGTGATGGATCTAAGCTTTGAGCAAAGTGCAGTTCTATAAAGCTCATCAGTCGGTGAGTGCATGCTGCCTGCAGGTAGTAGTGCATGATTGCAGGAACAGCTTTATGTACAAAATCACTGGGCTCTTTCATGTGGTAAGCATGGAGACTTGTGTCTCCTGCATATCACATTACAGTATCACTCTGTACTAAGAAGGATCTACAAGATGGCTGCAGTCACATGGGTCATCACATTACAGTCTCACTCTGTGCTACTAAGGATCTACAAGATGGCTGCAGTCACATGCTTCATCAGTAAATCAGACTGGAGGACATACCTTCCTGGGTTCTAGTAACTGTCATGTATGCACAATGGGGAGTCAGTGTACTGCTTTATTACCAGTTATTTATATAGCGCACACATATTCCGCAGCGCTTTACAGAGAATATTTGCACATTCACATCAGTCCCTGCCCCAGTGGAGCTTACTGCTTTCTAACAAAAACAACCAAGTAAAACATCAAACTGAGTTTTGCTATAAACCACCTAGCATAAATATTCATTTTACAAATTGAAAGATTTGAAAATAATAGTGTGGACCTTCTCATGGATTTTAACTGTGTAAATATAATTGGGTAAATTGAACATAATGGTTCTTGCAAATCAAAAAAGAAATTGGACTTGATGCCCTATTGGACTTATATTATCTAATAGAATAGATATTTTATCTGTAGTATAGTTGAAAGGGCATTTGGAGAAAAATAACCACAGCATGGTACCATCGGAGTTTCAATTAACCATTTTGTAAAGACGCTACAAAAATAATCAATTTTAGAAGGGAAACTTTTAGTCAGCTCAGACCAGCTTTGAACGTTGTACTTAGGGTAACTGTTCCTTTATATAAAAGAATTGAATTTTTTTTAAGAGAGATTTTTAAAACTGTAAAATACATTTTTAAATATCTTACTACTTACTATCACAAGTACACATCATATGGCAACAACATTGCTAGCAATAAAAGGCAAACAATGGGGTTGAAAGAAAATATTGGAGACACTAAGGAAATAAAGCATTTAAATGTTAAAAACTAGAAGGGATGGAACATCAATTATGAAAATTCAAGGACTAGAGCCAACTATGTAAAAAGGGAATCGGGTTAGTGATGAATGAAGCTGAAAAATGAATTGCTAAAAATACTATCTATTGTATTCTCAATATGTTTTCTTCAATAATCTAAACAGCGTGTATATTACTGGGCTACATAATGGTAAAATAGGAAAGATAACTAGAAAATAAAATGAAAGCTACTTTTTTTTTCATCTTTATTCATAAAGGAAGAAAGAGTACCAGGAAATAAATTGTATGGCGATAGACAATGCTCCCTGGGTTACTGGTCTACCATATATCCTACCAAATGAGCAGTGATGCCTTAACAAAATTTATATACAGTATATATTTATATGCACAGTATATTGGTGTAAATAAACTATTTTCTAAACTTCTTTTCAGAGCTTTCCTTTGGAACACTTATGCATCCAAATCTTTAGCACCCTCAGAGTGTATGTGGGGACACTGGTGTTACTTTTTGCAGCTTGATTAACAATATGAGCAAATTTATGCTGTGCGTGTCCTCATAAAAAGGTGAACACCTATGGCCATATGCTGGATTTGAACTTGTGCCTCCTTATGTTGGCAAAGAAGGAATGGGAAAGTAGTGGCATGTAAATGCACATCAACTGGCTGATTCAGAGTTGAACCTGCCACGTCCGTGTGTGAATCTGCTATACTGCTACAATTCCCTTTGCTGGTGTACATCTGTGTGTCTAAATATGCAAGAGCTAAGGCACCCACTTTTAGTGTCTTTTGACACTGTAATACCACTTGGTACATATTTAGATAGAAGCATACTTAATTGCACTATCAAAACCTGCAGCAGCCCCATGCTAATTGCAGAAACTCTGTCAGAGTACAGCCTTCAATGAGAGCGATATAGTATCTAAATTCACAATCAGTTCAACAGCACAGCCACAACACTAGCATAAGATGTGTGGCACCCCGAAGAATAGTGTGTGTGCCCCTTTAATGTTGCTTACAGGTCTGCAGGAGCAGAAAGGGAAAGCGCTGGCACAGCAAAAGAAAAGCGAGGATCCTGGGTCCGATCACATGGTCTGGATGCGGACAGCTGATTAGGCAGGGCAGTCTGGCAACAGAGGAGCCTTGTGGGAAGGAGAAGGAGGAGTCGACTGGAGAGATTGGAGGTGCTGGACGCATGCTGAGAGAGGAGTGTGAACTGAGAACAAGTGTCAGCCGCAGGGTCATGCTGGGCAGGGAGAGCAGCGATGCAGAGAGGAAGCACCGGGGTGCTGCCGGAGAGCAAAGTGCCAGTTGAGTGAGTGTGAGACGTTACAGCAAGTGTGAGACGTCGGAGACTAGACACTGCCAGGCCTAGTGAATGGCGCGGATGTTGCGGCCAACTTATAATAGTGAGGAACCTTTGAAAACTGGTCCAGCAAATTAATACCTCCATTCTAAGGGTCTGAGTGAGTACATTGAAACTGATTGACCTGTCAGGCAGACCTGACACCCACTCTGTCAAGAGACCAGGAAAGACAACCATTCCCCCTGCGTTGACACTGTTGGGGCATTAAGGACTGAGTTATTTATGCAAGTACAAGTAAAATCCTTTAACTAAGAGTGACTGCATTTACAGTTGCAAGAAAAAGTATATGAACCCTTTGGAATTTCCTGGATTTGTGCATAAATTGGTCATAAAATGTGTTCTGATATTCATCTAAGTCACAACAATAGACAACCACAGTCTGATGAAACTAATACCACACAAACAATTATATGTTCTCGTGTTTTTATTGAACACACCATGTAAACATTCACCGTACAGGGTGGACAAAGTATGTGAACCCCTAGGCTAATTACTTTTCCTAGAGCTAATTTGAGTCAGGAGTCAGCCAACCTGGAGTCCAATCAATGAGATGAGATTGGAGGTGTTGGTTAAAGCTACCCTGCCCTATAAAAAACACACACTAGTTTTGAGTTTGCAATTCTCAAGAAGCATTGCCTGATGTGAACCATGCCTCGCAGAAAAGAGGTCTCAGAAGACCTATGATTAAGAATTGTTGACTTGCATAAAGCTGGAAAGGGTTACAAGAGTAGCTCTAAAAACCTTGATGTTCATCAGTCCATGGTAAGACCAATTGTCAATAAATGGAAAAAGTTCAGCACTGTTGCTACTCTCCCTGGGAGTGGGCAACCTGTAAAGATGACTGCAAGAGCACAGCGCAGAATGCTCAATGAGGTGAAAAAGAATCAGAGAGTGTCATCTAAAGACTTACAGAAATCTCTGGCACATGCTAACATCTCTGTTGATGAATCTACCATACGTAAAACACTGAATAAGAATGGAGTTCACGGGTGGATACCACGGAGGAAGCGACTGCTGTCCAAAAAAACATTGCTGCACGTTTGAAGTGTACAAAAGAGCACCTGAATGTTCCACAGCACTACTGGCAAAATATTCTGTGAACAGATGAAACCAAAGTTGAGTTGTTTGGAAGGAACACACAACACTATGTGTGGAGAAAAAAAGGCACAGCACACCAACATCAAAATCTCATCCCAGCTGTGAAGTATGGTAAAGGAGGCATTATGGTTTGGGGCTGCTTTACTGCCTCAGGGCCTGGACAGATTGCTTTCATCAACGGAAAAATGAATTCCCAAGTTTATCAAGACATTTTACAGGAGAACTTAAGGCCATCTGTCCACCAATTGAAGCTCAACAGAAGATGGGTGATGCAACAGGACAATGACCCAAAGCACAGAAGTAGATCAACAACAGAATGGCTTCAACAGAAGAAAATACACATTCTTGAGTGGGCCAGTCAGAGTCCTGAACTCAAACCGATTGAGATGCTGTGGCATGACCTCAAGAGAGTGATTCACACCAGACAACCCAATGTCGCAACTGAGGGCAGGTGCTGACTGGAGGAAGCCTCAGTTGTAGGTGCTGAGGTGTAGTCAAACCTCGGAGGTAGTATGGGACTTTTAGACATGCAGTACCCAAGCCCGAAGACGTGACCACGACAACTGGAATATGGTTAACGGGTTTTTATTCAAGCACAGTTCAGATGGTACAACAGCAGCAGTATCAGATATGGTAAATGAAATGACAATACACAGTTCCTGTTAAATGCAGCAGGGATGAGGATGCCTTTGGGTGCGGTAATATCAAGAAACAGTTTTGGCAGACCAGGAGATGGAATGTCCTTAACCAGCACCCAACCGCTGAGTAGTAGAATGGAAACAGAAACTGACCAGCAGGTGTTTCACTGGAAGCTGGTTGTATTGGCTTGAGTATAAGTGAGCCGGGTAGAACCGGACCAAACGATGAACTGAGTGGAGTGCTTGATGCACCAATGTAGCTGGAGAATAGCAAGTAACACTGGAATTAGAAAGTCGATGGCGGAGCACCGATGATATCTGGTAGTCGATGGCGGAGCACCGATGGTATCTGATATTCGATGGTGGAGCACCAATGGTATCTGGTATTCGATGGCGGAACACTGATAGTATCTGGAAACAGAACACCGCTGGAAGCTGGATGCTGGAAGCCGGTGTTAGACACTGCCAGTTACAGGGAGCAATACGCCATTCTTAACTTTATGAGATCACTATGACAGTGCCTGCGGAATGACAGGGAGGAGATGTGGAGTGAGGATATCAGCAGCACGACTGAGACCCAGCCCTGGAACACTGAGCCAGCCCCAGGAGACACCTGAAAGGTAGATAATGGCGTCCAGTAACCCAGATCGTGACAGCAACCCCCCCCCCCTTTAGAAGTGGCCCCAGGACACTTCTTAGGCTTCTGAGGAAATCTGGAGTGGAAATCCCAGACTAATTTAGGAGCATGGACATCTGAGGCATTGGTCCAGGAGCGTTCCTCAGGGCCATAGCCCTTCCAATCAATCAGGTACTGATGACCATAACGGAAGCATGAATCCAGAATATTGGCGACCTCATACTCAACACCATGTTGAGTCTGGACTTTGGGAGCAGAGGGAAGCGCTGAATGGAAACAATTCAAGATCACTGGTTTAAGGAGTGAGATATGAAATGTCCTGGGAATTTTCAGGAATGGAGGTAGCTGGAGCTTGTAAGCCACTGGGTTGATGACTTGTTCAATCTGAAAAGGACCAATATATCGAGGAGCAAATTTCATGCTTGGAACCCTCAATGTCAGATTCTTCGTTGACAGCCAAACACGATCACCCACTTTGAGGGCAGGAATTGCCCTACGCTTCTTATCTGCAAACTTCTTGTACCTAAAAGATGCTTTGAGAAGAGCTGCTCGGACATTCTTCCAGTTATTTGAAAACTGATGAAGAGTGATATCAGCTGCAGGCACCGAGGCTGCTGGAAGCGGTTGAAATTCCCGGAACTTTTGGGTGAAATTCATAGTTGGTGAAGAATGGCGTGGAAGAAGATGAAGAATGATACTGATTGTTGTGACAAAACTCGGCCCATGGAAGGAGTTGAACCCAGTCATCTTGGGAAGAGGATACATAGATATGGAGGAAGGCCTCCAAGTCCTGATTCACCCTCTCAGTTTGACCGTTGGTCTGGGGGTGATAAGCTGTGGAGAATTTCAACTTGACTTGGAGGGCTAGGCATAAACTTCTCCAAAACTTGGCTACAAACTGTACACCTCTGTCGGAAATTATCCCCTCAGGGAGACCATGTAATCTGAAGATCTCCTGAATGAAGACTTGAACCAACTTGGAAGCTGACGGAAGACCAGTGAGAGGAATGAAATGAGCCATCCTGGTGAACCTGTCAACTACCACCCAGATGGTATTAAACTTGTTACACATAGGAAGGTCCATAATAAAGTCCATTGACAAATGGGTCCACGGACGATGAGGAACAGATAGAGGAACCAGTTGCCCAGCGGGTGACTAGCGAGGTACCTTGTGTTGGGCACATTTTGGGCAGGAAGCAATAAACTCTGTAATGTCCTTTTTCAGGGTTGGCCACCAGTATGATCTGGAAATGAATTCTAGGGTTTTCTGGATGCCCGCATGTCCGGCGAAGTGAGAAGAATGTTCCCAATGCAAGAGCTTCCTTCTGAGAGCTGGTTTTACAAGACTTTTCTCTGGTGGGGGCATAGAGTCCATCCTCACTGTGGAGAAGGCCTGGATCAATAATATAATGCTTGTCAGTAGACTCAGACTAATTTTCTTGCTCCCAGGAGTAGTAAAGGGCATCAGCCTTGCGATTCTGTGACCCAGGACAAAACTGAAGTTTAAAGTCGAACCTAGAAAAGTGCCCACCTGGCTTGGCGAGGATTGAGACATTGTGCGCCTTTCAGATACAGGAGATTCTTGTGGTCCGTCAGAATGGTGATAGTATGAGAAGCTCCCTCTAACAAGTATCTCCACTCTTCCAGAGCAAGTTTGATAGCCAAGAGCCAAGAGTCCTTGATCGCCAATGGCATAATTGCGCTCGGCAGGAGAGAACTTCCGTGAGAAGAAGCCACAAGGATGAGACAGGACGGTGCCCACTCCAACGGAAGAGGCATCCACCTCAAGGGTGAAAGGCGAGCTGGTATCTGGCTGTTTCAAAACTGGAGCAGAGACGAACCTTTGTTTTAACAGATGGAAAGCTTGAGTAGCTTCTTTTGACCACTTGGAAGGATTGGCACCCTTTTTGGTAAGGGCAGTAACAGGCGCCACAATAGTGGAAAAGTCTTGAATAAATTTTCTGTAGTAATTGGCGAATCCTAGGAATCTCTGGATACCCTTGAGGGTTGTAGGTATCGGCCAATCTTGGATAGCTTGGAGTTTCTCAGGGTCCATCTCTAGTCCGGAACTGGACACAATGTAGCCTAGAAACGGAATGGACTTGACTTAAAAAACGCATTTTTCCAACTTGCAATAAAGGTGATTGGCATGGAGATGGGACAGAATCTCCTTTACCCAGAAATGATGTTCCTCTAGATCGTTAGCAAAGATGAGGATATCATCGAGGTAGACCACAACATGTCGATAGAGGATGTCTCTGAAGATCTCGTTCACGAAGTGTTGAAAAACAGCTGGAGCGTTACTGAGTCCGAAAGGCATGATGAGGTACTCGTAATGTCCGTCACGGGTGTTAAATGCGGTCTTTCACTCGTCACCCTTCCGGATCAGAATGAGGTTGTAGGCACCCTTCAAATCTAACTTTGTGAAAATGGTAGCTCCACTAACACGGTCGAAAAGCTTGGTAATCAGAGGCAGAGGGCACCGATTTTTCACAGTGATATTGTTCAAACCTCGGTAATCAATACAAGGCCGCAGACCACCGTCTTTCTTCTTTACGAAGAAGCCTGCACCAGCTGAAGAAGAAGAAGGCCGGATAAACCATTTAGCCAGGTTTTCTTTAATATATTCCTCCATGGAATGAGTCTCTGGTAATGATAATGGATACGTTCGGCCTCGAGGTGGAACCTTCCCTGGAATGAGGTCGATAGAGCAATCCCATTCCCTATGAGAATATCTGCAGAAGATTTGCTGAATACATATGTGTAGTCTTGGTATGGAGGAGACAAAACATCAGAAGACTTGGAGGAGGATGAACTAACTGGAAGCACTTTGGAAAGACAGGTCTCAGAACAGGAGGAACCCCATGCCAGGATATGAGTAGTCCTCCAATCAATTTGGGGGTTATGTAAATGAAGCCATGGACGGCCTAAAACCACGGGATGAGTGGCCTTTGGAATCACCAGAAAGGAAATCAGTTCTGAATGAAGAGCTCCTACCTTCAGATGGATAGGCAGGGCCTTGGAGGAAATGACTGCATCAGGAAATCCTACTGCCATCCACGGCAGTCAAGGATATGGAAGACAAAAGTCTCTCGGTGGGTAGGGACCACTGCTTGACGTATTCCTCAGTCATAAAGTTCCCAGCTGCTCCAGAGTCTGGGTTTGACAACCAAAGCACTGATAATTTCCTGGTTCAGGAATGGGACATTTATACCTGCAACAGGGCAGGCATTGGCTGATCAATTAAGCAGAGATCAGCAGCACAGCGGATTGGTGGAAGTAATGTCATGTGACTGAAACCAACATGGCTGCGCCCATACCAGCATTTGGAGGGAAAGTCAGTTTGTGAAACCATGTGAGGAATCAACAGTAATGGCATCAGAGGCCGCGGAGGGCAGGAGATGCCAACTTGCACACTTGAAACACAGAGATGGCGGCGGAGGCCGCAGCGGGCAGGAGACACCATGCAGACTTATTGTACATTGGAAGCGCAGGATTGGCGGCGGAGGCCGCGGAGGGCTGGAGACGCCATTCTTAACTGTATGAGATCACTGTGACAGCGCCTGCGGAATGACAGGGAGGAGATGTGGAGTGAGGATATCAGCAGCACGACTGAGACTCGGCCCTGGAATGCTGAGCCAGCCTCAGGAGACACCTGAAAGGTAGATAATGGCGTCCAGTAACCCAGATTGTGACACCCAAGAATATTGCTGAACTGAAACAGTTTTGTAAAGAGGAATGGTCCAAAATTCCCCCTGACCGTAGTGTAGGTCTGAAATGCAACCATAGGAAACATTTGGTTGAGGTTATTGCTGCTAAAGGAGGGTCAACCAGTTATTAAATCCAAGGGTTCACATACTTTGTCCACCATGCACTGTGAATGTTTACATGGTGTGTTCAATAAAAACATGAGAACATATAATTGTTTGTGTGGTATTAGTTTCAGCAGACTGTGTTTGTCTATTGTTGTGACTTAGATGAAGATCAGAACACATTTTATGACCAATTTATGCACAAATCCAGGAAATTCCAAAGGGTTCATATACTTTTTCTTGCAACTGTATCTAACCAAGAGACCCTCATTGTCAGTTGAGTTATATTTGTTAAGAGACACTACCATCCCTTCATTAGTTACACCTTATTTGAATAAAACTGAGATACATTGTTATTATTGCAACCCAGGATTACATCTGTGTGCCAATTCCACCACTGAAGTGCTGTGGCACTACAGAATTCTACTAGAGCTTCAACGTTAATTGCCCACAAAGATCATTATACCATGGCTAGGGAAAGCTAGAAAGTTAGTAATTGTTATTGTTAAATGTGTTTTTCATCACTCTCCTCATGACCACATTATAGACTGTTATTCCAATTATAATATGCTAATATCTGTGATTCAACTGATTGTCTTTTGTATCTTTGAATGTTTCATTGTAGTGTGAACAGTGCTGCAAGTATGGCGGTACAGGGCGATACTTCGTACTGGTCAGAAATTGACAGCCCGATCACCCTGATTGATGCTGCTGTGTCTGAGGGGAGGAGAGCACAGCGCGCACCTCTCCTGTCCCTCAGTCAAACACAGGCACCAGTTTGGTAACCAATCAGAGCTCCCGGACCAGCGGCGGCGGCTCCTGATTGGCTACTTGGCCGTGAGTTTTGATTGGCTCATGAACTGGTGCCTGATTTCAGATACATGCCACCGCCGGAGACCAGACTGAGGGGAAAAAGAGGCATGCACTGCACTCTTCCCATCACACACACACACAGCAGCAGCAGTGGTGAGAAGCACTGTGGGGGCATATGTGTATCTGGCCCTGTGGGGGCATATTTGTACCCGGCACTGTGGGGGCATATCAGGCACTGTGGGGACATATGTGTATCTGGCACTGTGGGGCCATATGTGTGTCTGGCACAGTGGGGCATATCTGGCACTGTGGAGGCATATCTGGCACTTTGGGGGCATATTTGTATCTGTCACTGTGGGGGCATATTTGTATCTGGCACTGTGGAGGCCTATTTGTATCTGGCACTGTGGGGGTATATCTGGCACTGTGAGGGCATATCTGGCACTGTGGGGGCATATGTGTATATGGCACTCTGGGGGCATATGTGTATCTGGCCCCCAATATGTGTATTACATCCCCATTTTCTTTGGCCATGCAACACATGTAATACCTCTCTCAACCACATACCAGCCAACCCCAGGGCATGAATGGCCAACCAGGTGAATGCATTGGTAGAGGTCCACATTAGAGAGTGAATGGTCTGGGCCTCTTGAGAAATATATATTGTAAATGTTGCTATTGCATGCATGATAATGTACCAGATTAGTAACACTAATGCACTGTAGAAAATACACCATAGTTATGTACAGAACAATGTAACATATGTATAATTCAAGTGCACAGTCTGGAGCATGATCCCTAGAGTAGTAGGTGGTGCCCCAGGTAGTAAGACCCACTGGGAGGTACCCATGTGTCCCTTTGAGCCAGTCCAACCATGTACACAGCAATGAACAGAGTCCAGGATACACCAGTAACAGACGGGCCAAATCAGGGGTTGGCTGGCAACTTTTAGCCTGGGTGGCAAGTGTAATCAGTGGTCCTGGATTTCTACCAGCCCTTCCTGCATATCTCCCTCCTGTCTCACTGAATACTACATGCATATGGGATGTGGTCAGGATGCCAGCAGCCAAAATCCTGACGCCGGAATCCCAACACACAGCCTTTAATATCAATCCTACAGTACTCCCCCCAGCATCGACAGCAACATTTCCTGGTTTCAGGTACTTCAATTGCTGAGGTCCGATCCTTCCTGCCCTTCTGGCTTTTGATGGCATGCACTGTCGCGCGGAGGGAGGTACAGCTGCTACCTGGCTTCTCCCAGTGTATTATAACTAGAGAGCGGCTGGGAGTGTTCATTCTGTTTGCCTCCCACAACCGCCGTTCTGTGTGCCTCAACTGTCATTCTGTGTGCCTCCCACAGCTGCTTGTGTGCCTCCTGCAGCCACTGTTCTGCAGCCAGCCACATATACAGTCCTGTAGCACTAAGTGTGTACTGGCACGTAGGGCAGATGGCATCCTACCCCCCTGCCCAGCCTGACACAGATCCCAGTGCCCCTCAGCATAATTGGCAAATTACCTTAACAATAGGTAAGTTAAGCATGGATGGATTGCGTGAATCTCGGATGCTTGCAGCTGGTGGTTGTGATGAAGCTGTGTTCATTGCAGATATGGTTGAATACCAAAGTCAGATACTGCACGATATTCCACCAAAAGTCAGCCAAGTGAGTAGCAAAGAAAGGTGATGATATTTCTGTAAATACAACAATACGGGATGCCTACAACCAAGTCAGGAATGTACGCTCGGCACTTAGGAGCCAGACCAGAATCCAGGCTAGGCCTTGTCAGAGATTAGAACCAGGGATTGTAGTAGTTTGAAGCCAGAAAGTGATTATGGAATCATAGCAGCTTTAAAAGGAAACTGAGCTAGGAACATGCATAACTTGAACTGTGAATTTCAGGAGATGTAGTTGGAAACAAAACCAATAAGCAAGAGAACAGGAATTTGCATGCTACACTGGGAGCAATACTATTACTGGCAGAGGTGGAATGTCAGGACAAAGCTTAAATACCAGACGGAGTCAATCGGCACTATAAGGAGGTTGGAATCAATAATATCCCTGTGTACAGGTCCCAGACCGTCAGAATGCCAACAGTGGCATCCTGATGTTCAACATCCTAAGAGACTTTTGTTAGTATATTAACCCTAACCCACCCCACTGGCAGTCTATCCCTAAACCTAGTGCCTAAACTTAACCCTATCCCTACCACCAGTACTTATCATCGCAATTCTTTTTTTTCTTTTTTGTAAATACTGTTTATTTAATTTTTTTTGTCAATGTACAATAAACAATGAACAGTTGGATGGGGGGGAAGGGAAGACAGAAGGAAAAAAAGGGGGAGGGGGGAGTACAGCAATGCATACATATGTTATCAAAAATGCGGATTAGCAGGAATCCTAAACATGAGAGCAAAGAATACCAAAGTAATTGCATCAGAAACCGTATGTCAAAGGAGGGGGGCATTTATAGTATGCCAACCATGGAGGCCAGATATCAGTAAAGGCTAATGCATTGCTTTCAACCACACTGGAGAGGAATTCCATATGGTAAGTATCCAAGACGGCCGCAACCACAGCCGATATGGAGGGAATTGTGTGCGATTTCCAATGGTAAGCAATTTTACATTTCAGTGCGGTTGTGATATGCCAGATGAGCTTTTGTAAAGGTTTAGATGTCCCAGGGATGGACTGAGGAATAAGAAATAAAGAAGGGGAAAAGGGCATATCTATTCCAGTGATTCGCAAAACCAATCTCCGGATGGCCCTCCAAATCGAAACCATCCGGGGACAATCCCAAAATATATGGAGCAGGGTACTTCTCAGCCCGCAACCCCTCCAACACACGTCCAGAGAGGAGGGGAATATTCTACTTACTCGTGTCGGAACTAAGTACCAACTGACATACAGTTTGAATGAATTCTCCCCATGCCTAATGGAGGTCGCAGAGGAAACTAATTTCTGCCTAATCTGTTCCCAGGTGTCTGCACCTACAGTATGTGGTCTTACAAGTCATTTTCCCAAGCCGTCTCGTGTGGGGCCAGTGTGGGCGGATTACGATTAATCAGGAGGCAATATATTGTTGATAAAAGGCCCTTAGAGGGAGCGTGAAGGAAGCATAGTGATTCCATAGGGGATCTGGTCAAAGAACTATGCGATTGAAGAAAAGCTAAGTGAAAGCTACGTAATTGCAGGTACTGGAAGAAACATTGCGGTGGGAGTCCGTATCGACTTTGCAAATCTAAAAAGGGTGGAAAAGAACATAACAATGCTATATCATTGATAAACAGAAGATCATGAACTAACCAATGCTGAAAGGTATGTGCATCTCTACCTCTGGCGAAGAGTGGATTATCCCATAGGGGAGAAAGAGCAGGAGGAGAGGACAATAAAGAGAAAATCTTAGTAAGCCTGTCCCAGAGCGAGATGGTGAATGTTGTGGATGGGAAATTAGTATTTTCAGGGGGCCTATGAGAGCGAGGGATCCAAAGAAGGGTGGAGATGGAACACACATGAACAAGTTTGGATTTCAATTGAACCCATCTACTTGAAGATATGTGCGAATGCCAGAGAACAGCCTGGGAAAGATGGGCCGCATAATAATACAATTTGATATTAGGCACTCCAAGTCCACCCTCTCTGGTCCCATTATACAGAGTTTTGAGTCAAACATGAGGTCTTTTGCCCAACCATAAAAAGCATGAGAATTTCTTCTGTAAATCTAAAAACACATGTGAGGGGATCCGCACTGGGAGCGCTTGAAAGAGGTACAATAGGCGAGGCAGGACGTTCATTTTCAGGGCGTTGGCGCGACCCGACCATGAAATAAATTGACCAGACCACTTGAGGAGATCACTATTAACACTATGAATTAACCCAGGATATTTAGCCACATACAGCTGAGAATATTGTCTGGTTAGATATATGCCTAAGTATTTCAAACAGAATTTTTTCCAGTCAAATTTGAAGTTACTGGCTAAGTAAACTTTTAACGGGGCTTGAAGGTGGAAGTCCAAAACCTCTGTCTAAGCAGTGTTGATCTTAAAATTAGAAATTACACCAAACTCCTGTATAATTTTAAAAAGATTTGGGAGAGAAATAAAAGGTTTTGAAAGGGTAAGTAAAATATCATCAGCATATAGAGAGATCTTAAACTGAGAAGAGCCTATTTTGATCCCTGAGATATCTGGGCGTTGCGGATACTAGAGGCCAGGGGTTCCATCATCAGGGCAAAAATTAAGGGTGACAAAGGACAACCCTGCCTCGTGCCATTTGTAATCAAGAATGGAGGAGACAGCAGGCCATTCACCAAAACACAAGCTGACGGGGAAGCAAAAAGAGATTTTACTCCAGAGAGAAAACGACCAGAAAAACCAAAGCGTCGAAGGGTGCAATCCATATATAGCCAAGATATGCGGTCGAACGCTTTTTCAACGTCCAACCCCATCACCAAGGAGGGGATTTTAGATGAGTCCACAAAGTGTATAGTATCAATCGCCCGTCTAATGTTATCAAAGGCCTGTCTGCCATGGATAAAGCTGACCTGGTTTGAGTGAACCAGGGAGGAGATCATCCCAGCAAGACGGTTTGCCAATATTTTTGCAAGCAGTTTCAGATCAGAATTCAACAACGATATCGGGCGATAGCTACCACACTCCGTGAGGTCGCGTCCAATTTTAGGTATGACAACTATTTCAGCTCTAGTAGTGGAGCCATCAAAGAGCGTGCCGGCTAAAATTGCATTGAACAATACTGTCAGGGCCGGGACCAGAATTCCACTACATTTTTTATAATATAGAGCAGGTAGACAGTCTGGGCACGGAGCTGAGGCATTCCTCAATGATTTGATCGTAAGATCAATTTCTTCAGCAGTGATTTCTGTATTGAGCGAACCGGAAGAGGGCAAGAAGAAAGGAAGTTGTCAATACGCTCCTGCAGACTAATGGCATCATCTGAAGTAGGCAGGTTATACAGTGAGTGGTAATAGTCCTTGAAACAGTGTGCCATTTTCTAAGGGTCATAAGTCAGCTTGTGATGTTGGTCTTTTAGCGAAAGGATCCTGAGCGCGCAAGCGGGAAGCTAAGAGGGAGTCAGCTTTGTCACCCTTAGAGTAGAACCTATGCTGTAACCACCGCATGGTCTTAGCGGCTTTAGCAGATAAAATTTGGTATAATTAGCCTTTTAGAGCCAGAAGTTTGTTATATAAGGAGCGTCTGGGCGTCTGCTGATGCCGAATCGTCAGCTCTGCAATTTGATGCTCAAGGTCCGCAACTACCTTGTGATCCTGTAATTTTTGGGCTTTAGCTAAAGAATTAAAATGACCCCGAATGGAGGCCTTATGTGCCTCCCAAACTATAGCCAGTGAGATGTCGTCCATGGAATTCAAGGAGAAAAATTCCTCCAGGACCCCTTCAGTCTGAGTAACATAGGCTTTTTTCAGAAGGAGAGTAGAGTTCAATCTCCAACGGAAAACTGTGGGGGGTGTAGGGGTAGAAGAAACTGTCAGAGAAACTGCTAAATGATCTGACCACACCACTGGGGAGACCAAAGCCTTAATCAAGCCCCGTACTGTGGAAGAGTCCACTAAAAAAAGATCAAGTCTAGAGTGAAGTTTGTGGGAAATAGAGTAGTGAGTGTACGTATGTTCACAAGGGTACAATACCCTCCAAGCATCGTATTAACCAGAGGACGTTATGTAATCTGCTAACCGTTTGGATTCCCTAACCGTCAAGGGACTAGGGACACGAGATTGAATACGGTCCCATATTAGATCAGGTACGGCATTGAAGTCCCCACCAATTATCACCTGGCCCTTTATTAGTTTGTCAAGTTTAGAGCGAAAATCACAGTGAAAAGCACCCTGCTCCATATTAGGGGAGTAAATCGAAGCAATAGTTAAAAAAAGTGTTCCCAAGCTGTAAGACAACAATATTAAAGTGGCCCTTGGGATCAGAAAAAGAGTTCTCAACAGCGTAATGAAGTGAAGCATGTAGCAAAATGGCAATACCCTTACGTTTTTTCGGAGTTGTAGAGTAGAAGGCCTAAGGATAAGCTCTCGAAGCCAGGGAGGGATGAACAGTTTTAAAATGTGTTTCTTGTAAAAGAATTATGTCAGCATTCTGCTTTTTAAAATTTTGGACAGCCATGGTTCGATTATGGGGGGAGTTTAGTCCGTTGACATTCATCGTTAAAATGTTAAGAGTCATGGAGGATTCCAGTAGAGGATCCGGCTCAAGGGAGATCTGAAAATCCAGATTACAGTGCAAAGCTGAGTAGGGAGGATATGAGTAGGACAGGGAAAATTAGGGGTAAAAAACGAAGGGAACGGAGGCCTAGAGGCCAACCGAGTAACTAGAAAAGGTCACAGTCCTAAGGACACGACATACAACATCGTCATAGAACCCCATCCGTATAGGGGGGAATCCAGATGTTGTGGGGGTGAGGCCGTAAGGAGAACAGAGATATGCCAGCTGTTCGTTAACCAAAACAACAATAGAATGTGGGTCACTAACATAGGCATGGAGAGGAAGGCCTGCAAGGCAAAGGGGGAAACCCAAATTATATGGAAATAGGGCACCAAAAAACTTATTAACTAGAGAGGGTCTATTCCGATATCAGTAAAACCATAGCAGAAAGACAAACTGTACCCTAGCGTGTCAGGATAAACTATCACAACATAATAAACAAACATATAAGGACAAAGACATGTAGCAGGTAATAGAGATAGGCAAACAATATGAACAATAACAATCTTAGTATCACTGAATGGCGGCATGAGGCAACTCCGCAACACCTGCACAATAGTGCAACAAGGCTAGCAAATTGATGGGCCGAGCAAGCGGGTTGTGAAATAGTAAAGAGAGAGCCCCATGCCACCGTGCAGAGAGAATGGGCAAAAAGCACAAATACTTTAGAAACAAGAAAACAAAAACTCTCTCTATAATATTAAGCCGGAGAAAGAGATTCTACAAGTCCTTGCAATAAACCTGAAAGTCTTGAGGATAGGTAGCGTAACCATCAGGTGGTCGACCATTCAGCACGTGGAGGCGATCTCGACTTAGGACCCACGTGAGAATCTGGAGATGATGCAGGAGGAGAAGTCGAGAAAAGCCCCAATCATCTGAGAGCTGACAAGCCATCGTCATGGTTCCTCACAGAATTATTCCGACCATTAAAGGAAAAATGCAGTGCAAACGGAAACCCCTATCTATACAGAATGTAGCAGTTGCACAAGGCTTTGGTGACGGGCAACATCTCCCTCCTTTTTTTGAGAATGGAGGGGGCCAGGTCCTGAAAGATGAGGAGGTGTGATCCTTTATAAGGGATAGCAGGGGCACCATGACAAGCATTGAGCACTTTCGTTTTAATGTGGAAGAAGTGCATTCGTACGACAATGTCTCTCGGGGGGTTGATCCGAGGGTGGTTTTGCACAGAGGGCCCTATGCGCTCTGTCCAACAGAAATTGATCTTCAGAATGGTCCGGAAGCAATTGACGAAACAGGCCCAGGAGATACTCAGGCAACGCAGTTGTATCTATCGACTCAGGCACATTGCAGATCTGCAAATTATTTCTGCACGAACGATTCTCAAGGTCCTCGACCTGTTCGCGTATGAGGTCGACCTCCGACCGCAGTTCCGAGACTTCCTGTGTGACAACATCCTGATAATTGCAGATATCATCAATTTTACGTTCTAAAGCGTCAGTGCGAGATCCCAAAGAGGAAATCTCCGTTCTAAGTTCCTGGATGGCCGCTCGCAGTTCAACTCTGAATGTGGTCGCAATCCTTTGTACTAGAGAGTCATATGGATCGGCATCAACAGTGAGGCAGAGTCAGATCTGGACAGGGAGGACCCCATGTACTGCATAGTCCCTGGTGAAACCGGGTGCTGATTCACATTTTTGCCCCGTTTAGGGCCAAAAAAAGATGATGAGTCTCCAGCGGGGGCTTTACGGTTTCTATTAGACATGTCCGGAATAGCTCAGAGCACCAATGTACAGATATGTAGAAAAAACTGGGAAGGAGATGGGGTAGAACCCAGTGCCTTGCAGTGAAACAGGTGTGTCTCACATGGACATCACAGAGGAGCAACACAGGAAAAAATAGAGGCCTGACTAGCAGTGACTCCTATTCCCAGAGAGCAGAGAGCTGAGCAAATCCCAGTAGTCCCAGAATGTATTGACATAATGAGGTATGAGAGCCCACTGTATCCAAAGGAGCAGAGGGAGTAAAGCAGAGCACAATAACAGCACCTCTTTAAATGCACAGGGTGGATTATGTTCAATAAGGGCCAAGCAGCGCTTTCAGAATCCCCACTACAGGTTGCTGTGTGCAGAGACAGGCTGCCCTCCCATATATGGGCATGCAATATGGCCACCGCATGCAGGGAAGACAGAGAAGCTCACCTCACTGTCGACCCCGGGCCACCGCAGCATGAGTCCCCAGGCACAGGTGAGTCCACCCTTCAGAGTAAGGCAGTCACAGGTAAGCGGCAGGATCCCGGGCAGCCTCCCAGGCAGCGTCGCATTCGTGCACGGAGCCGTGGAGACGCACGCTGGATGCAGAGTCAAATTGAGTCCCCGGCTCTTGAGGGGAGACAAGGCCGCGACCCGCGGGAGTGCACTGGTCGGACCTCGGCTCAGCAATTACGGCTCGCGGTAGGGTCTCGGGTACAGAAAGTCTCAAAACAGGTGTAAAAGTCCCTGGGAGCAGAGTATTTTGCACAAATAAAGCTGACCAAGCAGGGAGCTCACAGGCCACACGTCCACCTCAGTCTGCGTCCAGGCCATGCCCACTATCATCGCAATTCTTACTCTTGGGATGTCGCTGACAGCCTTCTGTCAGTTGGGATCCACATCTACAGTACATAGAAACTCACACCTGCATTGCAGCTCAGAGTGATTAAAAGCACACATATGGAAAAGCAGTGAGTGACACTGACAACAAGGCAGAATCACCGGGTATCTACATTGCAGCTGCACCTCTGTGTGTAAACACCGTGGTTCTCATACGCCTTGTGACTTTTAGTGACTTAGATGCATGCTCAGTTGAAAAACGTTGTCTATTTGCATGAATATTGGCTATGCGTGAGACTCAGGCCCCAAGTACAGGAATTGCATGTATGTGTAATAGCATGCTGAGGCCAGAAGTGCAGATATACCTGGAAATAGCAGTATCAGCTATGGGTGCCTGAAAGCTGGTGTAAGCACACACTGATTATTATGATGCCAGTTGATTATCATTATTATTGTTATTATTATTATTATTACTACCAGTTATTTATAAAATGCACACATATTCTGCAGCGCTTTACAGAGAATATTTGGCCATTCACATCAGTCCCTGCCCCAATGAAGCTTACAATCTATATTCCCTATCACATGTACACACAGACACATTCACACTAGGGTTAATTTTTGTTGGGATCCATTTAGCCTACCAGTATATTTTTGGATTGTGGGAGGAAACTGGAGCACCCGGAGGAAACCCACACAAGTACAGGGAGAATATATAAACTCCATGCAGTTAGGGCCATGGTGGGAATTGAACCCATGATCTCAGTGCTGTGAGGCAGTAATGCTAACCATTACACCATCCGTAACACCAGATAGTCACAGAGGCTGTTTGCTTACCTCTCAATCTGATCTGTGTTTTGGTCATTGATCATGCCTATATTACTATATATGATTTTATGAAAATATTGGTTCTTCTTATACAAGCAAAAAGATTATATCTACGCATATGATTGTTTTGGAGGAGTGCCTGGGAAATAAAAAATGATGAGTGGTAACTGTCTGTACATGCATTAATGTGATCATTGCAATTTACAGAATAGTATAATTTACTGCTGACTCCAAATCCAATCAAAATTGTCTCCGACTTTGAGTCCACAACTGCTACGTCACTGCCCTGAGCATAATTATGCTATTTTACATGCAATTTTTTAGGGCTTATTTTTAATGCATATGCTTCTCAGCATGAGTCGCTATAATTTTGTGGACACTATGGGTCATATGTGATAGGATTTGAGTTTTTCCCGGTTGTGTGAGATGCCAGCCGATCTCAGACTTTTTTAAAATGACAATCATTTACAGGGCATGGTATTTATAACTGGTAATTGATATATTTATATACTTAACAGCAGAAAAAAAAATCTAATTTTATTTTCAAAGGGGAGAACAAAAGATATTTAATTGAATTGAATGTAAGTTGTATTTTGTAATTGTGTTTTAGATTTAATTATATTTTATATGGAATCAGTGACGTTCACATTTATTATTAATATTCAATACATAAAACTCTCCTGTGTATCTTCATTACTTTATTAACAGTGCCAAGTGGATTATAATACAGAAGAGAATTAGAGTGCAAACCAGGACAGATTAAGTATGAAAGGAAAAACATACAAATATGTTATTGTGTATTATTAGATGATAATAATAATATTATTATTATTATTATTATTATTATTATTATTGTTATTATTATTATTATTATTATTATTATTATAAATCTTTACACTATGATACCAGGAATTCAATACCCGGTAGGTGTAAAATTGTACCAAGACAATTTAGACAATAGTATCTATTTAAATATCACCTGTTTTAGTTAAATTCATTAGTAATTACTGTTTTACTACTGTACACAATTCCATCTTTATAAATTACACAATCCTATCTTTATAAATTGCACAATGTCATCTCCATAAAAAAACACACACAATATATTAAATTACTTTATGGATCCCATGCTTCTTACCCACCATATGTGCAACTGTATGTCCTGGCTCCATTAGGTGTAGAACCAGGTTTTGGGAAGTGAGTATATTATAATCTAGCAATATTATTGTGTATAAAGTGGCCACTAAATACTGTATATTGCAGATGTCAATTCCCTAGAATTGTGTTTATGCCCCACTACAGGGTCTTTTTACTGCCTATCCTTGTAATTTAGGGAACCTCTTTAAAATATATATGTAAGCAGTACCCCTATTTGTGTCCAAGCTGATTATCCCACCATGTGAATTTGCCAGTTTTTCCCTGTAGATACAGTAATCTCAGGCTGTTGATCTGGAAATATTTGGGGAATGATACTGCATATACTGTGCAACTTGTAATACAGTGCTGACATAAGATATCTTAAGAACAAACTGCCCACGTGAAAAGAATTGATTTCTTCAATTAGGTGTGATATAGGATTCCGGCAGTCACATAACCGACACTGGCATCCTGACAATTAGAATGCTGACAGGGGATATTTTGCCCCTGCCCTGTCCCCTACCCTAACCCTAAGCCATCTGAGGTGGCAGCTAGAGCTATGATAGTGGAGGTGGCGCCTAGGGCTAAGACACTGGGCAGTGGCGGCTAGGGCTAAGACTCGAGGAGGGGGGGTGGTTATGCAAACTCCCTCCCCCCGCTAGTGCTTAACCAAAACCCCTCTGGGTTCTATCCCTAACAGTGGCCCTGATATTTACATTCAGCATATCAGCATTCGGAGTTCTGGTGATGGGATTCAGGGTGGTGTTGGGATTGTGGTGTTGGTCACATTACCACTTGCATCCTGACTGACAGGATTCTAACCTCATCCCCTTTAATCAGGATAGGAATATAAACTTTATTAATAGGAAGCTGCAGACCACTTGTGGAGTCCTATAAATAAAGTTTAATAATAACCATTCAACCAAAACATCAGCCCATGAGACTCAGGAACACTGATAGTGTAAAAAAGAATTTGAGAACATAGAGTGTCATAAATAAGCATCACAAAGCTGGAACCATCTAGGATTTGGGGATTAAACTCCAACTTGCTTCTCTCTCACTATCACTATTCTCATGGATACCATATTATTTTATATCTACCAACTAATTTTCGTTGTCTATAAATGTAGGTGGATATTGATTAGGGGACATGACTATGGCAAATTATGGGCATTATAGGATACATCTGGGCTTTGCCCTAAAGACTGGTGGATTAAGGGGTGATGGTTTAAGGGTAAAGTCACTTTTTACAACAATATTTGCCCTGTATTGTTGGTAGGGGGTCATTGAGTATAGCTTCACCCACAACTTTTCTACCTAATTCTCTTTCCAGATCACTAATCATAATTTATCTGCCTCAAGATGGTATTAAATTGTTTTTGATGTGGAACTTATATCAGCAAAAACTATTTTTCATTTTTGCAATTTATCTTAATTTTATGTTTAATGTAGATTTCAGTTTTCATTTTGTAATTTGGAAAGCAGACAAGCTACAATTAGTACTTTGCAAGGGAATGTATCACAAAATGTAAATCATAAATTGGATCTTTTTGGACCATAATATATATACGCACACTTTTAACAGATTTCTTCACAGTCAATGTTTTGTATAGAGAGAAGCTATTAGTATTTTGAGTGGCTATTTTGTGATCTCTGTTTTCTTATGTATATACTGTAGCATAGTATAATAAATGGAATGAGTAATTTTAAATAAGTATTCTTTGTCAACTAGAAGAATCAATCTTATGCATGGAAATAAGCATATTTATGTGCCCTTTGATATTGCAATAATCAATGGCTAATTCCTCCAAGCATTTTTATTACTGTCCTTCCATGCTGAATGTGTTGGTAGTTTGCCCTGTAGTAATGTTGTATGTATCTTCTACATAATTGTCTATACTATACCAAAGGACTGCTTTAGCGCTTGATAATAGAAAAATCTCACATCCCCTCTGATGCAGTGCCTCTGCCTGAGTCAAACCACTCTCTTTGGGATTGAAACTCTTAATGAGGTCTACAAAGGGTTGACACAGGAAACTCATATCTGACTTACTGATGCAATGATGATTACTCACATACAAACAGGTAAAAATACACTTTCCATATTTATTAATTAGTCAAGCAAAGGGTATGAAATATAAATAGTGCCCATGGGTGGGCCTAACAATGGCAATAACTTGACCTAAACTGGCTAGCAGCATGCAAATACATACATTAAATATAATATGAAGTATGAAATAATTGGGACTACAGAGCTTATTCTCTGAGCCTTAAAAAGATGAGGTACAGTACAGTACACAGCTGGTAGTATAAATATTAAGATGATGATTGTAGTTTAAAGACCATGAGTTACACTAAATTCCTGATGGTGGCAGTAATAAAAATAATTTCTCTGCCTTGAAGACTAAGATAATGAGGGGGAGTAACTCCAATCTTGATTATCCAATCACAAAAGGTAGAAAGATCACACAGTGCGCAGAAACAGCTGCTAGTGAGGGTACAACTAAAAAGAGGTTTCTCCTACCTCCACAATGAACAGACAACAAAATACATAGAATACCACTGAACCAGCGCTGTATGTGGGTGAGTTTAATTGATGTTCTCCTGCTGTCTCTTTCTCTCATGGGATATTAGTTCAAGTTTATACCAAAAAGAGAAATTAATGGACAGAACATAGTGTAAAACCTTTTTTAAAAAACACTTATTTAATAACAGATAACAAATCCACATAAAACTTCCAGTGCATAAATAAATATATGACACAGTATCAAAGCATTCAGGCCCTTTAAAAGACAAGTTGGGAGTCTTAAGCAAAAATGATAATGACATGGCGGACACACTAAATGAGTTTTTTTCAACAGTATTCACTAGAGAGGACCCATTTCAGGGACTGACACACAATCTCAATAATGAGAATATCCCACTGATAGGTACTTATTTAAGCGAGGAAGTAGTCTGTGACCGATTAAAACATTTAAAGATTAATAAATCACCAGGGCCCGATGGTATTCACTATTCACCCAAGGGTTCTAATGGAGCTTCACTCTGAACTGGCAAAACTGCTATCTTTGATCTTTAAGGATTCAGTTATATCAGGTATGGTTCCCAAAGACTGGCGTATAGCGGAAGTAGTGCCTATATTCAAAAAGGGAAGTAAAGCTGAACCAGGTAATTATAGACCAGTTAGTCTTACATCTATAGTGGGGAAAGTATTGGAAGGTATTCTAAGAGATAGTATTCAGAAGTTCCTTGAAGTCAATAAGGTCATTAAAAGGAATCAACATGGGTTTATGAAGGACAGATCCTGTCAAACCAACTTACTTGGCTTTTATGAAACAGTAAGCGCAAACCTAGATCAGGGTAAAGATGTGGATGTAATCTTTTTAGACTTTGCCAAAGCGTTCGATACTGTACCACACATGAGACTTATCTACAAGCTACAAGAATCAGGGCTAGGAAGCACAATATGCACTTGGGTCAAAAACTGGTTAGATAATAGGGAGCAGCGCGTTGTGGTTAATGGATCTTTTTCAACTTGGACTGAAGTGCTAAGTGGTGTGCCGTAAGGCTCAGTATTAGGACCGCTATTGTTCAATATTTTCATTAACGACCTAACAGAAGGTCTAGAGAGCATGGTGTCAATTTTTGCAGATGATACCAAATTGTGTAAGGCTATAAATACAGAGGAGGATGCCGAGTCTCTTCAGAACGTCTTTGTTAAATTAGAAGCATGGGCAGCCAAATGGAGAATGCGCTTCAACACAGACAAGTGTAAGGTAATGCACTGTGGTAACAAGAACAAAAATTACACCTACCTACTAAATGGGGTAAAATTAGGGGATTCTGTACTGGAAAAGGACTTAGGTGTCCTCATAGATAGCAAGCTAAGCAGTAGTACCCAAAGTAGGACTGCAGCAAAGAAGGCTAATAAGATATTAGCATGCATAAAACGGGGTATTGATGCTAGGGACGAGCGTATTATACTCCCGTTATATAAATCACTAGTGAGGCCACACCTTGAATACTGTGTACAATTCTGGGTACCGTACTACAAAAAGGATATCCTGGAGCTTGAAAAGGTACAGAGGAGGGCGACCAAACTAATTAAGGGCATGGAGACGATGGAATACAAGGAAAGGCTTGAAAGACTAGGCATGTTTACATTGGAAAAGCGGAGACTAAGAGGGGATATGATCAACATCTACAAATATATAAGGGGACAATACACAGAGCTTGCGCAGGACCTGTTTTTGGTTAGATCAACACAGAGGACTCGTGGACACTCGCTCAGGTTAGAGGAGAGGAGATTCCGCACAATACGGCGTAAAGGCTTTTTCACGGTAAGGACAATACGTGTTTGGAATTCCCTGCCCGAGGGAGTTGTAATGGCGGAATCTGTCAACACCTTTAAGAATGGGTTAGATAAATTCCTAATGGATAAGGATATCCAGGGGTATGGTGCATAGTCATGCATTATAGTTACTATAAATAGGGATAAAATGCAACGGCTGACAGCAGCATCAGTCAGAAATTTTAGTCAAATCATCATGCATAGGAGACCACAAATAGGTTGAACTCGATGGACAATTGTCTTTTTTCAAGCTCAGATACTATGTTACTATGTTACTATGTATGTTACAATTGGATAATATCCTTGAGTAGAATGGACAATGGGTGCATGCGCATTCCAGACCCATTCGCAACGCAGCGAAGAACCGCTGCGTGCAAACGGGTTAGAATGACCCCCACTGCCTCTAAATATCTACACATAAATTCAAGTAATGTTAAACACAAATGGGCAATAATGGACATTGAGCAGGTTAAACCTCTGGGAGGAAATAAGCCATGGAATAAAACTGTATTTGTGGTGTTTCATTCTCTGTAGCAATTAATGTACTTTTTACCCCTTTTTTTCCCTTGTCTCCCTGGCTGGTGTCACTTTTTCCCATGTGTGTTCATTCACAGGACTCAAACTATTGCATCAGCCTGTATATTCTATACCGTAATCTTACTCAGGTAAATGCTGGTGTGTTGTGACCTGACACATAGTGCTGTCATGCAGCTGTGTTATGTTAGGAGCATGCCATTCTGTGTATGAGGTCATGTGTTAGGTAATTGCAAATTATCATTGATATGCCTGCCTAAACCATCTGTTACCCTTATACAGTATGTATACACAAGAAGTACCTGTAAGGGAAAGGTAAGAGTTCACTGAAAAAGTACCTCATGTGTTATATTCTCTCTCCACAGCGGACTCTCTGGACTTAAATCAATTTCCCTATCATTGTTCCTTCTCTTTGCTTCCATTGTTAATATTTGGGTTCTTACAGATAATGTGGTCAGCAGGAGAAGGACAGCTGGGGGAGGAAGGAGGGAGAGAACTGAAATGGGACCCCACCAATCAGGAAACTGCAACTTCCCCAGGTAAGCACAGCATCATGGGAATTTGGAAGGTTTTAAAAGAGGTTGCTCAGGTCAACACCTCATGTTAGTTGCAGGACTGTGGCTAAGGGGTGATTCTCTGCCGAGGTACCTTGTGGAACGCATCACCAGTATGTGTGGACTTATATGAATTTACTCCTGCATGGACTAATATTCTCCTGTGGACTAATCTACTATCACTGCTCGGTGGGCTCAGTGATAGTTTGGCTGTGTGGAACTGTTTGTAACTTCTTTGTGGAATTGTTGTGGAACTAAATCCTCTTCTGGGACTGACTCTATCTGGATTGCTACCTGTGTATTGTTTCTGTGCTACATTCACCTCTGGTTTCTGTGTACTCCTGTGTGCGGTGAGAAATAAACCATTACTTGGTTTCATCTGCTCTGTGTCTGGGTGATTAAAAGAACCCTGTATCTTCACAACCTCTATCATCAATTGTCTCAACACGTCCATCTCATCAAAGTGTTAGCTTCAGGCACTTCATTAGGTATTATGTGCACCTACTGTACATAGTTTATCAATGCATTCATGAACACTATATTTTTCTATGTAAAAGGAGTCATCTAATGTGGTACACTGCACATTGTGCTTGAGCTGGCCATTCATTTTCAGAAATCTGTGAAACTCTTTGAAGCAGAATTCTACACACTAAACTGTAGTTCTGAAGACTTGAGATTGATGCAGATATAATCACATACAGTTTCTAATGGTCAATCTAGTGCATCATATTGAATGTACTTAGCTGAAACTAAGATCTTTGCTGAATGCTTTTTATTTCAGTAACCCTTCCCCTGTATAGTGCTTACAGCTTTGTCTCTCTCTTCCCTTGAGAAATCCGTCAAAGTACAATGTGAATTCATGAACCATGCTTTTTATAGCAGTTTGGCAAGCTATTACATTGGCAGTAAACAGAGAGAGACATTGTTTGATGTGAAAAATAGAAAAATGATACAGCATCTGTACGTATACATGGAATAGTAGAAAACACAAACACAGAACATCAATCTAGTCAACAGACTGACAAACCTTATTCTAAAGAGGAAAATCTAAGTGATGGTCTTCACTTTTTTATTTTCTATACCCGTGTTAAAGGAGACTTAAAAAAACACCTTCTTACTAACATAATATATTTACTTAAGTAAAAAAAAGCCTCATTAGGATGTGCAGTGATAATCGAACCAAGCAATCCAGCAGGCTCTAAAATATGCAGATTGGATGCATTCATTTCCCTGACGCAGTTGTTAAAGTAGACTGCACAAATATGCTAAGTAGCTGTGCTTTCAGCTTTAACTTTCCTTTCTGATTAGACAGGAAACATAATTAAAATTCCATTATTTAACTTTGTCAACAAAAAGAAAATAACAAAAAGAGACTGTGATGTTTAAATTTCCATGTGAAGCATACACAGACTAAAGAATTAACATTGAGAAAGACATGCACTTCTCATATTTTTACTTAGTAAACTTGGGTAAGATATGTATTTGAAGAACAAAACATGTGTTTTACCCACTTGGTACAGTATATACTGCATATATATATATATATATATATATATATATACACTGCTCAAAAAAATAAAGGGAACACTAAAATAACACACCCTATATCTGAATGAATTAATGAAATATTCTTATTAAATACTTTGTTCTTTACATAGTTGAATGTGCTGACAACAAAATCACACAAAAATTATCAATGAAAATCAAATTTATTAACCCATGGAGGTCTGGATTTGGAGTCACACTCAAAATTAAAGTGGAAAAACACACTACAGGCTGATCCAACTTTGATGTAATGTCCTTAAAACAAGTCAAAATGAGGCTCAGTAGTGTGTGTGTGGCCTCCACGTGCCTGTATGACCTCCCTACAATGCCTGGGCATGCTCCTGATGAGGAGGTGGATGGTCTCCTGAGGGATCTCCTCCCAGACCTGGACTAAAGCATCCTCCAACTCCTGGACAGTCTGTGGTGCAACGTGGCGTTGGTGAATGGAGCGAGACATGATGTCCCAGATGTGTTCAATTGGATTCAGGTCTGGGGATTGGGCGGGCCAGTCCATAGCATCAATGCCTTCATCTTGCAGGAACTGCTGACACACTCCAGCCATATGAGGTCTAGCATTGTCTTGCATTAGGAGAAACCCAGGGCCAACCGCACCAGCATATGGTCTCACAAGGGGTCTGAGGATCTCATCTCGGTACCTAATGGCAGTCAGGCTACCTCTGGCGAGCACATGGAGGGCTGTGTGGCCCCCCAAAGAATTGCCACCCCACACCATTACTGACCCACTGCCAAACCGGTCATGCTGGAGGATGTTGCAGGCAGTTGAACATTCTCCTTGACATCTCCAGACTCTGTCACGTCTGTCACATGTGCTCAGTGAGAACCTGCTTTCATCTGTGAAGAGCACAGGGTGCCAGTGGCGAATTTGCCAATCTTGGTGTTCTCTGGCAAATGCCAAACATCCTGCACGGTGTTGGGCTGTAAGCACAACCCCCACCTGTGGACGTCTGGCTCTCATACCACCCTCATGGAGTCTGTTTCTGATCGTTTGAGTAGACACATGCACATTTGTGGCTTGCTGGAGGTCATTTTGCAGGGCTCTGGCAGTGCTCCTCCTGTTCCTTCTTGCACAAAGGCGGAGGTAGCGGTCCTGCTGCTGGGTTGTTGCCCTACTACGGCCTCCTCCACGTCTCCTGATGTACTGGCCTGTCTCCTGGTAGCGCCTCCATGCTCTGGGCACTACGCTGACAGACACAGCAAACCTTCTTGCCACAGCTCGCATTGATGTGCCATCCTGGATGAGCTGCACTACCTGAGCCACTTATGTGGGTTGTAGACTCCGTCTCATGCTACCACTAGAGTGAAAGCACCGCTAGCTTTCAAAAGTGACCAAAACATCAGCCAGAAAGCATAGCAGCTGAGAAGTGGTCTATGGTCACCACCTGCAGAACAACTCCTTTATTGGGGGTGTCTTGCTAATTGCCTATAATTTCCACCTGTTTTCTATTCCATTTGCACAACAGCATGTGAAATTGATTGTCAATCAGTGCTGCTTTCTAAGTGGACAGTTTGATTTCACAGACACAGAAGTGTGATTGACTTGGAGTTACATTGTGTTGTTTAAGTGTCCCCTTTATTTTTTTGAGCAGAGTATATATATATATATATATATATATAATGGTGGTAGTCAGGAGAGCGCTCGAATAAATGTCTCTTTACAGTAATCTCTAGAGTGTTCTTTCAGTTATGGGTTACCCACCAAGAGATGTAGATATCTGGAAAAAAAAACCTCTCACCAAAAATCACCCAAAACAATAGCGTCACTTTTCATATATTTAGTAAAATCTTTAAAACTATTGTTCAGTATCTCTTACATTCGTCTTAACAGTTGTGGGAATGATCCTAATAAGACTTGCTGCCCACCCCAGCCGGGGAGGAGCTCCTAGGCAGCCTGTCCACCCATTATGTTCAAGACAATTACCCAATGCGTTTCGTCTATACAGAGTTCCTCAGGGGTGTCTTTAAGAATAATAAGTAACAATCACATATTCAGACAATAAAAATATAACAAAATAATTATCAATATAACGGATTATTTCTCAAATTTATCGAGTGACCTAGTAAAAGGCATTGGTGGATTAATAATCATTGTTCTATGGGCAATTGGAAACAAAATTATTCAAAATAACCAGATAGATTGACTATAAGCTAAGTAGAGAAGTCTGGATATCAGACATTCATTTAACTGGTATATAATTAATACATTTATTTTGTTTTTAGTCCCCTTTACTGATATCCAGTATTCAAACTTCTCTACAGTTCCAAAGACACAAAATAAACTCTCTAATTATAGAGTATGAGAATTACGGAACTTAATACTAACATTGGTTAATTGTGCCATCCATATTGGAAATCAAACTTACTTTGACATGTAAGAGCGATGGAGAAATGTCCATAAAAGTACACCTCTGTGGGCACAGGATCAATAATTAATCTCTATGGTCTTTCTTAAACAGTGACTGTTTAGAAAGTAACCAAATTGCTTTGCATAGGTGACTACTTACTTTTAGCTGTGTGCATGAGCTAGTGTCCTCAGTGCTGTCCTCACTCTGAATGAACCCTGAGAGCTTCTCTTGGGCTTTTATTCCCCCCTGTTGTTACATCACTTCCTATAAGTTAGTAATTGATTACATTTACAATTCCTCTCTTTATTAAGCAATTCTTAACCTTATCAAGAAAATTATATAAAATTAAAGTGTTAACTGATCCCTTCCTCCAAGTAAAGTTTGTCTTAATTAATAATATAATTTGTTCCAGGAGCGACCTGCGCTTCCTGTATGTATGCCAAGCCTCTTTCTCATGAGCTCCTATTGAGCATGCGTCCACGGCCGTGCATCGCGCTACCACTACTTTACAGTGGCGTGCACGCACGCTTGTTGCTAGGGAACATCGTAACGCACTGTCATGGGACGCGTTCGTCAAATGCGTGTCCTATCACGCACTAGCCTTAACAGGCTTCCGTGATGTTCTGGTTGCCATTGGAACTTATTTCCAGCGTGTGTCGTCCGGTCACATGACCGGGTCAGCCTGTTCACACAGAACGAATGGAACGCTTTTGCGTTCCATCTATAGTTGGCAGCTTCCTTATTTATCATTCAACTATAAAGGTGCTTGTTTACCATAATATTATTATAGCTCTTAAATTATATAGTTTTGATAGTCTTAATAATAATTTCATAATTTTTTTATCCAATAACCACTGTGTGCATAATTATATATAGTACTAGCTGGGTCTATAAAAACTCATAGGTGCCATTTGTTCTTATTTCAATGGTATTAATACTAATAATATAAATTAATCCATCTGATCCGCACAAATGACCATTGTTTTACATTCAAAGGTGTAACAAAAACATAAACATATATAAAATAACATAGGATGCTCTTTTTTAGATCATTTTTAGATCTTTTTTAGATCCCTTTTAGATCCCCCACATTAATTATCATAGATAGGATGTAAACTATACAAATTCTGTACAGATGAAGTTTATATAAATGAAACAATATCTATACCTTCTTTAACCCTTTTGGGGTAAGTGTATCAAGTTTGTATATCCAGAAAGATTCACGTTTTGATAGCTGTAAATCTTTATCTCCACCTCTGGGGTTATCAATAATTTGTTCAAGAATGCAAAATTTTAAACTACTTGTATCTGAGTTGTGAAATTTCATGAAGTGTCTAGGTACACTTTGGGTTTGAATTTTATTTTTTATATTTCGGAGATGTTCTTGTATACGAAGTTTCAAAATTCTTTTAGTTTTCCCAACATAATATAAGTTACACCCGCATGTTATACAATAAATTACATATTTGGAGTTGCAATTTAGAATATCTTTATATTTTATATTCTCCCAGTCACAATTCTTATTTATTTTTGGGCATGTGTCAAAATGTTTACAGCAAATACATTTCTTACATGTAGAACATCCAGGTTTTTTCGCCAAAAAAATCATCTTATTTTTCCCCAGTATGTCAAATTGATCCTTTTCAAGCCAGTGTTCGCTTGGTGCTATGATGTTCTTCAGGTTTCTCGCTTTTCTATAAATGACCGCAGGTTTTTCCGGAAGCTGTGGACCCAATATAGGGTCTTTTAAGAGGATTCCCCAATGTTTCTCTAAAGTTTTCTTAATTTTAATATTTTCTTTATTATATTGTGTTATAAAAGGACGACCCTTTTTCTTATCTAGCTCCTTCTTTGGTTTGTTTGATAGTAATTCAGATCTATTCACATTGAATGCTTGTATTTGAGCTTCCTTTAGGTCGCTTTGGTCATATCCTCTCTCCAAGAATCTTTCATATACTTTCCTTGATTGGGCCCAGTAATTCTCCACATTACTGCAGTTCTTGTGGATCCTCAAAAATTGCGCATATGGGACATTTGTTTTCCAGCTCTTAAGATGGCAACTCTCTGCAGGGATAAAACTATTCGCGTCTGTCTCTTTAAAATAAGTTGATATTGAAATTTTTTCATTGTTAAAACCTTCTAATTTTAAATCAAGATAATCTATGACATTTTTATGGCTTTTGTATGTGAACTTTAGGTTATAATCATTTTTATTGATATGATTAATGAATCTTTCAATACTCTCAGTGTCTCCTTTCCAGATTATGATCAGATCATCAATATAACATCGATAATACTTAATATATGGAATTTCAAACTCCGACCCATATATAAATTTCTCTTCCCAGTTGCCCATCAGAATATTTGCATAAGCCGGGGCAAATTTCGTGCCCATTGCTGTTCCATGTTTTTGTACGAAAAATTTGTTTTCAAATTTAAAAAAATTATGAGTCAAAATAAATTTGATACTTTCTACAAGAAACACCTTCATGTCTTCCGAAATCTGCTTATCTTCATTAAGCACTATTCCGACTGCTTCTAAACCTTTGTTGTGGGGGATCGAAGAATATAACGCTTGGACGTCTATTGTAAGCCAAACGAAATCCGGGTCCCATTCAAAATTCTGTAATTCTCTCAATAAAGATGTAGAATCCTTAAGATATCACCTAAGTTTTTTTACATACACTTGTAATTTTAAAGCCACATAATGGGACAAGTTGGCTGTCAGGGAATCTATCCCTGAGATAATGGGTCTACCAGGGTTTTTTTTATCCTTGTGGATCTTAGGAATGTGGTAAAATAGTGCCACTCTTGGATGTTTTGTGAACAGATACTCAAATTCTTTATCTTCCAGTATCTTCCGATTTTTGGCGTTATTTAACAATACATAGAGACATTCTTGATATACAGTACTTCAGTTGGATCTTCTTTTAATCTTTCATATGTATAAACATCATTTAAGATCTTAAAGGCTTCTTCCAAGTAGTCATCTCTTTTTTGGATAACAATCCCCCCCCCCCCCCCCCTTATCAGCTTGCCTAACTACCATACTGCTATCTATTTTTATTTGCTTGATAGCTTGTTTTTCAGCTGAATTCAAATTAGAATTATATTTATCCGATTTAATCTTTATTGCTCTAACATCCTCTTTAACTGACTCATAAAATATTTCAATATAACTACCTCTTGATTCTATAGGGTAGTATTTGGATGGAAGGGATACCAATGTGGTTTCTTTTTGAGCTTGTAGATTCAAATTAATAGGATTTTTTTTAAATGTCGTTGTAAGGTCAAGGTTCTGATTAATTTATTTAAGTCGATAAATAAATTGAATTTATTTACATGGGCATCGGGTGCAAATTTCATACCACGTTCTAGTAATTCACTCTGCGGATTGGATAGCTGTTTCTCTGTGAGGTTGAATATTCCACTCTGTTGGATTCTAGATTGCTCTGTTGGCCTCTCATCTTTTTTGGTGATCCTCCTCCTGCTGCCCCTCTTTCCTCGTCTTTGTCGCGTATTCTCCTTTTAGTACCTTGTGGGGAATCTAGTTTCCTGAACAATTCTTCCCTTCGTGTTATGCACACCAGTGCCTGCAGGAAAGTACTGGTGTCAGAACTGTTATGCACTCCAGTGTCTGCAGGAATGTACTGGTGTTTGAACTGTTATGCAAAACAAATGGACTCACAGACAAACTGGGGGATATGACATAACGTACACAGAAGGTGATAGGGTAACAAAATACACACAAAGTGAACAGAGAAGCCCAGAGGCTAAGGTACTGGGTATCTCCCTTGTATTAGAACTGCTCAGATGGAAAAAGCAAGATGTTGTGTTTTAATACGTAGAGAACCCGAAATGCTGTTGCTAAGGGCAACAGCAAAACCCTAAAGGGTTACCAACGGGTGTGGCAGTAAACTCCTTGGTCAGAGATGGAATGATAGACACAAGGAGAATCTCCACAATCCTAATTCTCACTTGCAGTGCACAGGTTTTAGCTTACTGCCACTAAACTGACCCCTGACACCTAGCACAGTGAGACAGGATTAGACAGGCAAGTCTTAGAATACAGCCGCAAACTTGCTAAGTTCACAGAGTAGTAACAGAACCCCAGCAAGCTAAACAACTGACTCCAGTCTTACTGCTAGGTCTGGATTGGCAGAGTGTAATACCAAATCCCCAGGCCTATTTGCAGTAAGCAACAAACAAATACAAAGCTACACAGTACTGGCTAACTTTCATGAACTGACTAACCAACAAAGATTCAGCAGCATCTGCTTACCCTGAAAAGAGGCCTTATAAAGCAGGTGCTGTCCACGCCCCACTCAGACCTCACAGACTGTGAGCACAAAAACCAGCACCGGATCCCCTGCCGTGCACAGAGCCTATAACCACTGCACAGCAAAAGACCCGAACCGGAGTATCAGCTGCGCTCAGGTTACTCCACTAGCACTTGTCTCCCGGTTGCCATGACGACGTGGCAGCACAGGGCAGGAGACCCTAACAGTACCCCCCCTCTGACGAGGGGTCAAAGAACCCCTACCACCGGGTTTATCGGGGAACTGCGAGAAGAAAGAGCGTATCAGTCTGGGGGCATGAAGATCACAACTGCGCACCCACGACCGCTCTTCCGGGCCATACCCCTTCCAGTGCACCAAAAATGACAGCCGACCCCGAACCACCTTGGAGTCAAGAATCCTTTCAACAACAAACTCCCTCTGGCCACGTATCAGAAGAGGGGAAGGTCTTCCACTGGAAGAAGGATTACTAATCGCCCGTTTTAAAAGGGAACAATGAAATGTTTTATTGATACCCAAAGAACGGGGCAGATCTAACTGAAATGCCACCGGATTGATAACCCTGGTGATCTTATAAGGGCCGATGAACCGGGGCCCTAACTTATGAGATGGCTGTCTTAACTTCAAATTCTTGGTAGACAACCAGACGAAGTCTCCTAATTTGAAGCTGCAGGGTCTTTTCCGCTTATCAAAAACCCTTTTGGTCACTAATGACACAGACACAAGGGCTTTCTTCACTTTCCGCCAAATACCTCTAAGGACCGAAACCACAGAGGAACCACCAGGCGTGGAGTCCAGGGGGTCAAAAGAATTGGCCTTAGGATGATGCCCATACACACAAAGGAAGGGAGAGATCCCTGTAGCAGAGTGAGCCGCGTTGTTATAGGCAAACTCCGCCATGGACAGATGAGCAACCCAGTCAGTCTGACACTTGGAGACATAACACCTGAGGAACTGCTCCAAGGACTGGTTCACCCTTTCAATCTGCCCATTAGACTGCGGATGGTAGCCTGACGACAAGCTGACAGAAATCTGGAGATCGGAACAAAATGCCCTCCAGAATTTGGCCACAAACTGGGATCCGCGGTCAGAGAGCACATCAAGTGGCAACCCGTGGAGACGCACAACATGCAGCATAAATAATTCAGACAGGCGTCTGGCTGATGGCAGCCCAACCAGTGGAACGAAGTGCGCCATCTTCGAAAACCTGTCAACGACAACCCAGATGGCTGTCATCCCCGAGGATTTGGGCAAGTCCACCACAAAATCCATTGAAATGTGGGTCCATGGCTTAGATGGGATAGAGAGTGGATGTAATGGGCCAACAGGAACCCCTCTAGGAGTCTTATTTCGGGCACAGATGTCACATGCCCGAACCCACTGATCCACATCCTTAGCCACCGAGGGCCACCACACCGCCCTAGATAGCAACTCCCGAGTTCTGGCAATACCCGGGTGACCTGCCGACTTCTTGGCATGGAATTCCAGGAACACTCGCTGTCTTAACCTAGGAGGCACAAACAAAAGACCTACCGGAAGGTCTGGAGGAGCCTGCTCCTGTGCTCTAAGGACTAATGATAAGAGGTCCTGGGTAATGCCCACTTTAATACATGATGGGGAAACAATGGGCAACGGCTCCTCGGTGGTCTCCTGGATTGGAGCAAAACTCCGCGAGAGCGCATCAGCCTTGATGTTTTTTGACCCAGGGCGATATGTTATCAAAAAATTAAAGCGAGCAAAAAACAAAGCCCATCGTGCCTGCCTGGCATTGAGACGCTTCGCTGACTCTAAATATGCCAGATTCTTATGGTCAGTGAGAATTGAGACCACAAACTTAGCTCCCTCAAGCCAGTGTCTCCACTCCTCGAGTGCATCCTTAATAGCCAACAATTCCCGGTTACCCACGTCATAATTCATCTCGGCAGGCGAAAATTTACGGGAAAAGTAAGCACAGGGATGAAGGCGATTATCAGACACTCCCATCTGAGAAAGCACTGCCCCAATACCCATCTCAGAGGCATCCACCTCCACCACAAAAGGACGCTCTGGATCTGGGTGTCGCAGCACCTTGGCCGAAACAAATGCCCTTTTGAGACGGGCAAAAGCCGCTTTAGCCTCACAAGACCAGTGAGCAACATCCGCCCCTTTCTTAGTGAGTGCCACCAAGGGCGCCACTATAGACGAAAATCCAGCGATAAATCGTCTATAAAAATTCGCAAAGCCCAGGAAACGCTGAAGCGCCTTCAAACTAGTGGGCTGCACCCAATCCAGGACTGCCTGTACCTTGGAACCCTCCATTTGGAAACCTTCTGGGGAGATAATATATCCTAGAAATGCGATTTGCTGAACTTCAAATTCGCACTTCTCCAGCTTCGCCCCAAGCCGGTGGTCTCTGAGTTTCTGGAGGACTAAGCGTACATGCTTCCGATGTTCCTCCAGGGAATGGGAGAAGATTAGGATGTCATCTAAGTATACAACTAAGAATCTATCCAAATATTCCCTGAGCACATCATTCATGAAATCCTGGAAGACTGCCGGGGCATTACAGAGCCCAAAAGGCATCACCAAATATTCATAATGCCCTGAGTGGGTATTAAAGGCAGTCTTCCATTCATCCCCCTCTCTTATTCGGATTAGATTGTACGCACCGCGTAGGTCAATCTTAGAAAAAATGGTAGCAGTACGAAGCTGGTCAAACTAGACCGAAATGAGAGGCAGTGGGTATGAGTTTTTAATCGTGATACGGTTCAATTCCCTGAAGTCGATGCAGGGTCGCAACGAACCGTCCTTTTTACCCACGAAGAAGAACCCCGACCCAACTGGAGACTGTGAAGGTCTGATAAATCCCTAAGCCAAGTTCTCCTGAATGTACTCTGCCATAGCCTGAGTCTCAGGACGTGACAGGGAGTACAACCTGCTCTTGGGAAGCTTAGCATTTGGCAACAAATCAATGGCACAGTCATAGGGGCGATGGGGAGGTAGTACCTCTGCAACTTTTTTGGAGAACACGTCCGCAAAATCTGCATAACACCCTGGCAATCCTGGCAAACTTAGCTGCGAGAGCCTGACTGGAAGGCTCAAGCAACTCCTGAAACAATCAGTACCCCAACTAAGAATCTCCCCAGAGACCCAGTCAAATTGAGGATTGTGGGCCCTTAACCAGGGTAACCCCAACACCAATGGGGCAAAAGTACAGACAGTCACATAAAAGGACAATTTTTCAGAGTGTGTGGCTCCAATAAACAAAGAAATCTGGCTAGTGCAAGAGGTAATTTTACCTTGGGATAATGGTTCCCCGTTTAACCCACAAATCTCAATTTCCGATGCCAAGGGTACTAAGGGAACAGAGTGTTTCAGGGCGAATTGGCGGTCCATAAAAACCCCGTCGGCCCCACTGTCCACAAAGGCCTCAGTCTTGACAGTTTGACCGAGGATCTTCAAGGTCACCGGAATGATAAAAGTCTTCTTGGGAAATTCTGACTTCTGGCCTGACAGGATATTTCCCATCACCCTCAGGCCCTGAAGTTTTCCGGCTTTTCTGGGCATGATACTACCACATGACCTTTATTCCCACAGTACAAACACAACCCCTGCTGTCTCCTCCGCGTCTTCTCACGCGAGGAGAGGCGGGTAGCCCCAATCTGCATAGGCTCCTCAGAAAATTCCTCAGAGTCTGAGGTTCCCTTGGGAAGGAAGGAAATATCAGTCTCCCTTTCAAGCCTACGCTCTCTCAGCCGTCTATCCACCCGGATGGATAACTGCATGAGCTGATCCAAGCTATCAGGCAAGGGATATTGTACCAGTTGATCCTTTATCTGGTTAGAAAGACCTCTTCGGTACTGGTGTCTCAGGGCTGGGTCATTCCACTGGGTATCATGGGCCAACCTCCGAAACTCCGTACAGTAAACCTCAACTGGCCTTCGCCTTTGCTTAAGGATCGAAATCTGAGCCTCGGCTGAGGCCGTCTTGTCAGGGTCATCATACAACATGCCCAGTGCCGTAAAAAAAGCATCAACACTTTTAAGCGACGGACAGTCAGGCTGCAACCCATATGCCCAGACCTGTGGGTCTCCTTGTAGCAAGGAAATCACTATGCCCACCCGCTGAATCTCCGACCCAGAAGACTGAGGCCTAAGCCGGAAGTATAGCTTGCAGCTCTCCTTGAAACAAAAGAACTGCGAGCGATCTCCAGAAAAACGATCCGGGAGATTTACTTTCGGCTCCTTAACCCCTGCAGGTGCTGCTGCTGCGGGAGCTCCGCCAGCAGCCTGGGAGGTGTGCATTTTAATGGACAAATCATTAAATTGTCGAGTCAGGACCTGCACCTGATCGACCACCTGTTGCAACGTATTTTGAGGGGTATGCTCCATAGTCCCACAAAATTTCAACAAGAGTATTAGGCTGCTGAATATGTTATGCACACCAGTGCCTGCAGGAAAGTACTGGTGTCAGAACTGTTATGCACTCCAGTGTCTGCAGGAATGTACTGGTGTTTGAACTGTTATGCAAAACAAATGGACTCACAGACAAACTGGGGGATATGACATAACGTACACAGAAGGTGATAGGGTAACAAAATACACACAAAGTGAACAGAGAAGCCCAGAGGCTAAGGAACTGGGTATCTCCCTTGTATTAGAACTGCTCAGATGGAAAAAGCAAGATGTTGTGTTTTAATACGTAGAGAACCTGAAATGCTGTTGCTAAGGGCAACAGCAAAACCCTAAAGGGTTACCAACGGGTGTGGCAGTAAACTCCTTGGTCAGAGATGGAATGATAGACACAAGGAGAATCTCCACAATCCTAATTCTCACTTGCAGTGCACAGGTTTTAGCTTACTGCCACTAAACTGACCCCTGACACCTAGCACAGTGAGACAGGATTAGACAGGCAAGTCTTAGAATACAGCCGCAAACTTGCTAAGTTCACAGAGTAGTAACAGAACCCCAGCAAGCTAAACAACTGACTCCAGTCTTACTGCTAGGTCTGGATTGGCAGAGTGTAATACCAAATCCCCAGGCCTATTTGCAGTAAGCAACAAACAAATACAAAGCTACACAGTACTGGCTAACTTTCATGAACTGACTAACCAACAAAGATTCAGCAGCATCTGCTTACCCTGAAAAGAGGCCTTATAAAGCAGGTGCTGTCCACGCCCCACTCAGACCTCACAGACTGTGAGCACAAAAACCAGCACCGGATCCCCTGCCGTGCACAGAGCCTATAACCACTGCACAGCAAAAGACCCGAACCGGAGTATCAGCTGCGCTCAGGTTACTCCACTAGCACTTGTCTCCCGGTTGCCATGACGACGTGGCAGCACAGGGCAGGAGACCCTAACACTTCGTTGTGTATATGGAAGTTCCCTTTTTTCTCCTAAAAAACAATGTCTTTGGGGAAAAGATGTTGATTGAGGGGGTGACTCACAGGGTTCATACCTAGTCTCGGTTCTGGAATGGTAGTGATTTTTGTTGTTGAATCCCTGATATCATGGTGATCTATAATTAGAGTTCCATTTCATTGGATTTCTTATCTGTCTTTGGTACATGTTTCTATTCTTATATTGGAATCTACAGTATCTTGTTTTCTCCAATTTCTGGATCTTGATCTATCCCATGATCTGTCTCTTTCACTTCTTATTCTTTGTCTTCCATATTGTTGATCTAGTCCACTATTACTATTATGCCAGGTGTGGACTTTATTATTCTGATAATCTAATTTATATCTAATAATTTTTTTCTGTTTTCTTGTAATGATATCGTTTTCCAGATGGTCAATTCTTTTACGGGCAGCCTCAACTTCAGTTATGAAATCCTCATCTTTCTCTTTATCAAATTTCATTAGACTAGCTTCTAATCTTAATAGATCTTCAATCTTTTTGTGTTCCTTTTTTCTTTCATTGGTTAACAACCTTATAAGTTTAATGGAACTAACTTCCAAAATCTGATCACAATTACCCATAAACTCATCACTAATTGTTCCTACAGTGGGAGTTTTTTTGGAGTCTAAGACCCCTTGGGATACTACCCACTTCTACATATTTTTCAAGGGTTATAATATCATACCAGCATTTTAAATCTTTAACTGATAATTTTTCAAAATTATTAAGTAACAGATATTGGTCATCATCACCTCCATCTAGACATATATCAGTTTCATTATCAACAAATATCATTCTACAATTCTGGGTCCTTTTGGACCTGTCCCTAAATAAGGGCATAATACAAGCAGCAAACAAGGTTTCTGGCAAAGTAGAATAACAACAAAGAAAGAATGTAACCAAATTGCGCTAATAAAAACCGCCTTAGACACAATAGTCCTTGGAGGAATCGGCCGCAAATCTCCAAAACAAGTCCTCTTGCCAGTTGAGAACCAATGGTTAAACAATAATGGTGGTAGTCAGGAGAGCGCTTGAATAAATGTCTCTTTGCAGTAATCTCTAGAGTGTTCTTTCAGTTATGGGTTACCCACTAAGAGATGTAGATATCTGAAAAAAATCCTCTCACCAAAAATTACCCAAAACAATAGCGTCACTTGTTGATCCGAAATTTTCATATATTTATTAAAAATCTTTAAAATTATTGTTCAGTATCTCTTACATTCGTCTTAACAGTCGTGGGATTGATCTTAATAAGACTTGCTGCCCACCCCAGCCGGGGAGGAGCTCCTAGGCAGCCTGTCCACCCACTATGTTCAAGACAATCACCCAACGCGTTTCGTCTATACAGACTTCCTCAGGTGTGTCTTTAAGAATAATAAGTAACAATCACATATTCAGACAATAAACATATAACAAAATAATTATCAATATAACGGATTATTTCTCAAATTTATCGAGTGACCTAGTAAAAGGCATTGGTGGATTAATGTCAGAAAAACAAGGGCGTGAGACCACAGTGTAGTGCGCTAAAAAGAAAACAATATGCAGCCAGATATATAATACCAACAACTGGAGGATTCCTCCAACCCCCACCACAAACGTGTACAAAGAAAAAATGGGTATGACTTATCCGGCGCTGTTGTTTTAAATGCAGGTTATATGAATGTATATGAATACCTGTCAGGAGGTGACAGCAAAGAACGCCCAGGACGGATGTGTGACTGTGACACCGGAGTATCCACTGCAGCATTGCCTAACATCAAGGGTGCCCGGGACTCACTCTGTATATGCTGATTTGAACTGTTTGCTCAGTTCAAAGGACTCTGGTAATTTACATTCATTATACCTGTGCTGGACAGACTGCTGTATATGCATTGTGTGGAGCGAGAATCCTTTTTTTTTTAAAGTCATTAAAAGCATATGAAACTGTACTTCACTATATTACTTTTCTTTTCTTCCCATATATCGTCTGAACCATTGGACATTGCCCTAAGGGAAAGTCAAACCAGAATTACATTCATATAACCTGCATTTAAAACAACAGCGCCGGATAAGTCATACCCATTGGTGGATTAATAGTCATTGTTCTATGGGCAATTGGAAACAAAATTATTCAAAATAACCAGATAGATTGACTATAAGCTAAGTAGAGAAGTCTGGATATCAGACATTCATTTAACTGGTATATAATTAATACATTTATTTTGTTTTTAGTCCACTTTACTGATATCCAGTATTCAAACTTCTCTACAGTTCTAAAGACACAAAATAAACTCTCTAATTATAGAGTATGAGAATTACATAATTTAATACTAACATTGGTCAATTGTGCCATCCATATTAGAAATCAAACTTACTTTGACATGTAAGAGCGATGTCCTAACTGTTGATTTGTAAAAATTGGAGAAATGTCCATAAAAGCACACCTCTGTGGGCACAGGATCAATAATTAATCTCTATGGTCTTTCTTAAACAATAACTAAAAATATAAATAATAAAAATAGCACCTTTTTTATATACTTACATAAATCTAAATATTAGTATTTTAAACTTGATGAAGGATCCATACAAAGGACTTCAGTATCCTTATGTAGAAATCTCCAGATAAATCTCAAAAAGACTTCTCTTTATTCTAAAAGTAAATGTGTATTTATAATTTAATATGGTAACAAAGTACCCACCTTAAATGTGCTTTTTAATTATATCAACAATAGTGACTATTTAGAAAGTAACCAAATTGCTTTGCATAGGTGACTACTTACTTTTAGCTGTGTGCATGAGCTAGTGTCCTCAGTGCTGTCCTCACACTGAATGAACCCTGAGAGCTTCTCTTGGGCTTTTATTCCCCCCTGTTGTTACAACACTTCCTATAAGTTAGTAATTGATTACATTTACAATTCCTCTCTTTATTAAGCAATTCTTAACCTTATCAAGAAAATTATATAAAATTAAAGTGTTAACTGATCCCTTCCTCCAAGTGAAGTTTGTCTTAATTAATAATATAATTTGTTCCAGGAGCGACCTGCGCTTCCTGTATGTATGCCAAGCCTCTTTCTCATGAGCTCCTGTTGAGCATGCGTCCATGGCCGTGCACCGCGCTACCACTACTTTACAGTGGCGCGTGCGCACGCTTGTTGCTAGGGAACATCGTAACGCGCTGTCATGGGACGCGTTTGTCATATGCGCGTCCTATCACGCACTAGCCTTAACAGGCTTCCGTGATGTTCTGGTTGCCATTGGAACTTATTTCCAGCGTGTGTCGTCCGGTCACATGACTGGGTCAGCCTGTTCTCACAGAACGAATGGAACGCTTTTGCGTTCCATCTATAGTTGGCAGCTTCCTTATTTATCATTCAACTATAAAGGTGCTTGTTTACCATAATATTATTATAGCTCTTAAATTATATAGTTTTGATAGTCTTAATAATTTCATAATTTTTTTATCCAATAACCACTGTGTGCATAATTATATATAGTACTCGCTGGGTCTATAAAAACTCATAGGTGCCATTTGTTCTTATTTCAATGGTATTAATACTAATAATATAAATTAATCCATCTGATCCGCACAAATGACCATTGTTTTACATTCAAAGGTGTAACAAAAACATAAACATATATAAAATAACATAGGACCCTCTTTTTTAGATCATTTTTAGATCTTTTTAGATCTTTTTTAGATCCCTTTTAGATCCCCCACATTAATTATCATAGATAGGATGTAAACTATACAAATTATGTACAGATGAAGTTTCTATAAATGAAACAATATCTATACCTTCATTTAACCCTTTTGGGGTAAGTGTATCAAGTTTGTATATCCAGAAAGATTCACGTTTTGATAGCTGTAAATCTTTATCTTCACCTCTGGGGTTATCAATAATTTGTTCAAGAATGCAAAATTTTAAATTACTTGTATCTGAATTGTGAAATTTCATGAAGTGTCTAGGTACACTATGGGTTTGAATTTTATTTTTTATATTTCGGAGATGTTCTTATATACGAAGTTTCAAACTTCTTTTAGTTTTCCCAACATAATATAGGTTACACCCGCATGTTATACGATAAATTACATATTTGGAGTTGCAATTTAGAATATCTTTATATTTTATATTCTCCCAGTCACCATTCTTATTTAATTTTGGGCATGTGTCAAAATTCTTACAGCAAATACATTTCTTACATGTAGAACATCCAGGTTTTTCGCCAAAAAATTCATCCCATTTTTCCCCAGTATATCAAATTGATCCTTTTCAAGCTGGAGTTCGCTTGGGGCTATGATGTTCTTCAGGTTTCTCGCTTTTCTATAAATGACCGCAGGTTTTTCCGGAAGCTGTGGACCCAATATAGGGTTTTTTAAGTGGATTCCCCAATGTTTCTCTAAAGTTTTCTTAATTTTAATATTTTCTTTATTATATTGTGTTATAAATGGACGACCCTTTTTCTTATCTAGCTCCTTCTTTGGTTTGTTTGATAGTAATTCAAATCTATTCGCATTGAATGCTCGTAATTGAGCTTCCTTTAGGTTGCTTTGGTCATATCCTCTCTCCAAGATTCGTTCATATACTTTCCTTGATTGGGCCCAGTAATTCTCCACATTGCTGCAGTTCTTGCGGATCCTCAAAAATTGTGCATATGGGACATTTGTTTTCCAGCTCTTAAGATGGCAACTATCTGCAGGGATAAAACTATTTGCGTCTGTCTCTTTAAAATAAGTTGATGTTGAAATGTTTTCATTGTTAAAACCTTCTAATTTTAAATCAAGATAATCTATGACATTTTTATGGCTTTTGTATGTGAACTTTAGGTTATAATCATTTTTATTGATATGATTAGTGAATCTTTCAATACTCTCAGTATCTCCTTTCCAGATTATGATCAGATCATCAATAAAACGTCGATAATACTTAATATATGGAATTTCAAACTCCGACCCATCTATAAATTTCTCTTCCCAGATGCCCATCAGAATTAATTCATTCATTTATACAACACTGGGAAGGAATTGTTTTTTAAAAAAATTCCTATGTGATTATGGACATGTTTTTTATTCTTTGTGAATTTTCATAAATTGTTAAAAAAGACACATTGCATGCCGTTACTCCTTGTTAAAGATTATATTTCACCTTTGCACTTATGGAAATCCATTTGTGGGTGTGACAATTAATTGGGTGTAGATTGAACCCCTAGGTGCCAATCTCACTATTTGTGTATTTGTTTTATTCCTTGAGTTCTTCCTAACAGAGGACTCAGTGAGTTAAGGCTGCCAGCCAAATTTCTACAAATTCTATAATTCTTTAATTAGCACAGTGGGAGAGTTTATATATATATATATATATATATATATATATACATACTTACATACATACACACACATATATATATATATATATATACACACACACACACACACACACACACACACATACACATATATATGTGTGTATATATATATATATACACACATATATATATATATATATATATAAACACACATATATATATATATATATATATTTATATATATATTTATTTATTTTTTCAGGTTTTGTGTTTTGGTTTTGGATCTGGATCCCAGCTTATGTTTTGGATCTGGATTGGTTTTGCCAAAACTACCCTTTCGGGTTTTAGTTTTGGATCTGAATGATTTTTAAAAAAAACATAAAAATAGCTAAAATCACAGATTTTGTGGTTAATTTTGATCCTATGGTATTATTACCGACCGAGTCATGGCAGCGCGTCGATACGCTGCAGCTGCAGTGCTTGTGTCTTGGGGAAACAGGGATCATTACCTCTCCTGCGGGCTCTGATGCTGCTGGTGCCGCTCCTGATCGCTGGTTCGTCGGCCGCGAGGATCCAGTACTCACAGCAAGATCTTCTGGCGCTGGAAGCGTGTGTCTTCATGGAAGCTGACTGGGTGTTCAACGCTGTGCCTTCAGTCACGTCCCCGGCTTTTGGTGCCGTGCCTCCGGATGGTGATGCTGGGGTCATCTGGATGTCTCCGGCTGTGTCTCCGGCTTCTGGCGCTGTGTCCCTTGGTGATGATGCCGGGGGGTCACCTGGGCAGCGGCTTCATGCGCCAGGGCTCCTGCTGTAGATGTTTCTCACCATCCCAGAGGGCAGAGAGAAGATACGGATGAGTTGAGGGGAGAGTCGGCAGGTACTGGGAGTTGAGGCAGAGCTGACAGCAACATCTGCAGTTGAGTCGGCATCACCATAGGCTGAGGAAGCAGAAAAGGGGTATGAGAGCTGGCCTTTTGGAAAGAATGAGGCATCGGCCCTTTAACTCCCCTTTGCCTAGTATATTTTTGGCAAATGTGAGATCTCTCACTAACAAGCTGGATGAGATTAGGCTGGGAATTGCCTGTAACCGGACATTTGCTAACTTCTCCCTGTTGATATTTACTGAGACTTGGCTAGGGGTGAGTGACCCGGATTGTCCTTTTGAGCTGCCTGATAGGACTTTGTTTAGAGTCGACAGGACTTTGGAGTCTGGAAAGAAAAAAGGCAGTGGTCTTTGTATATATATATCCATGATTGATGGTGCTCTAATGCCGATCTAATTGAGACCTTTGTTCTGCTGATCTGGAACTTATGCTTATGCGGTGTAGGCCATTTTATCTGCATCAAGAATTTTCTGTGGTTTTTGTAGCCGCAGTGTATATTCTCCCGCAAGCGAATGTCACCTTGGCTTTAGATATCTTACTTATTTCCTTCTCTAAACAACTGACTCTACACCCGGACCGTGCATTTATTGTTGCCGGAGATTTTAACCAGGCGAACTTAAGATCTGTGTTCCCCAAATTTGTACAGAATGTTTTGGCACCAACTAGAGATGAGCGGGTTCGGTTCTCAGGATCGAACCCTACCGGACTTTGCCTTCCGAGCCCGGATCCGAGTCAGGCTCAGGTTTTCCCGCCTGACTTGGAAACCCTAACGCGGCAAAATATCATCATTCTGCTGTCGGATTCTCACGGGATTTGGATTCCATATAAAGAGCCGCGCGTCGCAGCCATTTTCACTCCATTCTCGGAGAGTGTAGTGAGTGGACGTGTCTCCATCCTCCAGTGTCTGTGTGGGGGTAGGAAAGTGGGGTGGCAAGTCTTGTGCTGTGTTGTGCTGCTTAGTCACAGTGTATTGTGCTGCATCAGTCCAGGCAGTCACAGTGTTGGTGTCCTCTACTGCCAGTGTAGCTGTATAAAGTGTTGTTGACTGTGTTGTGCTGCATCAGACCAGTGGTAGTGTCCTGTCTCATCAGTCATTCCAGTGACGATATACGCTGCTGCTATATGTCCACTGCTGCCGTATAATAATAATAATAACAACCACAAGTCTCTTACAGTATTGTTGTCTTGTGCTGCATCAGACCAGTGGTAGAGTCCTGTCTCATCAGTCATTCCAGTGACGATATACGCTGCTGCTATATGTCAACTGCTGCCATATAATAATAACAACAACCACAAGTTCCTTACAGTATTGTTGTGTTGTGCTGCATCAGACCAGTGGTAGTGTCCTGTCTCATCAATCATTCCAGTGACGATATACACTGCTGCCGTACAATAATAATAACAACAACCACAAGTCTCTTACAGTATTGTTGTGTTGTGCTGCATCAGACCAGTGGTAATGTCCTGTCTCATCAGTCATTCCAGTCATTCCTGTGCCGCATATTGTCTCATATAACTCCCAAAAAATAATGGAGAACAAAAATTTTGAGGATAAAATAGGGAAAGATCAAGAAGAACCACTTCTTCCTAGTGCTGATGCTGCTGCCACTAGCCATGACATAAACGATGAAATGCCATCAACGTCTTCTGCCAAGGCCGATGCCCAATGTGATAGTAGAGGGCAAAATCCAAAAAGCCAAAGTTCAGTAAAACTTGCCAATTTGCCATTTACGACACGGAGTGGCAAGGAATGGCTGAGGCCCTGGCCTATGTTCATGGCTAGTGGTTCAGCTTCACATGACGATGGAAGCCCTCATCTTCCAGCTAGAAAAATGAAAAGCGTTGAGCTGGATAGAGCACAGAAAAGAACTGTGCGTTCTGAGATGGTATCACAAATCTCCAAGGAGAGTCCAAGTGTGTTGGTGGTTGTGATGCCTGACCTTCCCAACATTGGATGGGAAGAGGTAGCTCCTTCCACCATTTTGCACACCCCCTGCAAGTGCTGGAAGGAGCACCCACAGTCCAGTTCCTGATATTCAAATTGAAGATGTCACTGTTGAAGAACACCAGGATGAGGATATGGGTGTTGCTGGCGCTGAGGAGGAAGTTGGCGATGAGGATTCTGATGGTGATGTGCTTTGTTTAAGTCAGCCATCGGGGGAGACACCTGTTGTCCTTGGGATGAAGAAGCCCATTGTGATGCCTGGGCAAACTACCAAAAAGCCACCTATTCGGTGTGGAATTATTTATCCACAAATCCGGACAACAGGTGTCAAGCCATCTGTTGCCTCTGTCAATCTGTTATAACAGGGGTGTCAAACACAAGGCCCGCGGGCCAAATCCGGCCCGCCAGACCTCGTCTGATGGCCCGCGGTGCCGCCGCCAGCCTTGCAGCCTCCCCTTTTTTTTTTTCAATGAATTTACTCCGTGCCTGCACGGAGTAAATTCATTTTAAAAATGGCTCAAGTTAAAAAAAAAAAATGTACTTACCTTCCGGGACCTGGCCCGACTTCTTCCTGCCCCGCACTGCTCCCTGGGTGTCGGACGTGACGTCATCACGTGACGTCCGCCCGACATCTCCAGGGATCAGAGGAGCGCGCGGACGCCGCGGAGAGGAGCAAGAAGAAAGAAGTAAAAGAAAGAAAGAAGTAAAAGGTAAGTAAAGTAAATGGAGGGGGCAGATGGCTGGGCACTATAAAAGGGGGCAGATGGCTGGGCACTATAAAAGGGGGCAGATGGCTGGGCACTATAAAAGGGGGCACATGGCTGGGCACTATAAAAGGGGGCACATGGCTGGGCACTATAAAAGGGGGCACATGGCTGGGCACTTTAAAAGGGGGCACATGGCTGGGCACTATAAAAGGGGGCACATGGCTGGGCACTTTAAAAGGGGGCAGATGGCTGGGCACATATTACAAAAAACAGTAATAATTGAATGCAGTGACATTAATTTATGATAATAAAGAGTGGACACATAGACCTACAGATACAACCGGCCCTTTGATGGGGACCAAACTGCTGATGCGGCCCCCGATGAATTTGAGTTTGACACCCCTGTGTTATAAGTAGGGGTAAGGATGTTAACCACCTAGGAACATCCTCCCTTATATGTCACCTGCTACGCATTCATCAGAAGTCAGTGTCAAGTTGTGAAACTTTGGGTATGAGCGTAAGCAGTCCACTGACTCCTAAATCCATTCTTCCTCCTGTACCCAAGCTCCTGCAATCCACACCACCAACTCCCTCAATGTCAACTTCCTCCTCAGTCAGGAATGTCCGTAGTCCTGCAGGCCATGTCACTGTCAAGACTGAGGAGTCCTCTCCTAACCGGGATTCCTCCAGAGGATCCTGGAGTGGTACGTCTGCTGTTGCTGCCGCTGCTGTTGTTGCTGCTGGGAGTCGATCATCATCCCAGAGGGGAAGTCGGAAGACCACTTGTACTACTGCCAGTAAGCAATTGACTGTCCAACAGTCCTTTGTGAGGTAGATGAAATACTGTAGGACAGCAGTCATCCTTTTGCAAAGCAGATAACTGAGACCTTGACAGCTATGTTGGTGTTAGAGGTGCATCCGGTATCCACCATTAGTTCAGTGGGACTTAGAGAATTTATGGAGATAAGGTGTCCCCGGTATCAAATCCCATCTAGGTTCCACTTCTCTAGGCAAGCGATACCGAGAATGTACACAGACGTCAGAAAAAGAGTCACCAGTGTCCTAAAAAAATGCGGTTGAATCCAGTGTCCACTTAACCACAGATATGTGGACAAGTGGAACGGGGCAGTCTAAGGACTATATGACTGTGACAGCCCACTGGGTAGATGTATGGCCTCCCGCAGCAACAACAACAGCGGCACCAGTAGCAGCATCTCGCAAACGCCAACTCGTTCCTAGGCAGGCTATGCTATGCATCACCGCTTTCCATAAGAGGCACACAGCTGACAACCTCTTACGGAAACTGAGGAACATCATCGTAGAATGGCTTACCCCAATTAGACTCTCCTGGGGATTTGTGATATCGGACAACGCCTCCAATATTGTGTGTGCATTACATCTGGCCAAATTCCAGCATGTCCCATGTTTTGCACATACAATTAATTTGGTGGTGCATAATTTTTTTAAATATGACAGGGGTGTGCAGGAGATGCTGTCGGTGGCCCAAAAAATTGCAGCCCACTTTCGGCATTCTGCCACTGCGTGCCGAAGACTGGAGTGCCAGCAAACACTCCTGAACCTGCCCCGCCATCAACTGAAGCAAGAGGTGGTAACGAGATGGAATTTAACCCTCTATATGCTTCAGAGGATGGAGGAGCAGCAAAGGCCATTCAAGCCTACACATCTACCTACGATATAGGCAAAAGAGGGGTAATGCACCTGACTCAAGCGCAGTGGAGAATGATTTCTGTCTTGTGCAAGGTACTCCAACCCTTCGAACTTGCCACACGTGAAGTCAGGTCAGACACTGCCAGCCTGAGTCAGGTCATTCCCCTCATCAGGCTTTTGCAGAAGCAGCTGGATAAATTGAAGGAGGAGCTAAGATGGAGCGATTCTGCTAAGTATGTGGGACTTGTGGATGGAGCCCTTTATTCGCTTTGCCAGGATTCAAGGGTGGTCAATCTGTTGAAATCAGAGCACTACATTTTGGCCACCATGCTCAATCCTAGGTTTAAAGCCTACATTGTATCTCTCTTTCCAGCAGATACAAGTGTTCAAAGGTGCAAAGACCTGCTGGTTAGTAAATTGTCAACTCAAGCGGAACGTGACCCGTCAACAGCTCCTCCTTCAATTTCTCCCGCCACTGGGGCTGCAAGGAAAAGGATAAGATTTCTTAGCCCACACGATGGCAGTGATGCAGGGCAGTCAGGAGCGAAAGCTGACATCTGGTCCGGACTGAAGGACCTGCCAATGATAACTGACATGTCTACTGTCACTGCATATGATTCTGTCACCATTGAAAGAATGATGGAGGATTATATGAGTGACAGCATCCAAGTAGGCATGTCAGACAGTCCGTATGTATACTGGCAGGAAAAAAAGGCAATTTGGATGCCCTTGCACAAACTGGCTTTATTTTACCTAAGTTGCCCCCCCCTTCAGTGTGTACTCCGAAAGAGTGTTTAGTGCAGCCGGTAACCTTGTCAGCAATCAGCATAGGAGGTTACTTCCACTCTATGTGGAGAAGATGATGTTCATCAAAATGAATTATAAATTCCTCCGGGAAGACCTTTACCAGCAATTGCCTGCAGAAAGTACACAGGGACCTGTGATGGTAGATGCCAGTGGGGACGAATTAATATTCTGTGAGGAGGAGGATGTACAAAGTGAAAGGGGTGAGGGATCGGAGGATGAGGTGAACATCTTGCCTCTGTAGAGCTAGTTTGTGCAAGGAGAGATTGAATGCTTCTTTTTTGGTGGGGGCCCAAACAAACCAGTCATTTCAGTGTGGCAGACCCTGTCGCCGAAATGATTGGTTTGTTGAAGTGTGCATGTCCTGTTTATACAACATAAGGGTGGGTGGGAGGGTCCAAGGACAATTCCATATTGCACCTCTTTTTATTCTTTGCATCGTGTGCTGTTTGGGGCCTATTTTTTAAATCTGTAACTGCAGTGCCACTCCTGGATGGGTCAGGTGTTTGTGCCGCTTAGCTTGGCCATTCAGCTACCTAATTGCACCTCTTTTTCTTCTTTGCATCATGTGCTGTTTGGGGACTAGTTTTTTAAGTGCCATCCTGTCTGTAACTGCAGTTCCACTCCTAGATGGGCCAGGTGTTTGTGCCGCACACTTGTGTCGTTTAGCTTGGCCATCCAGTTACCTAATTGCACCTCTTTTTCTTCTTTGCATCATGTGCTGTTTGGGGACAACTTTTTGAATAGTGCCATCTTGTCTGCAACTGCAGTGCCACTCCTAGGTGGGCCAGGTGTTTGTGCCGCACACTTTAGGCCTAAAAACTATATTGTGAGGTGTGACGTGTTAAGAATAGACTGGAAATGAGTGGAAATTAATGTTATTGAGGTTAATAATACCGTAGGAGCAAAATTGTAGCTGTTTTTATGGGGTTTCCCCCCCAAAATCATCCAGATCCAAAACCAAAACCAAAACACGAAAGGGTGGTTTTGGCAAAACCGAGCCAAAACAAAACCACTAAAGTTGAATTAGAACTAAAACCAAAACACAAAACACGAAAAGTGTCATGTAGCTGGACTGCCTGGTATCACACCAGTGTGCTTGAATGAGAGCTGATACCAGGCAGTCCAGCTCCATGACAGGTTTTGTCTGTTGCACAGGGTTACCGTGGCAACACAGCTGGGACCCGTGATGTCACTTCCGGGGGAAGTAGACAGCCCAGGGGGACGGAGCCGGGCCCGGGACGTGTGAGCAGCGGTGACCAGCATGGGGGAGACTACAGGGGTGAGTGCACCTATATATGTTGGTAACTGTTCACTTTGGGGGTTATCCTGATGAAGGGGCTACGTGCCCCGAAACGTTGATGCTGTAACCTGCAGTTTTTGCACTAAAAGTTTGTTTTGCACAAGTCAAGTCTCTGAGTGCCGCCTTTCATATCTGCTATATATATGGAGATGCAAACCTCATTGGAGGGCACCAGAGCCAGTTAACCCTTGGAGGTTATTCGAGTGCCAGCCACAAAAGGGTATATATATATATATATATATATATATACATACACACATACAGTGTGTATGTATGTATATATATATATATATATAGTTACAGAAAGTTCTGGAAAATATAAAGTGATAAGCTGCAGGTTGATCTTGTCATGGGAATATCTTTATTCTCTAATTGGCCATAGATCTGTGCACATCTGTTTTAACTGCTACAAGTTCAATATTTCTTAGATTTAGATAATATTGAGAAAAAAACATATACAGTATACTGTACCACAAATGCTCAGAAAGCAGTTTGGGGTGCTTAACAGAGTATATAAAGTATAGACAATTAATAAAGGTTCTATAGAAGGAAGGCATTTTTTCCCTTTATCGTGAACATAGGATTATATATGCATTAAGAAAAATTCTTACACTTTCAATTTTTGTATGTGTATGTAGTACAATATACCGTCCCTGCACAAAAGCCAATTGTGGCCATTATCTGACTGCAGATTTTCAACATATTTAATAATGATTTAAAGAAATCTCAGTAGTACTATTGGCCATTGCCATCATTATTTGGGCCAGGAACACTGCGATACAATGCCAGAAGGCTAGCCCAAATACGTTCGGACCTTTGGGAGCACCGCTGACAATCACCATTTTTTCTGCCCATAGATATTTATTCTGATGGTAGAAGGTGATTTATCTCAGACTATCGTCTAATCTGTCAGTTTTTCTCGGAGCGAATATTTAATTTACTGTTTTCATTATAATCTCTCCTTTTGATCCTGTGCGGTATTCCCAAACCCAAACCCCCCCTTTTCTAACACTGCGATACAATGCCAGAAGGCTAGCCCATTGTTGCCTTTGATATAGCAGTATTCAGTGTGTGACCGACATTAATTGCAATGTTCATATTTTGGAATCCGGTCTCTAGGATGACCACACTTAGGTCGACAATGTCTAGGTCGACCACTATTGGTTGACAGGGTTTCTAGGTCGACAGAGTCTCCAGGTCGACATGTTCTAGGTCGACGGGTCAAAAGGTTGTGACCCATACTGTATCTCTTATTATTAGTTTCATAAGAGATGGACAGACGGATTGCTATGTGTATGTGGCAATACATGGCAATACTACAAGTCAAACTTTTAGGGATCACTTTAAGTTATTTAATTGTAGCACTTGCAATAGTGAAGAAATTGATCCAAATAGAATTACTGTCACTTTGGTTTTTACTTTTGGAACTTTGCAAAAGTGAATCTCTGGAAAATTTGAGGACTTTGGCCTTTAGGGGCCGATTTAGAGATGGACACAGCTGCGCACCTGTACGCAAAGGCCGCGTCTATCTGGTCAGTGCATGTGCACCAGCAGCAGTGCACAACCCTTCTCCTTGCAGCCGCATCCCTCCAGGATGCGGCCGAAAGATCATTGACAGCGCTGGGCGTCCAGGGAGGGTGGCATTTCAGAGTTGAGGGAGTGTGGTGGTCAAAACAGGGGCGTGTTGCGAGAATTTTTGGGGGGCTGCGTGACATCACATGCAGCCATTCTGATAAAAAATTTAATCAGACCACCTGCCAACGCAGCCAGGCTGCACCACATATGCTGGGCGGCCTTGCCCTGTGCTGGGTGGCCCCCAGCATGTGAGGAGATGGATGCAGATCTTGCTGCAGGAAGTAAGATCTGCAAAGTGGCATAACTCCCACCCCCACAGCCACTGCAGAAGCTTGGAGGCGCAGCACTGCGGGGGCACCCTGTGCAAAAGATGATTTCAGTCATACTCACACGGGGAAAATGTATTCATCATTCTTGAAAGTCCTGTGTCCCGCTTAGATGTATAATTGGTTATTCTACATACCAACAGTATTTAGGAAAAGGTAATCTCTTCAGAGTTACCAGGTGGTGGCTTGAAGCAAGTAATAGGTTGTAATGGTCTGTAGGTTTGGTAAAAATAGAAGTAACAATATGACTATCATTGATTTCAATAGATAATATAAGAACACTTATCTTGATCTATCAATAGAAATTGTAAATTTAACTAATGAAAGCTTCATGTTATGTTTGTCATGTTTTTGGGACCTGTCCAAAGTAATAGAAGATTATCAAGGAAGTGCGTATATAATAGAACATTATGATGGATGGAATCTCGTTGAAAAAACTAAGCACCGTCAATGTCAAACATGAAACAATTGGTGATAGAGAGAACCACAGACCATTGTGCAACCCTTCATATGCATAAATGATCCATTAAATAAAAAAATAATTGCATTTCAAAGTGAGCTCCATTATCTTATGAAGAGGTTAATGCCTGGTCCCTACACAAAGGGTTGCTGGCAGTACTTTGCTCACTGCTCCCAAGCCCAAGTCGTGAAGAATGCATGTGTACAAATTCTTGACATCAACGGAGCAAAGCAGGAATTGAGTACGAATAACAGAAAGATCCTGACGTGTAATGAGTAATGTGTTAACCTCTTCATGATGCTGTTGGAGCTTATTTTGAAAAGCAATTATTTTTATTTAATGAGAAAGAGAGAGAGAGATAAGATAGATAAGAGGACTGAAGAAATAGGGTGAGTAAAGAGAATGTTAGAGAGCATAAAGGGAAAGAGATAAAAGCGTATAAGAGAGAAAAGAGGGGGGAAGAGAAAAAGGATCCTGCCATGTTAGAGCAGGACTGGAGGGTCGATGGCCATCGCAGTCCCCCAGTTGGACACCAGTGCAACAGCCCGGAGACTAAGCAGCTGGTAAGTACCCACCCAGCCTGGTAATGTGACAGAAATGAGAGAGAGAGAGTCAGAGAGAGAGAGAGAGAGAGAGAGAGGACAAAATGGGGAAAGAGAGAGATGGGGAGTCACGATTCCCAAGTGATTTACTTGTGTATGTTTGTAAAATGTTGAACCAACTTTGTATCAATTTGTACCAACTGCAGTAGACAAAAGCAAAGTAAATGCATTATGCTAACACACAGAAGTTCTGATGCAAAGTTGGACTTGGCTGTGTTTGTCTGTGGAGTTGTACCAGTAATAATATACAAATGCTAGTTTCAGCCTTCCTCCAGTACAGATACCTGCACTGCATAATGCAAGCCCTGAGATGCCCACTTTGTGTGCCCCTGTGCGCAGTAGCACCAATGGTGGTTCCAGACAGTCCACCTTTTGTGCACCATTGCATCCAGCTTTGCCAGTATCACCTGCCTATGGCAGGCTCAGTGTTTCCATCTGACTATGGCTTTTGTGGCAGCAGATCTGCATCTGAGAATGGAGGCCACTTGATACATTTATTTTATGCTCCTATCAGGTCACCACCTAGGTTCGACCATTACTTTGCATCGCCATCTCTGATGCCAGCACCTCCACATGCAGCAGCACAGAGACACAATTTTATGTGTAAAGCAAGCACCGCAGAGATTTTCTGAACTTTTTGTGCATGTGCAAATAATCGGTCAACTGCGCAAACATTGTTATTGCATTCAGTTAGTGTCCAGCGTCCAGTAGTCAGACCTAGAATGTAGATTCCAACTGAGGCAGACACAGGTGACTGATACAATATAGCAATGGCTGGTCAAACACTAAGGAACACAGATGGTATGGCTGCTGAGTATACAGGGAAAGTATAGGTATGCTGCAGCTCAGAGGGCATACACTATACAATTATCTGCCAGATAATCTGCCAGATCTGGCTGGTTAGAATGAAAACCTGGTAATGGATGAGAGCAAACGACAATCAACCATTTGCTGCCAAATACTGTAAAATGGACAAAAACTGTCATTCGTACAAATTGGTTAAATCCGTGATTGAAGTAATTTGTCTGAACGACAGGGTATGTCCAGTTTCCAGTGTTTGGGAGCAAATGTTCGAATGTCATTTGCTCTCATCCATTACCAGATTTTCTTTCCAATCAGCCAGGTCTGGCAGAGTGTATGCCCAGCATAACACACAATAATCTGGCAAGGCATTACTGAGAAGAGCAGGTATTTAACCAGACATGGCAGGTGCAGTTCATCGGTGTGTCCCGAGTTAGAAGAGCAGCACCTCCGTTAAAGTTTTGTACTGCAGGCACATCCAAACCGAGAAACGCAGCATCCTTGGTGAACAACAGTACTGCACAGAATTTCCATCATGGTGAGTGGCACCACAGGTGGACAAAGGTACTGCAGTGAATGTTGATCATGACACCAGGCAAAATAGGGTGGTGTGGTAGAACAGAGTGAGAGAAAAATACATGGAAGAGGGGGAGGGAGACATGGAGAAGGAGGGAGAGATGGTGTAACAGATTAGTTGGTGAAGGACTCCCAACATTATTTGAGGCTTCATCAACCACTAATCATATTTACTGTATGAACTATTTATAAGGCAAAAGTTAACACTTTGCTGGTTCAACCTTTCTCATAGGGATATTATATTTTAGTGAATCTACTGCCTAGAACTTAGCATCTTTCCTTTACAGGACATCTGGTATCTGAGACAGACAAACATCTGGCTATTAAATGAATGTCTAATGTGAATAAACCTCTGAAATAAGACTAAATAATAGAATTGATGAATATGGAGTACAATATTGCCACTTTATCATTTCATATTGCACCATGGATAACATCATGGATGCCAACTAAGAAACTACGGCCTAAAATGCTTTTAAGATGGCCCTGCTTTTAGTAATAGTTGAGACACTTAGCGCAGCCATAGTGCGATATTCTAGCCTGCTCTTAGCGCTTGCAGGCTGAAAGCAGAGAAACCCTTTAAGTACACATCGAGAAGTGATATGTACAGGAATATTCTCTGTCTTTTTCTTTTGCCCCAGTTATCTCTCCTTAGTAGATAGTAGATATATAGTTTTACTCATGCCCATACCGTGAAACCATTTAGATCTCAAAAGAGCGGGAAAAAACCCACATTCTACAAATCCAATACAGCAAAACCTACAGAAATGATTAAGACTAAATTAGGCCTGGGCAGAGACATGCAACTTATTCCATATCTGTCCCTTTATTCCAATTATCCGGAAGCCTCTTGTTAATGCTAGTGGTACAACCAGTTATATAAAGCCATATAATGATCTTTCTTACAATGGTTTCAAACTTATTAGCGCTTATCAGGTAAAGATTTGACAGAAAAGTTATATGATGTAGGACAGGCAGGGAATTAGGAAGGTTCAGCTGTAATGGTTAGGGTAGTGTAAGTTGAAATGAGACCAAAAGTCTTTTACTGCAATGAAATTCTGTAGAACTTCTGGAACAGAGATCACACAGTACTGTACCTCTCTACTACAAATGTAGCTATTCCACACAAAGCACAAACGATAATGGATTGTGGGTGGATTAAAGACAAAATGCAGGTGAGCAATGTTATTCCCAACTTCACATAAATATCTTCATTTTTTTAATAGCAGCCCTAGAAGCAAAAAAATCATTAATCCAATGACCTTCTCTGAGAAAATGCTGCATTTAGAAGGAATCATTATTTAACCAACATCAAATCAATTGTAGCCCCTAATAATTACACTACCTATGTCTATTTAACAAAAGTAAAAGCCAATTCTGCAAATAAAAGGAATCTACTGTATGAAGACAAGAGTGCACATGCTAAAGATAAACAACTCAGACTGTCAACAGCTATTAGCAAAAAGCCAGGGGGAAGATGAGTGAGAGCCCTTCCCTTGCTACTTCATTCAGCAGAGTGGATTCATAATGGGTTCAGATTATTTCTGGTTTATCGATTCTGTTGCACTATAGACTGGCATTTTAGCCATAATAGCGTGTACCTTTATTGCGACCTGTCCTTAACCTAGTATAATAGCAACTACATACAACAGGAGATTTTCCCATGCACACTGAATCCTGTAATAAATGTAATTTCTTTTTTAAAACGGACCATCATCAGACAATTATACGAGGAATGTGCTGTTGGTTTGAATACATTGTATTCTGTAAAACTTTGAAGAGACTGTATGTACAAATAACAGGTTTTACAAGTCACATATGAGCACACAAAAAAGAAAATCTTCAACACTATTGCTTGTTGGCAAAAAAGTATAATGGAACAGTGGGAAAGACGCACAAAGGAAAGCACACTTGCATCAAAAACAGTATTTCCTATTTGTACACAATGGCTCTGATTCTGTGGTAGGAGTAAAGCAAAAAAGAGCTAGTACCTGTAATTGCGCACCTTGGCAATACCATGTTGCTCTGCAGGTGGGGGAGATTTTAAATATGCAGAGAGATTTAGATTTTAGAGAGGTGTATCTAAATAAAGCTGTCCAGCACATGTGGGATACACGCAAAAGCAGCAGGTATTTACCCTGCATGCAAAAAAAAAAAAGAAAAAGTATTTGCACCCCTTGCATGGTTTATTCAGGTGCATATTTACTTATTCTTTTCTGCTTTACTCCTAACTCGGTAGACCGGCGTCAGAACTCCAACCCGATCACAATGCTGGTACCAGAATCCCAGTGGGCGGGGGGGGGGGGTGATTAGGTTTAGGCAACATAAGGTAGGTCAAGGTTAGGCTGCGGGGGAAGGGGGGGTAGTTTAGGCTGCAGGTGTGGGAGTGTTAGGCACTAAAAAGGGAGGGTTAGGCACTAAGAGGGATGGTAAGGGTTAGGCTGTAGGGCTAGGTTAGGATTAGGCTGTCAGTATGGACAGATAGGGTTAGGGGAGTAGGGGAAGATGGTTACATACCTAGTAGGTGTTGGGATTCTGTGCGTGTTGGCCTTCTGACAGTCGGCATCCCATATGCTCGCATCCCGTGCCCAACCCGGGTAAACATTGAGGGAGGGCCAGATGTGACTGAATAAAAACCCCTTTTGACTGACTCATAGTTTGTTGTATCTGGGCCAATCATACCCCTTTCACACTGCCAATGCCGGATCCCACCTGGGAATTGGAAATGGGTCCTTCCCGGGTGGGATCCGGCATTGGCAGCTGCTGCAGACTTCCCCGACCCGGCAATATGCCGGGCAGGTTGCCATAGCAGCGGGGGGCGGAGGTGGAGGCAGCGCTGGGAGATGGGATCATCTCCGCGTCGCCTCTCCCTGCTGTAGTAAACAGATCCCGGGACGCATCGACTCTGGAGCCCATTTACGCAGCCACTGACCCGGTATTCAACCCGAGTATAACACTGCTTTATTCCCGGGTTGAATTGCAGGGTTAGACGACCCGCGATTTCGGCTATACCCCTTTTACACCGCACGCTGACCCGTGTCGACCCAGAAATATGCTGGGTCGATACCGGGTTATTTGTGAGGTGTGAAAGGGGTATCAGTTACTAATGAGCGGTTCCAGATGTTTCATCCTGTCTTATTTTAACTCTTTGTTGTGTGGTTATTTACTAGAGTTAAATATTAAGCTATGTTTTTACAAGGATTACAAGCGGCATAAGCCATTAAGCAGTTTGATACAATACAGTATGTTGTATGCAGATAAGGTAATTAATTCATATATACTGTACAAGTGAGAAGAATCTGTTATTAATAAATAAATACAAATCCTCAGCATCTGTTGATTATCCTAATATAGAGCAAAACAAACAAAAAAACAGATGTTTTCGCACAGATTCAATTCTACAATTACCCCCCTCAAAGTATTGACCCAAAGAATCTGGGCATGTACGGGAGTGTGCTACCTGCTACCTGTTGAACAACTGTATTGCAAAGGAAAAAGAGGGTAGCGATGAGATTCCCCTCAGTCGATAAGGCTAAAAGATAAATGTTAAAATTTAACTTTTATTAAGTATATCTAAATGAAATTCCCAACCTAATCATGTTAAAAAGCGATATACACTACTCAAAAAAATAAAGGGAACACTTAAACAACACATCCTAGATCTGAATGAATGAAATATTCTTATTAAATACTTTGTTCTTTACATAGTTGAATGTGCTGACAACAAAATCACACAAAAATTATCAATGGAAATCAAATTTATTAACCCATGGAGGTCTGGATTTGGAGTCACACTCAAAATTAAAGCGGAATAACACACTACAGGCTGATCCAACTTTGATGTAATGTCCTTAAAACAAGTCAAAATGAGGCTCAGTAGTGTGTGTGGCCTCCACGTACCTGTATGACCTCCTTACAACGCCTGGGCATGCTCCTGATGAGGTGGCAGATGGTCTCCTGAGGGATCTCCTCCCAGACCTGGACTAAAGCATCCGCCAACTCCTGGACAGTCTGTGGTGCAATGTGGCGTTGGTGGATGGAGCGAGACATGATGTCCCAGATGTGCTCAATTGGATTCAGGTCTGGGGAACGGGCAGGCCAGTCCATAGCATCAATGCCTTCGTCTTGCAGGAACTGCTGACACACTCCAGCCACATGAGGTCTAGCATTGTTTTGCATTAGGAGGAACCCAGGGCCAACCGCACCAGCATATGGTCTCACAAGGGGTCTGAGGATCTCATCTCGGTACCTAATGGCAGTAAGGCTACCTCTGGCGAGCACATGGAGGGCTGTGCGGCCCACCAAAAAATGCCACCCACACCATTACTGACCCACTGCCAAACCGGTCATGCTAGAGGATGTTGCAGACAGCAGAACGTTCTCCTTGGCGTCTCCAGACTCTATCACGTCTGTCACATGTGCTCAGTGAGAACCTGCTTTCATCTGTGAAGAGCACAGGGCGCCAGTGGCGAATTTGCCAATCTTGGTGTTCTCTGGCAAATGCCAAACGTCCTGCACGGTGTTGGGCTGTAAGCACAACCCCCACCTGTGGACATCAGGCCCTCATACCACCCTCATGGAGTCTGTTTATGATCGTTTGAGTAGACACATGCACATTTGTGGCTTGCTGGAGGTCATTTTGCAGGGCTCTGGCAGTCCTCCTCCTGTTCCTCCTTGCACGAAGGCGGAGGTAGCGGTCCTGCTGCTGGGTTGTTGCCCTCATACGGCCTCCTCCACATCTCCTGATGTACTGGCCTGTCTCCTGGTGGCGCCTCCATTCTCTGGACACTACATTGTGTTGTTTAAGTGTTCCCTTTATTATTTTGGCATTGGCAGCTGCTGCAGACTTCCCCGACCCGGCAATATGCCGGGAAGGTTGCCATAGCAGCGGGGGGCGGAGGTGGAGGCAGCGCTGGGAGATGGGATCATCTCCGCGTTGCCTCTCCCTGCTGTAGTAAACAGATCCCAGGACGCATCGACTCTGGAGCCCATTTACGCAGCCACTGACCCGGTATTCAACCCGAGTATAACACTGCTTTATTCCCGGGTTGAATTGCAGGGTCAGACGACCCGCGATTTCGGCTATACCCCTTTCACACCGCACGCTGACCCGTGTCGACCCAGAAATACGCTGGGTCGATACCGGCTTATTTGTGCGGTGTGAAAGGGGTATCAGTTACTAATGAGCGGTTCCAGATGTTTCATCCTGTCTTATTTCAACTCTTGGTGTTCTCTGGCAAATGCCAAACGTCCTGCACGGCGTTGGGCTGTAAGCACAACCCCCACCTGTGGATGTCAGGCCCTCATACCACCCTCATGGAGTCTGTTTATGATCGTTTGAGTAGACACATGCACATTTGTGGCTTGCTGGAGGTCATTTTGCAGGGCTCTGGCAGTGCTCATCCTGTTCCTCCTTGCACAAAGGTGGAGGTAGCGGTCCTGCTGCTGGGTTGTTGCCCTCCTACGGCCTCCTCCACATCTCCTGATGTACTGGCCTGTCTCCTGGTAGCGCCCCCATGCTCTGGACACTACGCTGACAGACACAGCAAACCTTCTTGCCACAGCTCGCATTGATGTGCCATCCTGGATGAGCTGCACTACCTGAGCCACTTGTGTGGGTTGTAGAGTCCGTCTCATGCTACCACTAGAGTAAAAGCACTGCCAGCTTTAAAAAGTGACCAAAACATCAGCCAGAAAGCATAGGAGCTGAGAAGTGGTCTGTGGTCACCACCTGCAGAACAACTCCTTTATTGGGGGTGTCTTGCTAATTGCCTATAATTTCCACCTGTTGTCTATTCCATTTGCACAACAGCATGTGAAATTGATTGTCAATCAGTCTTGCTTCCTAAGTGGACAATTTGATTTCACAGAAGTGTGATTGACTTGGAGTTACATTGTGTTGTTTAAGTGTTCCCTTTATTTTTTTGAGCAGTGTATTTAAAAGATAGACAATAGATAAGAAATTAAATATTGCGTCGGGATGCCGATGGCTACTCCAGTTATAACTCAATTCCTGATTCAAATATCAATACATCTACTGTGACTTAAATAAGTATTATATTATATCTTAGCCAATGGCTATATTATCAATCTAGATATTCACATATGTGGTTAGCTGAGATGAACAAAAATCACTTCTCTTTCAATCTAAAGATATTAGTTTTATAGTTAAGAGAGTGACTGATCAAAAGCTCTTGGTCATTAATATTACCCTGTCTACACCAGTGTGGTAAACAGTTCATAAGGTTGAAAATAGTCTAGTAAATAGTTATTATTTTATTTTGTGTCTGCATCCGGATTATGCTAACGTATCCGGAATTAAACTATTAGTTCTAAGGAGATGCCCATAATAATCCTCCAAAGTGTCCAATATTTAATTGGGAATAACCCTATATCATACAGCCCATTTGGCAGGTTAAATTCTGTTGTTATCTCTGAGCTTTACAGTCTATTACCCACACAGAGCAAAATTATACAAATGTATCCCTATTGTATTCACTCGTAAAATGTTAAATACTATCAGGTAAACCTTGTGAAGGTATTGTAACAGTTTGTCTTAACACTGAACCCCTTGTATGCTACTGGTGTGTAAAGTTAGATGTTAATTCAGTAGTCAGTGCGCATATAATTTTATTTATTAAATATTCATTATCCTCAATGTTATATTTACTCACAAATAATCCCTAGGCACAAATATAACTTTGTATGTGCTGCTTACTACTACAATATGAACACGCTGCCAATAGCACTGTATGATAGGGTATCTCACTGATCCTCACAACGCTACACAGGGCATATGTTTCTGTCTCACTGTGTGGCAGTACTTCCACTGCTATGAAACCTCACGCCATTGCATATACCAGTGATGTGTTCACTGATACTGCCCCCTCATCTTATGCCACATTAATTAAATGTTTATACATTGATAAAAATAATAACATTAATATGTGATTGCACAGTATTTCAGAGGTATACACAGGGCTCCCAGCGCATCACTCCAACTGTCTCCTAATATAGACAGTTCACATGGAAATGCCAGGTAAGTAATGTGAATTGATGGACCCTAATTAATTTAAGAAATTGATTTAATATAAATACGGTGTCAGACTGGAGCATGAAGGGCCTATCGGGGGAATGCAGAGTTAGGGGCTGATGTTTAAGGGGTGTGGCCAGTTACCATGTGGTGAGTATTGGACAGCTATTAGAGACCATGTACCTGACCCTCTAATATATAATGGATAATTTGAGTCCACTGTCTGGAACGTGACATTAGAGGAAGGGATCGGACCTTCAGACAGTGGGACCCACCAGGGATTTCCCCTGTATCCTTGGGTGCCAGTCTGACCTTGTATACATACAGTAGTCATGAATAAAGTACAACTAGCCCGAGGTCAATCTGCAACAATCCAGTCACTCAGCTGTTCATCATCATCATCATCATCATCACCAGCCCTACAACACATGCAAATCACAGCTTCTGCTCCCGCTGTACCTAATGTGCTTCCTCATCCAAAAGACGCATGATTTTGTGACAGACCTTTGTTATACAATAGCACTTCCCTCTCCTGTACCACCTTTCTATATGTAATTTGAAAATATATTGTACAAATTTACTTTTTTTTTTTAATTCATGCTCACTATAAAAATTTCCATATTACCCAAAAAAGCAGGCATACATATGTTAAAATCTATATAATCCCATAACATGTAAAACATGCTAAGTACCTTGTGCTTGATATCATGTGTTTTATGAAGGATTCTTTGCTGTCCCTCAGCTTTGCAGCACAAAGTTAGCTGGCTGTTTTTTTACGGTAACTATAGAAGAGGGTTTGGTATGGGTTGACCATTTGTTACAGAGGTCAGCGGTTTCCCTGTTGTCATTAGTTCTTATCCTGCTGCTGCCATCTTGATCTGTGAGGAAACAGGTAAACCTTATTCTGGCACCCCAGATTTATTTATTAACAGTTTCTTATATAGCGCAGCAAATTCCGCTGTGCTTCACAATTGGAAATAACAATGATATAACAAAACTGGGTAATAACAAACAGTCATAGAGGTAGGAGGGCCCTGCTCGCAAGCTTACAATCTATAGGGAAATAGGCATTTATACACAAGGATAGGTGTTATCTATTGCATAGTTGTCCACCAGATGCAAAGATTCTTGGTGGGCTGTATGATATGGTCACACAGCAATGATGAACCGGGATCGGGAGGAAGGGTGAGAAGACATGTGAGGATATGTGTGGAATGTGCAGAGTGGATGCAATTTGATAGGATGGTTTATGAAAGTTATGTGGGCGGTTCTGGAATTTGATACTCTTTCCTGAAGAGGTGAGTTTTCAGGGAACTCTTGAAGGTTTGGAGACTAAAGGAGAGTCTTATTGTGCGTGGTAGGGCATTCCACAGAGTGGGTGCAGCCCAATGAAAGTCCTGCAATCGTGAGTGGGTGCAAGTAATGAGTGTAGATGAAAGACGCAGGTCTTGTGAAGCGCGAAGAGGTCGGGTTGGGAGATATTTTGAGATGAGCGAAGAGATGTACTTTGGTGTAGTTTGGTTAATGGCCTTGTGTGTTAGTAAAAGTATTTTATATTGAATATGGTAGAATACAGGTAAACAATAGAGGGACTGACAGAGTGGATCTGCAGACGATGAACATCTAGCGAGGAAGATTAGCCTCGCAGCTGCATTCAAAATGGATTGTAATGGTGAGAGTCTAATTTTGGGAAGGCCAGTTGGAAGACTATTGCAATAATAAATGCGGGAGATGATGAGAGCATGGATTAGAGTTTTAGAAGTGTCTTGTGTAAGGTATGGTCGTATTTTGGATATGTTTTTTAGATGCATGTAACATGATTTTGAGACAGATTGAATGTGGGGAACAAAGGACAGATCAGAGTCAAGGATGACGCCTAGGCAGCGAGCTTGTGGGGTATGGTTGATTTGTCGAGATTTCAGCAGTGATAGAGATATCAGGTTGGTACCTACTATTGGCTGGTGGAAATATAATTAACTCTGTTTTTGAAATATTAAGTTTGAGGTGGCGAGATGTCATCCAAGATGAAATTGGAGAAAGGCATTCAGTGACAAGGCCCAGTACAGATATGTACAAATCAGGGGCGGATAGGTAGATTTGAGTATCATCTGCGTACAGATGATACTGAAATCCAAAAGAGCTGATTAGTTTACCAAGAGATGAGGTATAGATAGAAAAAAGCAGAGGACCCAAACTGAGCCTTGTGGTACTCCAACTGAAAGAGGTAGCGAAGAGGAGGTAGATTCAGAGAAGCGAACACTGAAGGACTGATTAGATTACCCCAGATGGACATAAGAGGTAATGCCGAATTATTTGTGCACACACAAGTGTTACAAACAGGACAATGATGATGGATTGGGCCTATCTTTCACAATGGCCACTGAAGATACTCATTTGATATATCCAAAAATGTGATGCACCTGAGGTATAAGACTTTTATACCACCTCTGTATGAGCCGAATGCAGAGCTACAATGAAAATTTGCTGCTTTATTTTTCATTTATACTGTATCTCTATATTCTTTATCAGAAAATACCTTAACGATCTATTGATGGTAATGAATTGCAAGCACCTGCAGCTTTATATCACAGGTTTACACCTATATAATGTAAACAGCTTTCTGGGAACAAGAAAATTGCTGGTTTATTGCTTCAACCTCTCAGACCTGAATTAATGAACATGTCCATCCTTGGATTGCTTACTAGTGTTTGATATTGGCAATTGATGATCAGAAAATAGGGCCAACAGCAGCCATTTTAGTGAGTATGCATTATGCAATCATTATTTAACTTATATACACATACTGTGTGTGTGGATAAGCATATGTGGGTGGGTGGAGGTTAAGCTCATTGTGTTCCTCTAGATGGAAACTATGAAACAATATCTTTTAATACAATGTTTTGGTCTGTGATCCATCCTTTGCCAAGGACATATTACGAACAGATGTACCACAACCTTTTTATACTCCTTTATACGCACTAGTGACTAATTAGCTGAAGCAAACATAAACCACAGGAAACAGTATGATAGACTTATAGCAGTAGTAAAAATAATGAATCTGCTGTAGACATAATAAAGTAACATATTAACATAAAGATCAGTCCATAATGTCATGCTGTTGAGCCATGGCAACCAAAGCCAGAAAGAAGAGCACTGACTGGAGCATCCTAAGGAGTACAGCAGCTTTACTGGCTGCAGAGTGTGATGTTTACTCATAACAGAGGACCCTACACCAAACACACTATGAAGATCGAGTCCAGTGGGAGTTTAATACAATGCATTGAGCATATTTGTACTTCCTCAAAGTAAGCTACACTGTATATCATTTTCCATAATTGTATCTCAATTTACAGCAAGGTATATTCATTAAGAGAAATGCAGTAAAATATATTAATTTCAATTTTCAACCTACAGTATCTCACTCTCTGTTATCTATCTATCTATCTATCTATCTATCTATCTATCTATCTATCTATCTATCTTTATATGTATGTGTGGGATAAACTCAAGAACTACTGAATCAATTTTAATCAGGTTTTCACTGAAATGTTCCTTTAGATGCTCCGAGTAACATACGGTAGGCTATGAATCATCTCGCTATCATGTTTATTGGCTAATTAGTAAACAATATCATCTCTGTTGTCGAGCCACAGTGCAGGTAAAGCAGGTGGTCAGAGCCACACATAGGCATCATTTAGGAATATTTTAATTTTATATTATTTAAGTGCCGCAACATAGTGTGCAAAGGTGTGTGCTGGTTCAGACAGGGGCAGAACTCACACTGGAGCTGCAGGTGCATTGCACTGGGGCCCCTGAAGATTAAGGGGCCCTCTGCTAGCAAGACCAGCAAGGAGCTATCCCCTTGAGCAATTTGAGCAATGTTGAGCAATGTTGGCCGAATGACCCAGTGTCTGAGGGGCCTGCCCCTTACCTTTAGGAAGGCAGTGTTGACCTTGTATGTGCCTGATACAGGAGTCTTGACACCTATCAGCACTGATGATCACAGGCACTTACCGCTTCTAATTAACACAGCTATAAAAAAAATTTCTGATTCACTGCTGTCTGTGAATTAAAGGCAGCCACAGCCAGTGTGACTGGAACTGTCAGAGTCCCAAACAGAGGAAAGCACAAGGAGTGGGGGTGCCTGTCACAGGCAGATCAGAGGCCACTGTCTTCCTGCCCCCACCAAGGTACATGACGCACCTCACAGGATATTGAGCTTGTACCCCTGTCACCCACTGTCTCTCACTGTCACCCACTGCTGCCACCTGTCACCCTCTTTTGTCAAAGCCATCTTCAGTTACCTGCTATAAAAAAAGTGTTGTAACTTTTGAACTATAACTGCTTTTTCAAATCTGTTTGCAGCAATAAACTTTTCAGCAAATTCTAATGTTCTAATGTTGTTTGACATGTTACACGACCCCCTTTCCGTTTGAAAAAACTGAATTAGATTCAAGATGACCGGTTTAAAGATGGCGCCCATATTCGGTACATACCCTAAAAGATAGCCCACCTCACCCATACCTTACTGGAGTATTCAGTTTTTCCCATTCCCTGCACAATTTTTGAAATAAAAGGGTGTACTGTGACTTTTTAATCACCCTGTGTTATGCACACCAGTGCCAGCAGGAATGTACTGGTGACTGAACGGAGAGGGATGCAAAACAAATGAACTCACAGACAGACTGGGGAATATGACATTACATACACAGAAGGTGATAGGGTAATAAAATAAACACAAAGTGAACAGAGAAGCCCAAAGGCTAAGAAACTGGGTGTCTCCCTAGTATTAGGAATGCTCAGATGGAAAGAAGCGAGATGTTGTGATTTAATACGTAGAGAACCCGAAATGCTGTTGCTAAGGGCAACAGCAAAACCCTAAAGGGTTACCAACGGGTGTGGCAGTAAACTCCTTGGTCAGAGATGGAATAATAGACACAAGTAGAGTCTCCACAATCCTAGTCTTCACTTGCAGTGCACTGGTTCAGCTTACTGCCACTAAACTGACACCTGAACACCTTGCACAGTGAGAAAGGATTTTGGCAGGCAAGTCTGAGAATACAGCCGCAAACTTGCTAGGTTCACAGAGTAGCAAAAGAACCCCAGCAGGTTAAACGACTGACTCCAGTCTTACTGCTAAGTCTGGATTGGCAGAGTGTAATACCAAATCCCAAGGCCTATTTGCAGTAAGCAACAAACAAATACAAAGTTTACACAGTACTAGCTAGCTTTCAGGAACTGACTAACCAACAAAGATTCAGCAGCATCTGCCTAACCTGAGAAGAGGGTTTATATAGCAGGTGCTGTCCACGCCCCACTCAGACCTCACAGACTGTGAGCACAAAAACCAGCACCGGATCCCCTGCCGTGCACAGAGCCTGTAACCACTGCACAGCAAAAGACCCGAACCGGAGTATCAGCTACGCTCAGGTTACTCCGCTAGCACTTGTCTCCCGGTTGCCATGACGACGTGGCAGCACAGAGCAGGAGACCATAACAGTACCCCCCCTCTGACGAGGGGTCAAAGAACCCCTACCACCGGGTTTATCGGGGAACTGCGAGAAGAAAAAGCGTAACAGTCTGGGGGCATGAAGATCACAACTGCGCACCCACGACCGCTCCTCCTGGCCATACCCCTTCCAGTGCACCAAAAATGACAGCCGACCCCGAACCATCTTGGAGTCAAGAATCCTTTCAACAACAAACTCCCTCTGGCCACGTATCAGAAGAGGGGAAGGTCTTCCACTGGAAGAAGGATTACTAATCGCCCGTTTTAAAAGGGAACAATGAAATGTTTTATTGATACCCAAAGAACGGGGTAGATCTAACTGAAATGCCACCGGATTGATAACCCTAGTGATCTTATAAGGACCGATGAACTGGGGGCCTAACTTATGAGATGGCTGTCTCAACTTCAAATTCTTGGTAGACAACCAGACGAAGTCTCCTAATTTGAAGCTGCAGGGTCTCTTCCGCTTACCAAAAACCCTTTTGGTCACTAATGACACAGACACAAGGGCTTTCTTCACTTTCCTCCAAATACCTCTAAGGACCGAAACCACAGAGGAACCACCAGGCGTGGAGTCCAGGGGGTCAAAAAAATTGGCCTTAGGATGATGCCCATACACACAAAGGAAGGGAGAGATCCCTGTAGCAGAGTGAGCCGCGTTGTTATAGGCAAACTCCGCCATGGACAGATGAGCAACCCAGTCAGTCTGACACTTGGAGACATAACACCTGAGGAACTGCTCCAAGGACTGGTTCACCCTTTCAGTCTGCCCATTAGACTGCTGATGGTAGCCTGACGACAAGCTGACAGAAATCTGGAGATCGGAACAAAATGCCCTCCAGAATTTGGCCACAAACTGAGATCCGCGGTCAGAGACCACATCAAGTGGCAACCCGTGGAGGCGCACAACATGCAGCATAAATAATTCAGACAGGTGTCTGGCCGATGGCAGCCCAACCAATGGAACGAAGTGCGCCATCTTCGAAAACCTGTCAACGACAACCCAGATGGCTATCATCCCCGAGGATTTGGGCAAGTCCACCACAAAATCCATTGAAATGTGGGTCCATGGCTTAGATGGAATAGAGAGTGGATGTAATGGGCCAACAGGAACCCCTCTAGGAGTCTTATTTCGGGCACAGATGTCACATGCCCGAACCCACTGATCCACATCCCTAGCCACCGAGGGCCACCACACCGCCCTAGATAGCAACTCCCGAGTTCTGGCAATACCCGGGTGACCTGCCGACTTCTTGGCATGGAATTCCAGGAACACTCGCTGTCTTAACCTAGGAGGCACAAACAAAAGACCTACCGGAAGGTCTGGAGGAGCCTGCTCCTGTGCTCTAAGGACTAATGACAAGAGGTCCTGGGTAATGCCCACTTTAATACATGATGGGGACACAATGGGCAATGGCTCCTCGTGGTCTCCTGGATTGGAGCAAAACTCCGCGAGAGCGCATCAGCCTTGATGTTTTTTGACCCAGAGCGATATGTTATCAAAAAATTAAAGCGAGCAAAAAACAAAGCCCATCGTGCCTGCCTGGCATTGAGGCGCTTCGCTGACTCTAAATATGCCAAATTCTTATGGTCGGTGAGAATTGAGACCACAAACTTAGCCCCCTCAAGCCAGTGTCTCCACTCCTCGAGTGCATCCTTAATAGCCAACAATTCCCGGTTACCCACGTCATAATTCATCTCGGCAGGCGAAAATTTACGGGAAAAGTAAGCACAGGGATGAAGGCGATTATCAGACACCCCCATCTGAGAGAGCACTGCCCTAATACCCATCTCAGAGGCATCCACCTCCACCACAAAAGGACGCTCTGGATCTGGGTGTCGCAGCACCTTGGCCGAGACAAATGCCCTTTTGAGACGGGCAAAAGCCGCTTTGGCCTCACAAGACCAGTGAGCAACATCCGCCCCTTTCTTAGTGAGTGCCACCAAGGGCGCCACTATAGACGAAAATCCAGCGATAAATCGTCTATAAAAATTCGCAAAGCCCAGAAAACGCTGAAGCGCCTTCAAACTAGTGGGCTGCACCCAATCCAGGACTGCCTGTACCTTGGAATCCTCCATTTGGAAACCTTCTGGAGAGATAATATATCCTAGAAATGCGATTTGCTGAACTTCAAATTCGCACTTCTCCATCTTCGCCCCAAGCCGGTGGTCTCTGAGTTTCTGGAGGACTAAGCGTACATGCTTCCGATGTTCCTCCAGGGAATGGGAGAAGATTAGGATGTCATCTAAGTATACAACTAAGAATCTATCCAAATATTCCCTGAGCACATCGTTCATGAAGTCCTGGAAGACTGCCGGGGCATTACAGAGCCCAAAAGGCATCACCAAATATTCATAGTGCCCTGAGTGGGTATTAAAGGCAGTCTTCCATTCATCACCCTATCTTATTCGGATTAGATTGTACGCACCGCGTAGGTCAATCTTAGAAAAAATGGTGGCCGTACGAAGCTGGTCAAACAAGACCGAAATGAGAGGCAGTGGGTATGAGTTTTTAATCGTGATATGGTTCAATTCCCTGAAGTCGATGCAGGGTCGCAACGAACCGTCCTTTTTACCCACGAAGAAGAACCCCGACCCAACTGGAGACTGTGAAGGTCTGATAAATCCCCTAGCCAAGTTCTCCTGAATGTACTCTGCCATAGCCTGAGTCTCAGGACGTGACAGGGAGTACAACCTGCTCTTGGGAAGCTTAGCATTCGGCAACAAATTAATGGCACAGTCATAGGGGCGATGGGGAGGTAGTACCTCTGCAACTCTTTTGGAGAACACGTCCGCAAAAACTGCATAACATCCTGGCAATCCTGGCAAACTTAGCTGCGAAAGCCTGACTGGAAGGCTCAAGCAACTCCTGAAACAATCAGTACCCCAACTAAGAATCTCCCCAGAGACCCAGTCAAATTGAGGATTGTGGGCCCTTAACCAGGGTAACCCCAACACCAATGGGGCAAAAGTACAGACAGTCACATAAAAGGACAATTTTTCAGAGTGTGTGGCTCCAATAAACAAAGAAATCTGGCTAGTGCAAGAGGTAATTTTACCCTGGGATAATGGTTCCCCGTTTAACCCACAAATCTCAATTTCCGATGCCAAGGGTACTAAGGGAACAGAGTGTTTCAGGGCAAATTGGCGGTCCATAAAAACCCCGTCGGCCCCACTGTCCACAAAGGCCTCAGTCTTGACAGTTTGACCGAGGATCTTCAAGGTCGCCGGAATGATAAAAGTCTTCTTGGGAAATTCTGACTTCTGGCCTGACAGGATATTTCCCATCACCCTCAGGCTCTGAAGTTTTCCGGCTTTTCTGGGCATGATACTATCTACCACATGACCTTTATTCCCACAGTACAAACATAACCCCTGCTGTCTCCTCCGCGTCTTCTTATGCGAGGAGAGGCGGGTAGCCCCAATCTGCATAGGCTCCTCGGAAAATTCCTCAGAGTCTGAGGTTCCCTTGGTAAAGAAGGAAACCTCGGTCTCCCTTTCAAGCCTGCGCTCTCTCAGCCGTCTATCCACCCAAATGGATAACTGCATGAGCTGATCCAAGCTATCAGGCAAGGGATATTGTACCAGTTGGTCTTTTAACTGGTTAGAAAGACCTCTTCGGTACTGGTGTCTCAGGGCTCGGTCATTCCACTGGGTATCATGGGCCAACCTCCGTAACTCCGTACAATAAACCTCAACTGGCCTTCGCCCTTGCTTAAGGATCGAAATCTGAGCCTCGGCTGAGGCCGTCTTGTCAGGGTCATCATACAACATGCCCAGTGCCGTAAAAAAAGCATCAACACTTTTAAGCGACGGACAGTCAGGCTGCAACCCATATGCCCAGACCTGTGGGTCTCCTTGTAGCAAGGAAATCACTATGCCCACCCGCTGAATCTCCGACCCAGAAGACTGAGGCCTAAGCTGGAAATATAGCTTGCAGCTCTCCTTGAAACAAAAGAACTGCGAGCGATCTCCAGAAAAACGATCCGGGAGATTTACTTTCGGCTCCTTAACCCCTGAAGGTACTGCTGCTGCGGGAGCTCCGCCAGCGGCCTGCGAGGTGTGCATTTTAATGGACAAATCATTAAATTGTCGAGTCAGGACCTGCACCTGATCGACCACCTGTTGCAAAGTATTTTGAGGGGTATGCTCCATATTCCCACAAAATTTCAACAAGAGTATTAGGCTGCTGAATATGTTATGCACACCAGTGCCAGCAGGAATGTACTGGTGTCTGAACGGAGAGGGATGCAAAACAAATGAACTCACAGACAGACTGGGGAATATGACATTACATACACAGAAGGTGATAGGGTAACAAAATAAACACAAAGTGAACAGAGAAGCCCAAAGGCTAAGAAACTGGGTGTCTCCCTAGTATTAGGAATGCTCAGATGGAAAGAAGCGAGATGTTGTGATTTAATACGTAGAGAACCCGAAATGGTGTTGCTAAGGGCAACAGCAAAACCCTAAAGGGTTACCAACGGGTGTGGCAGTAAACTCCTTGGTCAGAGATGGAATAATAGACACAAGTAGAGTCTCCACAATCCTAGTCTTCACTTGCAGTGCACTGGTTCAGCTTACTGCCACTAAACTGACACCTGAACACCTTGCACAGTGAGAAAGGATTTTGGCAGGCAAGTCTGAGAATACAGCCGCAAACTTGCTAGGTTCACAGAGTAGCAAAAGAACCCCAGCAGGTTAAACGACTGACTCCAGTCTTACTGCTAGGTCTGGATTGGCAGAGTGTAATACCAAATCCCAAGGCCTATTTGCAGTAAGCAACAAACAAATACAAAGTTTACACAGTACTAGCTAGCTTTCAGGAACTGACTAACCAACAAAGATTCAGCAGCATCTGCCTAACCTGAGAAGAGGGTTTATATAGCAGGTGCTGTCCACGCCCCACTCAGACCTCACAGACTGTGAGCACAAAAACCAGCACCGGATCCCCTGCCGTGCACAGAGCCTGTAACCACTGCACAGCAAAAGACCCGAACCGGAGTATCAGCTACGCTCAGGTTACTCCGCTAGCACTTGTCTCCCGGTTGCCATGACGACGTGGCAGCACAGAGCAGGAGACCCTAACACCCTGCATATCTATATATTGGGGGTGGGGGGTCACCAATATTTATCTTGCCTCCGGGCAACTGGGATGAAGTTATGCCACTGATTGGTGGTACACTGTACATTATGTTGAAAGGATTAGGAGTAAAGCTGGCGATACACTGCTTGTTAATTGTGCATACAAGCAAATGACTGGGTTGAGGGATCATTGTACTGTGTATGGTACTGAACAATAATAGATCACAGTGTTGTGGATCCTTCAGTCTAATCCACCTGACCATTGTTCAGTCAACTGTGAATGGAGCTCAACTTTGTAGATTGTGTAGCATATGGAGGTGCACAGTGTAAGTGGCAGAATTAGACGGTTAAAAGAACCTTGCAAATGTTTCTATAGACATACTCAGTTGTACATTATTTAACAATAGTGGCGGTGCCATTAGTAAACACAATGCTTTACTTGCAAGTAAAAGGTTCCTGTATACCTTTTTCTATCCGCAGATTTCATGGATAATAGATACCTGAGGCAGCCTGCAGAGATTTGGAGAAATAACAAGCGGAAAGTGTGTCAGGCACCTATGTCACACACCATGAGAAAAGCAGAAACATGCGAGATGAAAGTTTTTTTGTAAAAAGTGACTTTTATGAAACACTTTAAAAGCTGCTGATATTGAGAATGTGATGCTGTGGTGAAGGTCAGGTGCATGAAGTGTACTGTATATACCAGGGACGTGCGGTGAGGTAAATGGCTCAGGAGGTACTGGCAAGTACCAGAGTAAGATTTACACACAATATATGAGCCAAAGGGTTCATGTGGGCATTATACACAGGTGCAGCAGTATATACATGTAGGCATTATACACAGGTGCAGCAGTGTATACATGTGGGCATTATACACAGGTGCAGCAGTATATACATGTGGGCATTATACACAGGTGCAGCAGTGAGTATATACATGTGGGCATTATACACAGGTGCAGCTGTATATACTGCTGGAAATTTGGTGAGTTTTGATCAGAGATGTGCGGAAACTTAAGGCTGGGAAGGCACTGCCTCACCTGACATAGACTTTTTACTCCAGAGTTTTAACTATAATATGCTTAGAATAATACAAAGAAGATATTAATAATATATTCTTTTTATTTTTCATATACTTTATATAGTCAAAACTCTGGCGTATACGTTAGTATTACAGGAAAGGCTCTGCCTCACCTGCCTCATCTCACCGCACATCACTGGTATATACCTGTTATCAGGAGAGGTAGAGATGTCTTAACAGGTTAGATACACTATACACTATTACCCATGGTCTCTCTGTGATGTGGTATGGGTACATGCTCTCACATGCCTACTTCTGGTGATCCTTATCATGTGCAGACCACCCAGGCTTAGCTCAGTCCACCATTTTCCAGGGTTTGGTGGGTAGGTAACCAGATAAATACAACAGCACATACAAGACCATTCCTAAGGATAAAATAAAGAGGCAGATTTAACAATAAGTGATATTTTTATCACACGTTAAGTGATGATCTAACCCACAGATCCCAAAACATGGTCCTCATGGCCCTCCAATGGCCAAGATTTCAAGTATATCCATAACTCCGCACAGATGGTTAAATCAAATTTACTGAGGTACTAATTAAGAGGTCTATGTAGTAGACCTTGGAGAGAGATAAAGTTGAGAGATAAAGTACCAGCCAATGAGCTCCTAACTGCCATGGATTGAGCACCTTACAGGGTGTATTTGAAAAATGACAGTTAGAAGATGGTTGGTTAGTACTTTATCTTCATCCACTTTATCTCTCTCCGAGGCCTAGTACATTGACCCCTAAGTCACCAGTGGCCAAGCATAATTACGCTTAAAACCTGAACCATTAGGATGCCTTGAGGACTTCGTTAGGGAAACTCTGCTCTAACCAATCAGCTCCTAACTGTCATGTGTTTGAAAAATAACAGGAGCTGATTGGTTGGAGCACAATTTAAGATTTAAGATTGATGAGTGATAACAAGAATACTGTATCACTAATTGATAAATCTGCCACAAAGAATGAGGTTTACTACATCTATTTCTTCCAGCACAGGTTTCAAATGCCCCACATCATTCAGTTGTCCAGAAAGCTCACAAACACATAGGCTGGCATAATCTCAGTCTTGTTCTCATTATAACACTACTGTGGTTTCTTTCATAGCCCTGATTTAAGTGCCGCATATGGTATCTCTTTACCTGGTAACAGATCTGCAATCTGTAACACTCAAAGCTCACCCAGGATACATAGAGATGTCTCTTGCAGTGGTCATCACCTCAACTCAATGTCATGTCAGCCTAAAGTCATGTGGCAGTGCTACGATCTCTTATCACCAGGGCCTGATCAACCAATAGGCTGATCAGGCTGCAGCCTGGAGCGCAGGGTCCTGGTGGGCGCAGCGGGTGCGGACATCACGTGCGTCATAACATCATGCGTCATACCGCCCGCGCTCCCAAAGCCGCTGCAGCTATTGTATACAGTGGCCCTGCACAGGACCGACTGTCAGTGACAGTGGAGGGGAGGCCATTTGTTGTTAGGCTATTGGCTGGAGGAAGCTGCAGTCAGGGCATGTTACATCCACATCTCTCCCGAGTTCCAGTTACCAGTGACATCCAGGCAGTGTAAGTGCTGTGTTTGCAGGTGCCAGAGGGTGGTCTGTCTGTACTAAGTTATCACATCGACATCCACATAAACTCTGCAGCACTCACTTACTGAAGCCAGAGTGCCTTCTATAGGTTGCTGTAATCCAACTGTCAGTTGTCACTCTACAGTGGTCACTGTCTGTAGCCACGATATCTGTTTTCTGTCTTTAGATGTAACGGTCTCTAATACTAAATCTAGAACTAGTATACCCAAAGATGAGGTGGGAAAAGTCACATGCTAGACCAAGTCTCTAGGCCACAGGTTCTCAAACTCGGTCCTCAGGACCCCACACAGTGCATGCTTTGCAGGTAACCCAGCAGGTGCACAGGTGTATTAATTACTCATTGACACCACAGGTGGAGTTCATTATTTCACTTGCGATTCTTTTGAGGAGACCTGCAAAACATGCACTGTGTGGGGTCCTGAGGACTGAGTTTGAGAACCTCTGGTCTAGGCCAGAGGTTCCCAAACACGGTCCTCAAGGCACCACAACAGTCCAGGATTTAGGTATATTGATGGCTCAGCACAGATGGTTAAATCAAATTGACTGAGGTGCTAATTAAGTCACCTATGGCCAAGCATGGATACATTTAAAACCTGGACCGTTGGGGTGCCTTGAGGACCGCGTTTGGGAACCTCTGGTCTAGGCTAAATCTTAAGAACTAATTTCCTGTACATTTAAAGGGTAATTTAATGCAAGTGATCTTGCCACTACATACTCAGCAAACACAGAGGTGGTTCCATTTATATAATATCACTTGCAGCATCACTCAGTTGCATCTATCCAAAGAAGGCATTATATATGGGAAATAGACTTGTTGTTTGACAAATAGGGGTTTTCTGTAAATTGTACGCATTTCACCCATATCCTTAGTAAATGTCTCCAAAATATAAAACATTTATCAATAAGAGCATGGATGTGCATACTGTATTCACAAAATGTGGCCCTTATTCAGCAAGGATCACATTTGTAAAAGTGCTCACAGCAGCTTTGCAAATGCAATCCATAGCAATGCAAATGCAGTAGGAGGTGTATACCAACTCCTTGCTGCATTAGTGATCCCGCATCGTAGCCTGGGATCAAACATCTCAACATGTTCATCTGCAATGGCAATCTGAGCTTAATCTTCAGCTTAATCAGGCTTGTCGTTGCAGGGTGGCTTGCAAGACCAAGGAAATTGCATCTCATGCAGCGGTTCTTGGCCTCATCACTCAAGGAAAATTTCCGTCAGCACTGGCCACACCTGTCGCTCCCCCTGAATGCCTCTGCCTGTCAATTATACGATGCAATCTCAGATGCCATTCTATATATGCACAGAATGGGTCTTACGCCCAGTGTCGGACTGGGGTAAGAAACCGGGGTAAAGCAGTGGTAGGGGCCCATGCTTAAGGGTGTGGCCAGGCAATCGTGGAGGTGTGGACAACCACCACAGAGGCCCGGCTAACCATAAGAGAGTGTATGGGCTGGGCCCATAGTCCTGTCAGTATAAGGTTACATATGTATAATGTATAATTAAAGTGTACTAGGATACAGTATGGAACCTAATTTCTAGAGGAGGAGGTGAGCCCACAGGCAGTGGGGCCCACCGGTGGTTTCCCCTGTTCCCCTGTGGGCCAGTCCGACCTTGCCTACGCCTGCACAGTTTCGCGATAATATGGAAACTGCACAGGGGATCCTGTATGCGAATAACCCCCTATGTCTGTTTCCTGAAAGTAACAGGCTTTGTGATACACTTGCAAGGCCTTATACTGTTATATAACTGTTTCACATTAGTTTATTTCATAATATGGCAGCTAGCCAAACTACTGAAAAGTTTCTGGGTCATTTTAGAAGCAGGATATGATTTTAATCTGTATATCACAGAAACATCTTTCTGACAGGTAGACATGGCATGATTAAAGTTCACTTTTTCATTACACGTATCAACAATTTTGCAGGTTGATAAAACATGTGGATGAAGTGTTTTTACCTTATTTTAGATGACACCTTGGTTCTAAGTTTTAAAATAAATATTAAAAAATGTATTTATATTTTTGCTGAGTTTGTGCAAGCCTGAAGGGTCATATTTCTTTTAGATTAATGCTGATGACATACAATGTGTAGTAAGCATGCTGGATGGCGTCTCAATAACTCCTCCATTCTATTCAAATGGTAGCTGGGCTAACCGCCAAAGTCTAAGGAACAGTTTTTTGATGTTTCCTCTTATTGCACGTAAATGAATAATATTTACTGTGCTATGTTATGGGGATGCGGTCAAGATGCCGCCGGCAGGAATCCCGGCGGTCGAAATACCGATGCCGGAATCCTGACCGCCACAATCCTGTATATGGATGTACTGTAGGTCTTTGAACATATAGATAATACTAGTGTGTGATTAAGTGGGGAATCGTTTCATATCTTTATTCAAGCTGAGAAAGCAGCTTTTGCTTGTTGAGTAACAACTGTTAGGAGCAGCTGGCTTACCTTTCGTTTGCTTGTATTCTGCATGACTTTTAACTATTGTGATCCAGACCCTTTGTCTTCAGTCAGCCCATACTTCAGCCTGTTATTCTGATTCTCTTTTGTCCTGCAATATCTTCATGTGTTCTATTACCGAATGTATTTGTTTCCTGTACTCTGAGGGTAAAAATATTGTTGTCCAATTTGCCAAATACCCTTAAATCGCCCCTTAAAGGCCCTAATTGCTGGAACAAACATTGCAAATTCACTAACAAGTGCATTCACTTGAGTCTTTGTATTCCGATAGTGTATTGTGTCGCATTATGGCATGTGCATTTTGTGGCAATTTACCTCTTTTCATATGTGAAGTCGCTGGCAAATATTGCACAGTGGAGTTGTTTATCTTAAGGGCAAAGTATCCTAAAATGTTTTGAAAATAGTCTTCCATAAAAAATGTCTTTATTAAGCTTCATGTTTGGGGTGCTCAACTACACAAGTGTCTGATTGTTGGATGTTAAATGATCCATCATACTCCATCCTGTTTCCACTTGTGTCAAATTCACCAAAAAGTGCTGTATATGACAATGTGTAATTTTTGGGGGTGTTTTTGTGGCTCAGCTTGTTTTTTTTTTTTTTAAATTGAAAACCGCACAGCACAATTGGTAATGTTGCTTTGTGTTCCCTTGTAGTTCTACTAGTGATGAGCGGGTTCGGATTTTTGAAATCCGAACCCCACCAAACACCCACGATCCGAGTCGGGAACCGAGTCCGGCTCCGGTTTTCCCGACAGACTCTGTTCCCAGAACGAGGCAAATGTCATTCTTCTGGTGTCGGAATCTCGCGAGATCCAGACTTTGTATATTTAACGCCTCCTGCCATCTTCACTCCAGTCCTGGAGAGTGTAGCGAGAGGACGTGTCTCCTCAGTGTCTGTCAGTGTCTGTGCGGGAAAGTGGCGTGGTGCGTGGGATGGCGACCTGCTCTTTTGTATCATTCCAGTGGTGCTGTCTTGTGTTGCATCAGTCCAGTGGTGGTGTCTTGTGCTCCATCAGTTCAGTCACAGTGGTGGTGTCCTGTGCTGCCATAAGTCCAGTGGTGCTGATGTATAAGTCCAGTCCAGTGGTGCTGTCTTGTGCTGCATCTGTCCAAGTGGTGGTGTCTTGTGCTGCATCAGTCCAGTGGTGGTGTCCTGTGCTGCCATAAGTCCAGTGGTGCTGCTGTAAAAGTTCAGTCCAGTGATGCTGTCTTGTGCTGCATCAGTCCAGTGGTGGTGTCTTGTACTGCATCAGTCCAGTGATGGTGTCCTGTGCTGCCATAAGTCCAGTGGTGCTGCCATATAAGTCCAGTCCAGTCGTGCTGCCGTATAAGTTCAGTGGTACTGCCGTATAAGTCCAGTGGTACAGCTGTATAAGTCCAGCGGTACAGCCGTATAAGTCCAGCGGTACAGCCATATAAGTCCAGTGGTACTGCCGCATAAGTCAAGTGGTGCTGTCCTGTGCTGTAAATTATTTACTCCAAATAAAGGGGTTATTAATATTTAATCCAAATAATTTTTACAGGGTTTGCCCTGTGTGGTGTAGGGGTATGCTCTCCTGTGCTGCATATTATTATAATAAATCTAAACAAAAGGGTTATTATCCAAATCATTTTTACAGGCTTTGCCAAGTGTGCATGGTTTAGGGGTACACTCTCCTGTGCCGCATATTGTTATATAACTCCAGAAAAATAATGGAGAACAAAAATTTGGAGGATTAAATAGGGAAAGATCAAAAACCACTTCCTCCTAGTGCTGAAGCTGCTGTCACTAATCATGACATAGATGATGAAATGCCATCAACGTCGTCTGCCAAGACCGATGCCCAATGTCATAGTAGAGGGCATGTCAAATCCAAAAAGCCAAAGTACCATAAAATGACCCCAAAAAATTAATTTAAATCGTCTGAGAAGAAACGTAAACTTGCCAATATGACATTTGTGACAGAGTGTCAAGAAACGGCTAAGGCCCTGGCATATGTTCATGACTAGTGGTTCAACTTCACATGATGATGGAAGCCCTCATCCTCCAGAAGGAAAAATGATAAGAGTTAAGCTGGCAAAAGCACAGCAAAGAACTGTGCCTTTTAAGATGGTATCACAAATCCCCAAGGAGAATCCAAGTGTGTCGGCAGTTGCGATGCCTGACCTTCCCAACACTGGATGGGAAGAGGTGGCTCCTTCCACCATTTGCATGCCCTCTGCAAGTGCTGGAAGGAGCACCCACAGTCCAGTTTCTGATATTCAAATTGAAGATGTCACTGTTGAAGTACACCAGGATGAGAATATGGGTGTAGCTGGCACTGAGGAAGAAGTTAACGAGGAGGATTCTGATGGTGATGTGGTTTGTTTAAATCAGGCACCAAGGCAGACAGTTGTTGTCATCATGCTTGGGCTGAAGACCAAAAAAATCCACCTCTTCGGTCTGGAATTATTTCTATCCAAATCCGGACAACTACTGTCTTGCCATATGTACCTTATGTAAAGGTGTAATAAGTAGGGGTAAAAATGTTAACCATCTAGGAACATCCTCCCTTATACATCACTTGCAGTGCGTTCATAAAAAGTCACTGTCAAGTTCGGAAACTGTGGCTAAGACCGTAAGCAGTCCAGGGACACCTAAATCCCTTTGTCCTGTTGTATCCAAGTGCCTGCAAACCACACCAGAAACTCCCTCCTTGTCAATTTCCTCCTCAATCAGGATCGTAAGTAGTCCTGCAGGCCATGTCACTGCCATGACTGACTCCTCTCCTATCCAGGATTCCTCCAGAGGATCCTGCATTGCTATGCCTACTGCTGCTGTTGCTGCTTGGAGTCGTTCATCATCCAGGAGAGGAAGTTAGAACACCACTACTTCTTTCACTAAGTAATTGACCGTCCAACAGTCCTTTGCGAGGAGGATGAAGTACGACAGCAGTCATCCTGTTGCAAAGTGGATAACTGAGGCCTAGACAGCTATGTTGGTGTTAGACATGCATCCTGTATCCACCATTAGTGCAGTGGAATTTAGACAATTGATGGAGGTAGTGTGACCCCGGTACCAAATCCTGTCTAGATTCCACTTCACTAGGCAGGCAATACTGAGAATGTACAGAGACGTCAGAAAAAGTAACCTCAGTGTCCTAAAAAATGCAGTTGTACCCACTCTCCACTTAACCATGAGCATGTGGACAAGTGGAACAGGCCAGACAATATGACTGTGACAGCCCACTGGGTAGATGTATTGCCTTGCGCAGCAACATCAGCAGCGGCACCAGTAGCAGCATCTCAGAAACACCAGCTTGTTCCAAGGCAGGCTACGCTGTGTATCACTGGTTTCAGTAAGAGGCACACCACCAACAACCTCTTACAGAAACTGAGGGAAATCATTGCCCAATGGCTTACCCCTAGGGATTTGTGATATCAGACAATGGCATCAATATTGTGTGGGCATTAAATCAGGGCAAATTTCAGCATGTCCCATGTTTTGCTCACACAAAAAATTTGGTGGTGCAGCATTTTTTGAGAAACAACAGGGCTGTGCAGGAGATACTTTTGGTGGCCTGAAAAATTTCGGGACACTTTCACCATTCAGTGACTGCGTGCCGAAGACTGGAGCACCAGCAAACACTCTTGAACCTGCCCTGCCATCACCTGAAGCAAGAGGTTGTAACGCGGTGGAACTCAACTCTCTATATGTTTCAGAGGATGGAGGAGCAGCAAAAGGCCATTCAAGCCTATGCATGCCTATGCATCCACCTATAACATAGACAAAGGAGGGGGTATGCACATGAATCAAGTGCAGTGGAGATTGATTTCCATGTTGTGCAAGGTTCTCCAACCCTTCGAACTTGCCACATGTGAAGTCAGTTCAGACACTGCCATCTTGAGTCAGGTCATTCCCCTCATCAGGCTTTTGCAGAAGAAGCTGGAGACATTGAAGGAGATATCCGATTTCTAACCAACGGACTGTTTGACATGTCTACTGTCACTGCATATGATGCTGTCATTATTGAAAGAATGGTGGGGGATTACATTGGTGACAGCATGCAAGTAGACATGTCAGACAGTCCGTACCTGTAATGGCAGGAAAAATAGGCAATTTGGAGGCCCATGTACAAACTGGCTCTATTTTACCTAAGTTGCCCCCCTCCAGAGTGTACTCTGAAAGAGTTTTTAGTGCAGCCGGTAACCTTGTCAGCGATAAGTGTAGGAGGTTGCTTCCACACAATGTGGAGAAGATGATCATCAAAATGAATTATCAATTCTTCCGGGCAGACCAGCCTCTAGAAAGTACAGAGGAACCTGTGGTGGTGCAACTTTGTCATGATTTTGCCCTGAAGTGGATCGATTTGGGGAAAACAATTCTTAGTAAATTGCTGCTTTCCACTGATACCACTGTTATTTCTAACGATGGTGCATTGTTACGAATTTGCGGTGGAAGACACATTTGATATGCCATTTTGGTGCAAATTAATCCTTTGTAAATTACTGATTTGCAAAATTGCGGCTTATTCACAAAAAAGATACAAATCACCCAAAATTGACTGTTAGAAAATTTCCCTCCAAGCCTTCAATTTCCCCAGACAGGGTGGTTTTCTGGTTGTCGGTGGCCGGGCTCCCAACGACCATCATACCGGCGCCGGAATCCCGACTGCTGGCATACCGACATCTATTCTCCCTCTTGGGGGTCCACGACCCCCCCTGGAGGGAGAATAGATAGTGTGGCGCACATAGCGCGCCACCGTGCCCACAAGGGGCTCATTTGCGCTTGCCCAGCTGTCGGTATGCCAGTGGTCGGGATTCCGGTGCCAGTATGCTGGCCGCCGGGAGCCCAACCACCGGCATCACATACTACACCCCCCCAGACAAACTAGCACTACTAAGATTGTTCTATTAAGATTAGCTGAAGGCTGCATAAGCCTGAGGCCATATAATAGCCCCATTTTTTGTGATTGGTTGTTCATGACTCAGCAGTTTCTAGGTAGTTTGGTTAGAGTCTGGTAAATTTTCTTATAGGATTGTTGGCCTGTCAGTCAAGGTTTTAGGGGTGTGGGTTTAGGCTAGCATATAATACCAGTCATGTGCCTCAGACTTCCTCTTGCCATTTTGGAATGCGCTGGAAGGTTGAGTACATTCACTGTATTGTATACTGTTTTCAGTGATTCCTTTGGTTTTATTGCTGTAATTTTCCTGTTTTTCCCCCTGCTCATTGCATTCAATATTGTCTTTGTGGCTCCTGTTATCCCCGCTGACATGCCGTGTCCCCGCAAGTCTGCTTACCCCGTCGTTTGGCGGCGGCCGCGGGGTTTCAGCGCTCCTGTTCCCGGAGCGTGGCCTCCCCTGCCTCCGTCCCCGTGCCTGACCGTTGGTCGCGGCGGGGTCACTCCACTGCGGCCCGCGCCTCTCCACCGGCTGCCCGGTTGGGTGGCGGGCGCGGTGCCCCTGCCGCAGCGGCCATGGGTGATGTGCGGCCACAGTTGCAGGTATCGTCCCCAGTGGCCGTGACGCTGCGGGTTGCTCTCTCCTCCAGCCAGCTTCTCCTGGCATGTCCCCCGCCTCCTCTCCGTTTGCGGCCCTGGCTGGTGGTTCCGGCACCCACAGGGTGCCTTGTGGCCCGGGGCTGGCTGTGGGGGTGGGGACGGGTGGCGGGTCGTGGAGGCCGGGGTGGTGCTGGGACAGCAGCAGATCCCTGCATCCTCTGCTATTGCTGTGCTGAGTGCCATTTTTGTGCTCCCCCATGTGGGGGGGAGGCTTTGGGGTCCTAGATGGGCATGGGTGGGGGTGGTGGCCCAGGCGCCCCTGGGTTTGGGGACGGGTGTGCGCAGGTGGGCGCCGGGGCACAGGTTGTGTGGGCGGCTTCTTTACTGGGGTCTCCGGCTGCGGTGCTCATGGCGGGGTCTCTCCTGGGTGACCCCCCTGCTCCCATGGGGCTGTACTGTTCCTCAGCCCCCCCCTTTACGCCTGAAAAGGGGGGGCGCAATTGTCCATGGCTGCATCGTTTCACCTACCTGGCCCTCCTTCTTTGCTTTCAGCGCCGGGTTTTGCCGGGGGTCAGATTCCGCAGTTTTTTCCCGGAGCTCATCCTTTTTCGGTTGTGCAGTCGTTTCTCGCATCCTCCATGGCGCACTATCCAGGTCTTCCGGTTGCCTCCTCCCCGCAGTTTTCACCATATTTCGCAGTTTCGGCTCCTGGGGTTCAGCCCACGTGGTCAGTCAGCAGACCTCGGGTCGCCACTCCCCCCGGCTTTTGTGGGCTTGTATCTCAGGTCTTCTCCCACAACTACGGCGGCGCATGCCCGGTTTTGGCAACCGTCACCTACTTCCGCTCAGTTCCCCCTTGTTTCTTCCATGTTTCCCTGGTCTGCGGGGTATGTTCCCCCACCCTCACGGCCCCTGGCCTACACCATTGGAGGTGTCCCGTTGGTCAGGGCGGCCCCTCCTGACGCTGGGTCTTCCCTCCCTTCTGGTTATATTCCCCCACCACTGCCCGCTGGCCCCCCTCCGGCTTGCGACGTTGCTTTGACCCCTCTCTCGCAAGGTTGTTGTTCCCTCTGTTTCGTCTGCTCAGGTGTCAGCGAGTCCAGGAGAATCAGTGGCTTAGTCGCGGAGGGATCGGAGGTCGTGGAGGGCTGCGGTCGCAGCGACGGCAGAAGATGCACCGCCGGGGCTGGTGGCGGTGGAGGCGACTGATGGCGTTCCAGGTCCTTCAGGCAACGGTGAGCATGCTGTTCCTTCTCCCAGCAGGTTCTTCCAGCACTTCTTCTATCTCTTCCAGTAGTGTTTCCTCTGGTTCTCCTCGGCGCCCGCGTAAGTTGGCTAGGCTCATTGCGCGCCGCGTGGTGAAATAATCTAGAAAGGTTAAGGTGCCGGCGGCTTCGGTTCCCTCTGACCCCCCGCTTTTCATGGAAATGGTGCATTGCGCGAATATGCCCGTTACCCATGGCGTTCTCAAAAGGATGAAGGAAAAGATTAGGAAGGGGAAGTACGTGGACATGTTCACCCTTACGGATGACATGCATCAGGCTTTTGATGCAGCCAAGAAAACGGGAGGCATTGGGTAGAATGCTTTCTGTAATTTCCATCAGTGGTTACGGAGGTTTTTGGTTTTTACGGCCCGTTACACCGAGTCGCCGCCTGCTGAATATCCCAACATAGTGAAATATTTGTTTTTAGTGCATGAAATGTATTTGAAATCCAAAGGTTACGCTTGGAGGGATTACGACGAGAAGTTCAGTCGTAATCAGGATGGTAACGTGATTTTACCTTTGGGTTTCAAAGATGTGGAGGTGTGGTTGGAGGTCACCCAGCAGGTCAGGCCCCTCGGGGAGGCCCCGGGCAAGAAGTCCCTCGCAGTTGACGCTTCTGGTCTGCGCTCCTTGGTGAAAGGTAGGTGTTTCGCGTATAATGAGGGCAAGTGCACCAGGGGCGTCAACTGCCGTTTTCGCCACTCATGCAAAGTGTGCGGAGCCAGTCACCCGTCCAAAGACGGCACCTCGGCCTCGAGCGGGAAAACCTCCGCTCCGGCTGAGGCCGCTGGAAGTAGTAAGGCCCATTCTTCGATTTGGGTTTCCGAGCTGCGGCGGTGGCTTAGTTTATACCCCGACGGGTCGGCCGCGCAGTTCCTGTTAGATGGTTTCAGTCACGGTTTCCGTCTGCCCATTTCGGATTCACGTGGTTGCATGCCGGAATTTGAAATCGGCCCGCGATTTCACGCATGAGGTCTGATGGAAGGTGGACGCAGAGATCGGCTTGGGGCGCATGTGTGGGCCCTATGCCATTCCCCCTCTTCCCGCCTTGTGCATCTCCCCCGTCAGGGTGGTGCCCAAGAAGGCTCCGGGCAAGTTCCGCCTTATCCAGCATTTGTCTCATCCTCATGGGGGTTCTGTTAATGATTCCATTCCAGAGGCCGTGTGCAGAATGCGTTATCAGTCTTTTAATGAGGCTCTGCGTTTGGTTCGTGAATGTGGTCCGGGTGCCCTATTAGCCAAATTAGACATTGAGTCGGCTTTTCGTCTACTTCCCCTGCACCCAGATTCCCTGCGGTTTTTGGGTTTCAGATTGGGTTCGGATTTTTATGTCGATAGGTGCCTGCCCATGGGCTGTTTCTGTCTCCTGTGCCTATTTTGAGAAATTCAGCACTTTCTTGCATTGGTGCATCCAGTCCGCCTCCGGGCAACCCGGTGTTGCTCACTACCTGGACGAATTTCTCTTCATGGGCCCGGGAGACAGTTCGGTTTGCGGTGATATCTTGTCTGCTGCCAGGTCATTGTTTGAGGTCCTGGGAGTTCCCGTTGTCCTGGAAAAATGCGAGGGCCCTACCAGTTGCCTTAGTTAGCTGGTGATTGAATTAGACACCGTAGCGGGTTGCTGTCGCCTCCCCGCTGACAAGGTACAGAAGCTTTTGGGTTTGATTAACGAATGCTTGGGGAAGCGCAAGGTTCGGCTTAAACTGGTTCAGTCATTGCTTGGCTCCTTCAATTTTGCGTGCAGGATTATTCCCATGGGTAGGGTATATTGCCGGAAACTTGAACGGGCCACTGCGGGGACAGTCAGGCAGCATCACACCATTTACGTCTCCCGCGAGATCAGAGATGATTTTCATGTTTGGTCTTCATTCCTGGTGTCTTTGAACAGGGAGGTTTTGTGGCCTCCTCCTCGTTGTTCCAACTGGTGCCTCCAGCTGTTCACAGATGCCTCGGGCAGTTGTGGTTTTGTCGCCTTTTTTGCCGGTTCCTGGTGTGCTGCTCCTTGGTCGCCCTCTTGGGTCTCCCGGGGTTTCACTAGGAACCTCCTGTTGTTGGAATTGTTTCCTATCATTGTAGCCTTGGAATTGTGGGCCTGCAGGTTTTTGGATCGGGACGTTTCATTCTGCTGCGACAACCTGGGGGTGGTTCACGCTATCAACAATCAGCGTTCTTCTTCCCATCAGGCATTGCGCCTTTTGAGACATCTGGTGCTTGTCTGCATGCGGTGCAACATTAATTTCAGGGCCCATCACGTACCCGGAATCGACAATGGGATAGCGGATGCTTTGTTTCGTTTTCAGTTTGATAAATTTCGTGAGTTGGTTCTGGGGGCAGCGACCAAGGGCTTGCCATGCCCGCCTTGTGTCTGGCAGATTGTCGAGACGGGCTAGCTGCTTTGGCCAGGTATGCTTTAGCTCCTTCTATGCTTAGGGCGTATGATGCGGCCTGACGTGATTGGATGGCGTTTCCAGTAGGTATAATACAGCAGGTGAGTCCACAGTAGACTGTTTGATGGCTTTTTTGTGTGGTAACATTATCAGGTAGGTAGGTCCAAGGCGGCCATGTCATCTGCCCTTGCGGGCATTTCCTTCCATTCTCGGCTGCACGGGCTGGTGGACCCCACCAGGTCTTTCGTCCTTTCCAAAGCGCTTAAGGGTTGGGCTAGGGTGCACCCTGTGCCTGCGGATTCCCGTAGGCTGGTTACGTTGCAGCTATTAGCGGAATTGCTGGGTGTGCTGCCTCGTGTCGCTGAGTCAGCGTTTGAGGTGGCCCTTTTTAGATTGGCCTTTGCTTTGGCTTTCTTTAGGGCTTTTAGGGTCAGCGAGTTGGTGGCGAGCAGCAAGTCGTCTCAGGATACCGGCCTCCTTTTCTGTAACGTGCGTTTGCAGATGGTCTGTTGCTCTGCAGGATTGTGCGATCCAAGACAGATCAGGCTGGTCGGGTTCGCTGGGTGTCCTTGGAGGCCCAGGAGGATGTGGGTGTCTGCCCAGAAATTGTCCCATGTTTTCATTGGAGAGGTGCGGTGCATTTCTCGGCCATTGAGAAAGCCTGCAAGAAGGTTAACTCGGCTGTTTCGTTGTTTGTTACGGCTTTAGGTGGAGTGGTTGTGAAGCATCCTTTGCTGGTGTTGCATAATAGACAGTTCTACAAGGATGATGGGGTCCATCTTTCTCCGGCTGGTGTTCAGGTTTTCCTACAGTAGATGGCGTTTTTGGTCCTTTCCGTTAGAGGGATTTTTGTTTTCCTTGTTTTCTTTGGTTCTGGATGGCGGTGGCGGTTTAGTTAAACCTTTTGTTGCGGGAAGTCGCTACCAACCAGCAGTCAGATAGGCATAAGTGGTCATTGTGGAGCACCCTCTTTAGAAAGACGGCAAGTGAGTCCTTACCTTGCGGGTGGACAATTAGATGTTCCCCTGCGGGAACAGAGTATTTGCCAGAAGTAAGAGTGGTGAGTCCTGCACAATGCGGGTTATGCAGGTAGGAGGCGGTGTTGTTGTTTAGTCCCCTCCTCAGTTTTGTGTTTCAATCTAAGTGACTGGAGCTGGCGTCTGGTAGCGACTTTTCCTTTGCCATCCTCAAACATAAAATCATTCAATTACAATTATAGTTTAACAAACAGGTCAGCTATCAATAAATACTGTCTGACCTTTAACTACAGCTAACCGTGTCTGTGTCGTTATTTTTAGTGGTAAGCTAGCTTAAAGTATGTGTTTATGTTTATCGCAATAAAATTATGGGCACCTTAATGTATCTTGCATTACATCTCAGACTACTGTACTCTCAACCTGCTGTTCATATTATAATGTGTCTCAAAGCAGGGGTGTAGCCAGAACTTTGTGGGCCCCATAGCAACATTTTGAAGGGGCCCATGTCTCAATGCTTCTAGAGAGACACCTCTCATCAACAGTTATTTGATGCCCTATAATATTGCCCTAGTTCATTTTCTGAACCATAGTATTGCCTCAGTTAATGTTATACTCCATAGTAGTACCCTAATGTCAGAGCCAGATTTTGACCTCATGTGGCCCTAGGCAAGATACCGATTTGAGGACCCCCTCCTACAAAGAATCCATAGCACTATATTTTTTTATTCCTGATAGCGAGCGACATCACAAAAGTATCTTGGTGCATGTGTAGTGCGATCACGGTGCATGCACAGTCTACCAATAATCTTTCAGTTGCATGAACATTGCATACAGATCTGAATCAGGCCCTAGGTATTTTGGTAGCAGACTTGATACCTGTGTCACATTTAAAGTAAACCGACTGCCAACTATTTTGTGTCTCTAAATATTTCTCATCCTATCAAAGAAAATCATTTTACAAAATTGTAACTAGTCCTTATAAATCGATAGGCTGCATTCACAGGATTATTGGTTCATGACCTTGTATTTCTTGGACTGGACAGGATCTAGGTGTTTAGATGAGTGTGTAAAGGAAACTGCGATTCCATACAGAAGTTGAAAATGGTATAGCCTGGGCCTGAATCTACACAAAGATATTTAGAGCTGAAAACCTAGGACGCATTCCTTCCCTAATCCTGACCCTAACTCATCACTAACCCCCAACCCTAACACAATAACCCCAAACTCAATCCACTAAACTCTATACAACCCTAATACCCTATTCCTAACTCAAACCCCTAAACTAACCCTAATACTCTAACCCAAAACCAGTTCATCAGCTTCAATACCCTATCCATAATGCCCTAACCCAGAGGTTCTCAAACGCCGTCCTCAAGGTACCACAACAGTACATCCAATGGGATGCTCTGCCCTTTGGCTGCTGTGTGTTCCCAGAGCAGGATTAACAATGGGGCTGATGGAGCTGCAGCTCCAGGTAAACACCCCAAAATAGGCCCACTGCATCTGCAGCAACATACCCTCCAAGAATTTACACATAAAAATCGCTGCAAATTAAAAAAAGGGGACGTGGTCACGGGTAAAGTTGTGTGGCCATGCCCCTTTTCCTATACTTTCAGTGGAAGTTTGGAGAGCCAAAAATCGGTACAGACCATAAAAAAAGGTACTATACCTGCCAAAAAGGTACAGCTGGAGGGTATGAAGCAAGTCTCTGCGCTGTAAATAGGGGAAAAAAAAACCTTTTACTGCAGCGTCCTATGTCCTGCTGCCAGTCCGCCTGCCCCCTCCGGCATCAACAATCCCCACTCCCTAGCCGCGGCGCAGGTGAGCCCCGAAGCCTCCTCTGCGTGTGAAGAAACAGAAGTGCCTCCCCGCCACAGCCGCACCCAGATCCCTAGAGGCCCTAACTCCGCAACACAGCACCTGGGCTGCCGGCCTCAAAGCCCCGAGATGGCTAATGTAATGGATAGAGTGGGTGATATCGTGAAGGGTAATGTCTGGACGCTGAATCAATGTAAAAGGTGACAGTGCTGTGCAGTGCAGTGGGTGCGAAGTGTCACTAACACTGCACAGCACTCACCTTCTACATTGATTCAGTGAGTCAGTCAGTTCTGTCAGCCAGTCATTATTGTTAGCGCCGGTGTCCTAACGCGTTGCATTACAGGGAAGTAGATGCACTAAATAAACTACAGCTCCCAGCAGCCCTTACCGCCGAAGCATTCTGGCACTAAGGGCTGCTGGGAGCTGTAGTTTATTGAGTGCTTCTTTTTCCCTGTATTGCGGTGCGTTGCGACACCGGCGCTAACAATAGTGACTGGCTGCTTGGCTGCTGTGCGAGTCTCCAGGAGAGCCACTGCCAAAGGGAGTACAGCAGCTTCCAGGTGGAGAAGCAGGAGAAGCATTACCCGCCCCTCCCCCACTCGCAGTACCTCCGGGCCCCATCCCCGGCACCCCCACAGACCCGTCCACCACCCTTGGTGGCTCCAAACCCCCACCCGCAACACCTCCGCACCCGCTCCTCCCCCACCCGCGGCGCCACCGCACATGCCCCTCTCCCACCTGTGGCACCCCCACAATTGCTCCTCCCCCACCCGCGGATGCTCCGGATCCCCTCCCCCACCCACGGCACCACCGCACCAACCCCTTCCCCACCTGCGGCACCCCAGCAAACCGCTCAACCCCCACTCACGTTCATCAGGCCCTGCGTGCACTGTTCACGCCATTGCAAGGGGCTAAGAGCCCTTAACCATAGCACGCCCTTTGTCTGTGCAATATTTAACCACTTACACAATTATGATTGGAGGTAATACTCCATATAATAAAAATATTGCTCACCACAAGGGCCTGCAAGGGTTAAGGGGGCATAGCCCCTTACGACGGTGTGAAGAGCGTCCGTAGGGCGCGATGAATCACCTACTTTACTATATAACTGTATTGTTTCTTTAAACCGGGAAACTAATAAATTACACAGGCTTTGTGGCTTGCTTACTTCAAGCCTCCATTTTGACTGGCTTTAATTAGCCACAGAACCTGTATAATCCACGAGCGTCCCAGTTTAAAGGGATGGTATGCAGTGGCAGGCTGGGTTGGGTGCACAATGCCATCTGCCATCTTGACATTTTGGGGCCACAGACAGCCCCTGGGTCATGACCCTGTTTTGTGTTCACTTTGCTGTCATTTGGGAAGCAGGCAGAGCTCCAGGGGATGACTGATTAGGTGTTAACAGTGGTGTAACTAGGATAGGGCCAGGGGGGTACATGACCTGGGTGCCAGGAAAGGGTGAGCACTGTTGAAGGATGGGACTATGTCTTTTCATTTACAGATCATAGCAGGGTGTCTGTGCTCACTCTCTCCAGACCTCCCCACCAAAGATCCTGACAGTAGCTGGCTTCCCTCCAGTCAATCAGCTGTTTAATGCTTCAGTTGTTGGCTTCCCTACAGACAATCAGTGGTGTTCCCTGATGCAGTAGCTAGCTTCCCTCCAGCCAATCATCTGTGATCCGTTACAGATGATGACTTCCCTCCAGCCAATCGGCAGTGTTTCTGCTGCTGCTGATGCCTTCCTTGTACCTGTATGCGCACCCCAACTTGGGATGCCCTGCCTCCACCAGGTTTCATCACGCGCTGTACAAGAGATCCTGTGAAACATCATCATCAGCCCCTAGAGCTGTCATGAGTGTCATGGGCCCCTGGGGCCAGATATTGACAAGTTGATGTTCACATGGAAGGGGAGACTGAGTTCTCTGCAGCAGCGCAAGTGGCAGAACTTATGACACATAACAAGCAGAATGTGAGTAGGTACTTTGGATTCAATGGTACTCGAAATTATTATTTTACTTTCCTACCTATAGTAATCACCATGCCAAAATTCTACCTGCCACCACCCAACAGACACACAACATTGTTGTTTCTATGGATATACTCTCTGAGTACTTGCAGCAAAAACAAGTGTGTTTATTAGAAGCTAGACATTTCAAACTATTAAATTCACTTGAGCTGCAAAGCATTGAAAGTCTTGCTAAATTAAGTACTTAGGATACTTTTGAGGCCAACAATATGAAATATAGGCTGGAATAATTATATTCAGTACAGTCTGTGTCTTTATTTGTGCATACAATACATAAGTGTTTATAGAATTTTTTTATAGGGGCTCAGTTTTTCATATGCCCTTGGTGTCAAGAACCCTGGTTATGCCTTTGGGTGTTATAGGCCAATTTGAATGGCTGGAAAGCATTCTCAGCCTGCTCCCCGAATGGCAACCACATCAAGGTATATAGGTGTTTCAAGTAGTCCGAAGGTTGCTGCAGCTCAGACTTCTGGCCCTTCTTACCAATACCTGCAGGGTTGGACCAGCACTTGCTCTCCTTAGTAAATTAATACAATTATGGGCCTAATTCTGAGTTGATCGTAGCAGCAAATTTGTTAGCAGTTGGACAAAACCATGTGCACTGCAGGGGGGGACAGATATAACATGTGCAGAGAGAGTTAGATTTGGATGGGGTGTATTCAAACTGAAATCTAAATTGCAGTGTAAAAATAAAGCACACAGTATTTACCCTGCACAGAAATGAAATAACCCACTCAAATCTAACTCTCTCTGCAAATGTTATATCTGCCACCCCTGCAGTGCACATGGTTTTGCCCAATTGCTAACAAACTTGCTGCTGCGATCAACTCAGAATTACCCCCTATGTCTGATGAGAGTATAATCATCCAAACCATAAGAATGGCAATTGTAAAAGTCACCAAAAGTTGCAAGATTATTGTCTGAATAAACAACTCTGGCCCTCATTCCGAGTTGTTCGCTCGTTGCCGATTTTCGCTATATTGCGATTAGTCGCTTACTGCGCATGCGCAAGGTTCGCAGAGCGCATGCGCTTAGTTATTTGACACAAAAGTTAGGTATTTTACTCACGGCATAACAAGGATTTTCATCGTTCTGGTGATCGTACTGTGATTGACAGGAAGTGGGTGTTTCTGGGCGGAAACTGGCCGTTTTCTGGGAGTGTGCGAAAAAACGCTGGCGTTTCTGGGAAAAACGCAGGAGTGTCTGAAGAAACGGGGGAGTGTCTGGGCGAACGCTGGGTGTGTTTGTGATGTCAAACCAGGAACAAAACTGACTGAACTGATCGCAATGGCTGAGTAAGTCTGGAGCTACTCAGAAACTGCTAAGAAATTTCTATTCGCAATTCTGCTAATCTTTCGTTCGCAATTCTGCTAAGCTAAGATACACTCCCAGAGGGCAGCGGCTTAGCGTGTGCAATGCTGCTAAAAGCGAACAACTCGGAATGAGGGCCTCTGTGCTGTGTGTTGGTCACTAGAATATCAGTCAGTAAAAAGGTCCCTGTATTGTATATTAGTCACTGGAATACTCTCTGCAGTGTATTTTTGTCACTAGAATGGTGTCTATATTGTATGTCGGTCAGTAGGGTAGCCTTTGAATTATAGAACGGTCATTAGAATGGTCCTTATATTGTATATCATTCACCAGAATGTGCCCTGTACTATACATCTGTCTCTAGAATATGTTGTGGATTGTATGCCCCCACCCCCCAAGATGAAAGTTCCAAGACAGCCCATGATGGTATGGTAAGCCTATGTATAAAGCATATACAGTGCATCCGGAAAGTATTCACAGCGCTTCACTATTCCCACATTTTCTTATGTTACAGCCTTATTTCAAAATGGAATAAATTCATTTTTCCCCCTCAAAATTCTACCCACAATGGAGGTCATTCCAAGCCGATCGTAGCCCTGCAAAATTTTGCAGGGCTACGATCATGTCCATAGACATGCAGGGGGACACCCAGCACAGGGCTATCCCGCCCCGCATGTCAGTGCCAGCCTCCCCAGCAGAGGTGCAAAAGCATCGCACAGTGGCGATGCTTTTGCACTTTAGGAGTAGCTCCCGGCCAGCGCAGCTTTAGCGTGCTGGCCGGGAGCTACCCATCACTCTCCGGCCCGCAGTGGCTGCATGTGACATCATGTAGCCACTGTGGCCTGCCCCCCGCATGGTCCAGCCACGCCTGCGTTGGCCGGACCGCGCCCACAAAACAGCGGCCAAACGCCGCCATTTCATCCCCCCACCCAGCGATCGCCTCTGCCTGTCAATCAGGCAAAGGCGATTGTACTGCGGTACCGTCGCATGCGCAGTTCTGATCCTATCACACCACTGCGATAAACTGCAGTGTGCGACCGGGTCAGAATGACCCCCAATAGCCCATAATGACAATGTGAAAAAAGTTTTTTTTAGATTTTTGCAAATTTGTTAAAAAGAAAAAACGAAGAAATCCCATGTACATAAGTATTCACAGCCTTTGCTCAATACTTTGTTGATGCACCTTTGTCAGCAATTACAGCCTCAAGTCTTTTTGAATATGATGCCACAAGCTTGGCACACCTATCTTTGAGAAAAAAAGAGAAGAAAGAATTCGAAATGCCCTATGGTGGTGCACACAATCTTGTATTAAGATATAACTTTTATTGAATTATATGTTAAAACCAGCGAATATTAAAAGGAAAGTAGAATCGTGTAAATAGAAAAGAAATAGTGTTTAAAATAAAAGTGCTGCGCACTAGATGTCACCGGATTCGCTCATGTATTGCTAGCAAAATCTATAGATGGTCACGAGTGTGTCAAAAATATTCCATGTCTATGTGTGTTATATTATACTTTTTAGATAGCTGAGAAAGCTGCAAGAATAAATGTCCCACAAATTAATTGTATTCCTTCCCAGGATTCCAGATGTGGGATCGTTGAAACCAAATTCCAGATATCACCTTATGTGGTGCTAATGATTTACTATATATTTTACTGAATTGTCTCTCAATAAACTGATCATAATGCTAAATGTGTACTGTGTCTCTCTGTATCTCAGAGTTAATATACAAGCTCAGTCATAAGGTCTCAGTAATGTCTGTGTGTTCTAGCTCCATGAGCAGTGTTGTATCCACTGAGAAAGGAGCATATGAAACATTCATATACAAATGTATCCACTAAAGGGAAACAGTTATTAAGCTCTGACAGTATCCAATCTTTTACTTGTCACAAGATTTTATCATAGCTGCGCTATGGTTCATAGAGAGCTGTGACAATTAATGATAATAAATGATCAGAAATATTTTTAACCAGATATTGTTGTGCATCATATTTGTTCCCTTGGGATCCTTATATTCAAATAGATGTTTAGTGATCTAATTCGGATCATAAGAGTGGTTTATTCCTCTGTGTTATAATAGGGATGTTAAGGGCTCAACACACTCTTATTTGGATGTAGGCTCAAAGTATCAATATAAACATGGTTCGTTAATGTATCATGTTAAGCCTTCAAGGTGTGTATATGATAGTGAGTCTTACACCAGGTGCCTAAGTATATTAGGCGCCCTCTGCTGCCCTTTTATTTGGGAGGATTATATATACAGTGAGTATATAGCACTTGCTGTGAATGGGTCTGCGATCACTATAGAGTTAATGTGAGTGTAAAATGTGTCATTAATATCCTGACACACATCCAGCTTTTTATTAAATAATTTTTGATGTGGATGTTATATACACATTAAACATATTTTGGTGTGCGTATCAGGGCTTTATTATTCAGCCTTGTGAACACCATTTAATACCATTCATAATACACAGTGTTATTTCGGCATGGTGAATTATTATCATCAGCATCTAGTTGTGCAATTTCCTCCCTGTAACTCCCACACTTTGCCTGAACTGAAACACTTGCAAAATCAATGATTTCTGATATAGATACATATGCACATTAAATGTCTATTGACCATATGGATTAGAACCTTAGTGTACTGCCTTAGTATAGGGTTCAGTATGGTTCATTACACATGGTAATTACTTGCACAGCAGCATCTAATTGTGCAATTTCCTCCCTGTAACTCCCACACTTTGCCTGAACTGAAACACTTGCAAAATCAATGATTTCTGATATAGATACATATACACATTAAATGTCTATTGACCATATGGATTAGAACCTTAGTGTACTGCCTTAGTATAGGGTTCAGTATGGTTCATTACACATGGTAATTACTTGCACAGTATAGCATTCTGTTAGCAGCTATTAGTATTGTATGCTTTAGATAAGCCTCACAGCTAACACAGATCAGACACTCTCAGCTTCAGTATACATTTTTCCTAATCTATCTGGCTGAGCATTGTCCGGTGACTACCTAAAGTGCGCAGCTAGCCTGACGCACGCTTCGCTGTTTGCCCTATCTTTGGGCAGCTTCACCCATTCCTCTTTGCAGCACCTCTCAAGCTCCATCAGGTTGGATGGGAAGCGTCAGTGCACAGCCATTTTATTATTATTATTATTATTATTATCCTTTATTTATATGGCATCACAAGGGATCCGCAGTGCCCATTACACAGTACATAATCAAATGAGCAAATAAGAAAACAGCACTTACAGTACAAGACAATATAGGACAGGTATAGAAAACCCGGGTTTAGGTACCATCAAAGGGAGTATGGAGTATAAGATAGTGTAAGTAAGAAAAGGAAAGGCACATGAGGAAAGAAGTCTCTGCTCTCGCGAATGTACAATCTAAAATGTGAGGAGCTAACAGACCAGAGTGACACAGAAGGGGTAGACAGTGAGCACAGACATGAGGGTTAGGAGGAGAGTAGGCTGGGTTTGGTGAAGAAGTGGTTCTTGAGAGCCGGTTTGAAGTTTTGTAGAGAGGTGGAGAGTCGGATGGGGAGAGGTAGAGCATTCCAGAGATAGGGAGCAGCACATGCAAAATCTTGTAGGTACTGTAGGAGTGGGAGCAGGTAATCAGTTGGCAGGAGAGATGGCGTGCATTAGCAGAGAGAAGAGGACTGGTGGGAATGTAAAGAGAGATAAGGTCAGAGATGTAAGAGGGAGAAGAGTGGGTGAGGGCTTTGTAGGTGAGTGAGAGAAGCTTGAATTGGATTCTGAATGGGAAGGGTAGCCAGTGAAGGTCCTGCAAGAGAGTGGATGTGGATGTAGTACGTTTGGCGAGGAAGATGAGATGGGCAGCAGCATTGAGGATAGCTTGAAGTGGAGAGAGGCATTTTTGAGGGAGGCCAGATAGGAGGAGATTGCAGTAGTCCAATCTGGAGATGACCAGTGAGTGGATGAGGGTCTTAGTAGCATCCTGGGTGAGAAAAGGTCTGATCCTAGAGATGTTTTTGAGATGGAAATGGCAGGTTTTTGAGAGGTACTGAATGTGTGGTTTGAAGGAGAGGGAGGAGACAAGGATTACTTCAAGACATTGCACTTGGGGGCTAGAGGAGATAGTTGTGCCATCAATGGATAATGAAATTGTGGGAGGTGAGGTTATGCGGGAGGGAGGGAAGATGATCAGCTCAGTCTTAGACATGTTAAGTTTAAGAAAGCGCTGGGACATCCAGGAGGAGATAGCAGAGAAACAGTTGGAGATACGAGTGAGGAGAGCAGGGGAGAGGTCAGGGGAGGAAAGGTAGATTTGAGTATTGTTAGCGTAGAGATGATATTTTAAGTCAAAAGAGCTAATGAGCTCACCTAATGAGTATGTGTAGAGAGAGAAAAGGAGAGGCCCAAGAACAGAACCTTGGGGGATACCTAATTGTAGAGGAAGTGAGGGGGAGGTGGAGTCATGAGAGGAGACAGAGAAGGAACAGTCAGAAAGGTAGGAGGACAGCCAGGAGAGAGCAGTATCATGCAAACCAAGGGAGTAAAGGATTTGTAGGAGGAGAGGGTGGGCTACAGTGTGAAAAGCAGCAGAGAGGTCAAGGAGAATAAGCAGAGATTAGTGGCCCCTGGATTTAGCAGTAATGAGGTCATTGCAGACTTTCGTGAGGGCAGTTTCAGTGGAGTGCTGAGGATGGAAACCAAACTGGAAAGGGTCAAGCAGTGAGTGGGAAGATAGAAAGACAGTGAGGCGGTTGTAGACAATACGTTCAAGGAGTTTGGAGGCAAAAGGGAGAAGAGAGATGGGTCGGTAGTTGGAGAGATTGGTTGGATCAAGGGTAGGATTTTTAAGAATAGGGGAGACAAGTGAATGCTTGAAGGCAGAAGGGACAGTGGGCCTAATTCAGATCTGTTCGCTTGCTAGCTATTTTTTCAGTGCTGTGAACAGACACACCGACTATAGGGGAGTGTATTTTAGCTTCGCAAGTGTGCGAAAGCGTGTGCAGTCGCCCTGTACAAAACCAGCTTGTGCAGTTTCTGAGTAGCTCTGACCTTACTCAGCCGCTGCGATCACTTCAGCCTATTCGAGCCCGGAATTGAATTCAGATACCCGCCATGCAAACGCTTTGACACACCTGCGTTTTTCCAACCACTCCCAGAAAACGGTCAGTTGCCACCCTCTTCCTGTCAATCTCCTTGCGAACGGCTATGTGAATGGTTTCTTCACTAGAACCAGTGCACAACAATGATCCGCTAACCATACGGTGCGCCTGTGCATTGCGGTGCATATGCATGGGCAGTAGTTACCTGATCGCTGCGCAGCGGAAAACGCTAGCAAGTGAACAGATCTGAAATAGGCCCAGTGCCTGATGAGAGTGAGAGATTGAGTAGATGGGCAAGAAGGGAACAGGCAGAAGAAGAGAGGAAGCGGTGAAGGCACAAGGGAATAGGGTCAAGTGGCGAGGAGGAGGGGGGTGAGGACCAGATGAGGACCATGACTTCCTCTCCAGATACAGGGAAGAAAGATGTCAGAGTTGGTAGGAGGGAAGGAGAGGGGGGGTTGAGAAATGGAGGAGGGGGGTTGAGAAATGATGGAGGGGGGTTGCTCAGGTTCTGGTGGGATGTTATGTCCTGACGTATGGAGTCAATTTTGGATGTGAAGTAGGTGGCAAAGTTAAGAGCAGAAAGAGGTGGGGGTGGGCAGTGGAGCGAATTGACAGTGGCAAATAGGCGCCTGGGGTTTGAGGATTTGGAGGAGATGAGGTATTTGAAGTAAGATTGTTTAGAGAGGGTAAGGGCAGCAAAGTAGGATGAGAGCATAAATTTGTAGTGGAGGAAGTCGGCCTTATTGCATGATTTCCTCCACTGTCGCTCAGCAGTACGTGAGCATTTTTGCAGATATCTGGTGCATTTGGTGTGCCAGGGTTGAGGTGTCAATCTGCAAGGGTGAATAGTGGTTGGTGGGGCGACATAGTCAAGAGCAGAGGTAACGGATACATTGGGAAGTAGCTTGTTCAGGGCAGGAAAGAGAGAGAATAGGAGAGAGCAGTGAGTCAAACAGGGAAGATAGCGAAGTGGTGTCAATAGCCTCAATGTTACGCTTAGTGATGGAAGTCTTAGGTGGTAAAGATGGAGAAGCAGATAGAGATAGGTTAAAAGTGAGCAGGTGATGGTCAGAGAGGGGGAACAGGGAGTTAGAGAAATCAGAAAGATCACAGCAGTGAGTGAAAACCAGATCCAGTGAGCTTCCACTCATATGGGAGGGGGAGGAGGTCCACAGGGAGAGACCAAGAGAAGAGGTGAGGTTGCAGAGTTTAGAGGCAGGTGATTTTGTGGGGTTATCGATAGGGATGTTGAAATCACCCAGGATAATGGAGGGAATGTCAGAAGAGAGGAAGTGAGGAAGCCAGGAAGCAAAGTTGTCAAGGAATTTGGAGGGCATGCCAGGGGGGCAGTAAATGACAGCTACTCAAAGATGAACAGGTTGGAAGAAGCATATGGCATGGACCTCAAATGTAGAGAATGTAAGGGATGGTTCTGGTGGTATGAGTTGCTATGAGTAGCTAGAGGGTAGTAGGAGCCCAACACCACCACCGTGGCGACCCGTAGGTTGGAGGTGTGTGTGAGAATGTGAGACCCCCTGCAGAGAGAGCAGTGGGAGAAACTGTGTTAGAGGGGGTAAGCCAAGTTTCAGTGATGGTTAGGAGATGCAAGGAATTTGAGATGAAAAGGTCATGGGTGGGGACCAGTTTATTACAGACAGATCTGGCATTCCAGAGGGCACAGGAGAGAGGGAGAGAGTCTGAGGGAGTGATGTGAATGAGATTATCAGGGTTGCTGTAGTAATGAGGTGAGATGGATTTAGAAGACAGGGATACAGAGGGTGTAGTGAGGGTGCTGGCTCCTGGGCTAGGAAGGGACACTGCAGCAGTTGAGCATGGAGTGAGTAAAGTTTGGTACAGAGGGGTATGAGGTGAGGTAGGTAGGGGAGGGAGGGAGCAGGGCAGAGTGGTGGACGATTGGGCCCAAGGTAGGGTAGAGGTGAATGACAGTGGGGTGTCAGGGGAGGAGTGGAAGTGAGGCAGTGGAGTGGATGGGAGACAAAGGAGGGGAGAGAGGAGGAAATGTAGGAGACTAGGGGAGAAAGATAGAGGTGGGAGCAGGGGACAGAGAAAAGGATAGGGCAGACAAGGAGTGTTTGGTTGTGATAGTGAAAGGCTAGACATGCTGTAGTGTGGAGGATGGAAATAGTATGATAAATTTGGAAATAGGAGTGGTGAATGTAAGATGAACAGAGCAGTAGGATAGCAGAAATACAGGTGAAAGGGCAGTGTTGGAAGTGTTCAGTGGCAGTAATTTGGTTACAGCAGAAAGTTTATGTAGTTGCAGAAATTGAAGTAGAAGGAGGTGTTAGAGAAGACATGAGAGGGTTAGCAAAAAGCAAAAGGTAATTCAGTCTGAATTTGCAGGTGTGTAAAGACAAAATGCTATCTCTCCAGAGATGTTCAATCGGATTCAAGTATGGGCTCTGGCTGGGCAACTTAAGGACATTCAGAGAGTTGTCCTGAAGCCACTCCTTTGATATCTTGGCTGTGTGCTTAGGGTCGTTGTCCTGCTGAAAGAGAACCGTTGCCCCAGTCTGAGGTCAAGAGTGCTCTGGAGCAGGTTTTCATCCAGGATGTCTCTGTACATTGCTTCATTCATCTTTCCTTCTATCCTGACTAGTCTCCTAGTTCCTGCCACTGAAAAACATCCCCACAGCATGATGCTACCACCATGCTTCACTGAAGGGATGGTATTGGCCTGGTGATGAGTAGTGCCTGGTTTCCTCCAAACATAACGCCTGGCATTCACGCCAAAGAGTTCAATCTTTGTCTCATCAGACCAGAGAATTTTGTTTCTTATGGTCTGAAAGTCCTTCAGGTGCATTTTGGGAAACTCCAGGTGGTCTGCCTTGTGCTTTTTACTAAGTAGTGACTTCCGTCTGGCCACTCTACCATACAGGCCTGAATGGTGGATTGCTGCAGAGATGGTTGTCCTTCTGGAAGGTTCTTCTCTCTCCACAGAGGAATACTGTAGCTCTGACAGAGTGACCATTGGGTTCTTGGTCACCTCCCTGACTAGGACCCTTCTCCCCCAATCGCTCAGTTTAGACGGCCGATCAGCTCTAGGAAGAGTCCTGGTGGTTCCGAATTTCTTCTATTTACGGATGATGGAGGCCACTGTGCTCACTGAGACCTTCAAAGCAGCAGATATTTTTCTGTATCCTTCCCCAGATTTGTGCCTCGAGACAATCCTGTCTCGGAGATCTTCAGACAATTCATTTGACTTCATGCTTGGTTTGTGCTCAGACATGCACTGTCAAGTGTGGGACCTTACGTAGACAGGTGTGTGCCTTTCCAAATTATGTCCAATCAACTGAATCTACTACAGTGGACTCCAATTAAGCTGTAGGAACATCTTAAAGATGATCAGTGGAAACAGGATGCACATGAGCTTAATTTTGAGCTTCATGGCAAAAGCTGTGAATACTTATGTACATGTTATTGCTTAGTTTTTAATTTTTAATAAATTTGCAAAAATCTCAAAAAAGTTTTTTTCATGTTGTCATTATGGGGTATTGTGTATAGAATTTTGAGGGAAAAATTCATTTATTCCATTTTGAAATAAGGCGGTAACATAACAAAATGTGGAAAAACTGAAGCGCTCTGAATACTTTCCGGATTCACTGTACATTATGATAGTTTAGGACTTTCAGAAATGAGGAAGCCATGACGTTAGCCTGCAAGCTTAAGAGTTCTGTTGAAAATATGAACTATGGGGGTAATTCTGAGTTGAACGCAGCAGGAACTTTGTTAGCAGTTGGGCAAAACCATGATCACTGCAGGGGGGGGCAGATGTAACAGGTGCAGAGAGAGATAGATTTGGGTGTGGTGTGTTCAAACTGAAATCTAAATTGCAGTGTAAAAATAAAGCAGCCAGTATTTGCCCTGCACAGAAACAAAATAACCCACACAAATCTAACTCTCTCTGCACATGTTATATCTGCCCCTCCTGCAATGCATATGGTTTTACCCAACTGCTAAAAAATTTCCTGCTGCGATCAACTTGGAATTACCCCCTATATCCTCAGTTTTCATATTGCTAGATAGTAGATACACACAGATTTTGTTGCGGTTGTTTGGTTGCAATAATATGCTTTTAATTAGAGCTATGTGAAATACTCTGGTTCTGTGGTTGTCTGACTTCAAGTCTACATGTCACAAGGTCCCTGGTGTATTTATAATGGGTGCAGTGTGTGCAGTGCACATGGGCCCCTGGTATCCAAGGGGGGCCACACCACAGATAATGCACCTATTATTTTCAACACTAACCCTCCAGACTCCCGTGTCTCAGCAGCAGCACTACAGAAATCACTGGGATTGCAGAAATCCCAGTGTTTTGTGCATGCTCAGTAGAAAAATCACTGGGAAATTGGCCACTGCACCATTTCCTGGAGACCTGCGCATGCGCACTAGACTCTGGTACAGCGCTAGGCACCCCCTAGTGACCCTAGAGCCCAGAGTCAAGAATGCTGCTTGCTAGAGAGGAGGGGGCCCAGTAGGAGACTGCACATGGACCTCCTCCTCTCTGAAGATGCCCCTGCACCTTGTGTTAATCAGCCACTGAGCCTGTGTAATTCATGTGTGTCCCTGATTAAAATGATATTTTAGCAACCCTATGGTAGTGAAAAGTGCAGACAACAATTGTATTTCTGTCCTCTATTCAGGCAGTTTACAACAGGGCCAGGTCACATTTCAGCATGTCCTCCAGCCCAGTCCATGCTTGATTGTGCGTATTGTGGGCCCCCATGGTACCAGTTTAATTTTCTGTGTTGGCAAACCGTTACCGTAGAATAAAAAATTCTAGAGCGTTATTATTTACTGAGAGGCTTATATATGCATTTTCATTTAAAATATCTTTACAATGTTCACAAACAGACTGCTAGTTTTCTACAGATTCCGCGGTTCTTATTTTACAAAATCTGGGAAAACAAAAGTAAAATCATTAGCTTGCAGAGGAAATAGTGATCACTGAAATAGAATACCTTCTGACAATTGACAAGTCTATGGCTAATGAAAAATTCTGAGTAAGGTTAAATAGTTGGAACAAGCACTCCTAATGTGATTGTGGTTGTCTGACATGTGCTTGTTTTAACGCCAGCTCTGGCATCCATATTGTACCCCTGGTGTGCACGTCTCAGCTGGCGCCTGTCAAGTGGAACGGGTACTGCAGTTATTGCTCAATGAAGAGAATCATTTCTGGCATGTGGTCACCAGTGGGCTGAGGCAGGTGCATAGCTTCTTAGTTACAGAAAGCAGCAGGGATTTGCAAATAAAAAGAAGGCATATATTAGTAATGCACAAGGAAGACAATAAAAATAATATAATACTTTACTTATTTTATTCATGTTTCTTAATCCCCATTGAAATGCCCTCAGCATTATACTTTTCCAGACCATGCACAGCTTAGTTTGACCTATACCTTTAATAACAACAATAGATTCGTATCAAATTCCTGAACCGCCCACATAACTTTCATAAACCTTCCTATCAAATTACATCCACTCTTTACAGTCCACACATATCCTCACATGTCTTCTCATTCTATGCAATAGATAGCACCTTTCCTTGTGTACATATGCCTATTTCCCTATAGATTGTAAGCTTACGAGCAGGGCCTTCCTACCTCTATGACTGTTATCACCCAGTTTGTTATTGTTATTTCAAATTGTAAAGCGCAACGGAATTTGCTGCGCTATATAAGAAACTGTTAATAAATAAATAAATAAATAATAGATTCCACAATGATGGAAATCGAGCAAAATCAGCGTTGTACTTCCAGGCTAAAACAAACATTTGATAACTTTAAAAAATTTTATTTAAAAAATTGTCTGTAAGTAAAAGTGTGTTTCAGCCCCTGTAACCCAACATCGATTGAGATCGATTTTCATTAATTTGAAATAGATGAAAATCGACAATAAATCAACCCCTTGGTATTGAAAAGAAGGTGATAATTTTATTTAAACTTTCCTTTTTTAACCTCTTAATTCTTCTGTTATTCCTTGTCCTCTCTCCCAACTAGTTGTGCTTTCCTCATTTAAGGACCTTATTAGCTACATTCTTCCTCTTATCGTGTCCTTGTCCCCCTCATTGCATAGCCCACTATAATTTTTGTGGAAGTGTACATATAGTCACAGAAAAGCCATGGGCCTATATTTACTAAATAATCCGAGTTTGTCCGATTTGTGTTTTTTTTTTCAAAGTGTCAACACGGGAATTTACTAAACACAAATCTCGGCAGTGTTTGGGCTATTCGTAATGGTTTTGACGGCAAAGTTCAGAAATACGAATGAATAGACCATCGGTCAAACGCGGCTGTTTGTTCATACTTTACTATTCATTTGTATTTGGGTGTTAGTCTCTGAATGCTCAAGTGCGGGTGTATTGTTTTGCGATTCGTTAATTTTAATGCCAGGGCCGCAGGGACCTATATAAAAGTGTCCCCCGGCTGTGGCATTATCTCTCTGACTAGTGGAGCCCGGTGCTGGTGTGAAAAATACGGGGGACCCCTACGTCTTTTGTCCCCCGTATTTTTTACACCAGGACCAGGCTCAGAGCCCGGTGCCGGTTGTTAAAATATGGGGGATCCCCTGTCAATTTTCCCCCCGTATTTTTACAACCAGGACCGGCTCAAAGAGCCCGAGGCTGGTTATGCTTAGGAGGGGGGACCCCACGCAATTTTTTTTCCCGTTTTTACACTAAACAGACCCTTTCCCATAGATAACCATGCACAGATCTCACTGATCCATGCATGATTATCCAAACTCGCCTGAAAAAACCAGGTCTATTTTTTTGCTGCTTTTTTTGACGAATCGCAAAAAAATACACCCGCACTTGAGCATTCAGAGACTAACACCCAAATACAAATGAATAGTAAATTCCTGTACAAACTCGGATTATTAGTAAATATAGGCCCTGGTGTAATTGCCCAGCACAAAATTATCCCTGGTTGTGTACAATCAGTGCAGTTATCTAGTAACCACATACAAATGCAGATTACATTCTTTGGGGCTAATGCTGTCGCAAGTAAATCGGTTTACCTTTGCTCTGTAGAAGCATACAAAATAAAAAATGAATCTTTGCATGACAAATCGGATAGGTTTGATCTAATCTGGGAACCTTGGTTTATATACAATAAAATCTCTCTCTTTAAGATCTGAGACCGGAGTTTTTAAATCATGCACTATGGACTGGGAGAATTGTTTTAATTGTTAATGCTGTAAGTAGATATGTAACCTATGATTGGGCAATTAACCTAATTCAGACTGTAATTACCAAATTCATATGTATGTAAAATATGTTTTATGTGCTTTGAAGATGTTGACCAGTTAGTCTGGTTTCTCATGGTGGTCCCCCCCATCTCTTTCTCTTTCCCTCTTCATCTCCCCCCCCCCCTCTCCCCCTTTCCCTTCTTCAACCATCTTCTCTATTATTTCTCCTCTTTTTTCTTTTCTTTTGTTCTATATATACAGGTTGAGTATCCCATATCCAAATATTCCGAAATACGGAATTTTTTCAGTGAGAATGAGATAGTGACACCTTTGTTTTTTGATGGCTCAAGGTACACAAATTTTTTAGGACGTGAATGAGGTATTTCTTAATGTCCTGGTACTGTTATGATTCCAGCACTCTGGTCAGAGGAGATCTTATGGCAAGGACCGGAGCACTGGAACGGAATGCTGGGGAAGGGAGCAGGACAGGAAAATAGCCCCTGGCGCCCTAACTCTGTTGTCTCACCCGTGTTGTCAGAAATCCCCTGCGAGACTATGGTTTCTTGAGCCCTTGGCAGCCGCGTTTGAAGGGCAGATTATGTCTGCCCAACTCCGATGCCCCCCGGTCTTAATGAGAGACAAAGGGAAATCCGAGACAGGGTAATAACAAGAGGCCCTCTAACTAAACAACCAGGCCAGGGGCTAAGCTAACTCAAAACTATAATATGTGCGGAGAAACCGCCAGGGAAAAGGACAACCAAAATATCCACTTGTCCAATTCTCCTACCCGGCACCGCCGAGTACCAGAGAGGACTTGTGGAAGCGGAACCCTCCGCAAATGCTCCAAAAACAAAATATAAAAGGTAAAGCAGCTGAGCCGCAACACATGGCAGAGCCGCAACTCACGAACACCACTGGATATAAAACGGTGATCAGTCAGGACTCCAGGGAACCAAACGATCTCCTGGGATGAGATGACAACTCCCGAATACCGGACTTCTGAGGACTGGAATGACCGGATACAGCAGGACTGGAAACAGACTCTCAGCAAACAAAGGCAGCATGCAGGAAGCTATTACCGGCGTCTGTGAGAAGCCCTGAGAGTGTATTTAACAAGGAGTCCTCCAATCAGCTGCTAAAAGGCTGATTAGAATAAATGCCGTGCAGCTGCCTTGCTGCACGGCCAGAGAGCAGGTGAATATATTAATTCCTAAAGCCTAGCAACGGGGAACGCGGTCCGCCAGTGGCGTCCCCGTTGCTAGGGTCCATGCGGCTCAGCGCGCCCGGCGTCTAGCGTTGCTAGGGAGCCGGCGGCTGTACGCGCACGGCGTCTCTAGTTGCTAGGCGCCGGGCCGCGCAGACAAGCGGACCCCGGCGCCTAACAGTACCCCCCCTTGAGGAGGGGTCAAGGAACCCCTAAAGCCAGGTTTCTGAGGAAATTCCCGAAAAAATGCCCTCTTGAGCCTCGGGGCATGAAGATCCTTATCCAGGACCCAAGACCTTTCCTCCGGACCATAGCCTTTCCAGTGAACTAGAAAATACAGCCGACCCCGGGACAATTTGGAATCGAGAACCTTCTCTACCAAGAACTCCTGTTGTCCCTGTACATCCACTGGAGATCTACCCTGAGAGATCTTCCGAGGAAATCTACTGGAAGAAACGTATTGTTTCAACAGGGAACAATGAAATGTATTTCCAATCCTGAGAGATCTTGGTAAACGTAACCGAAAGGCAACTGGGTTGACTCTTTTAATAATAAGAAATGGCCCAATAAATTTGGGTCCCAGTCTAGCCGAGGATTGTCGAAGCCTGATGTTGCGAGTCGACAACCACACCCTATCTCCCACCTTAAAAGTGCAAGGACGTCGGAGCCTGTCAGAAAATTTCTTCTCTCGAAAGGCCGCTTTTCTGAGAGCAAGGTGCACCTTTTTCCAAATGGCTCTGAGATGGGAGGTTAAGGTTAGCGAGGAGACTGAGGAATGATGAAAAAAAGAATTAGCTCTGGGGTGAAAACCAAAAACTGAAAAGAATGGAGACTCTTTAGTGGAGGAATGACAAGAATTATTGTAAGCAAATTCAGCCAACGGAAGAAACTCGGACCAATCATTCTGGAGTTTGGCTGAATACAAGCGCAAATATTGTTTCAATGATTGGTTAACTCGTTCGGTTTGCCCGTTGGATTGTGGGTGGTAACCGGATGTTAACGACAATTTCATCTTCAATGAGGCACAAAAACATTTCCAGAATTGTGTGATGAATTGTGGACCCCGATCAGAAACAATATCAGTAGGCAACCCATGAAGCCTGAATACATGGCGGAGAAACAAAACTGCCAACCCTTGGGCAGAAGGCAATCGGGGAAGAGCAATAAAATGAGCCATTTTACTAAAACGGTCCACTACCACCCATATGACTCGGAATCCGGCTGAAAGGGGAAGGTCAACCACAAAATCCATGGAAATATGAGATCATGGCCTGAGAGGAACATTTAAGGGCATAAGTTGCCCGATAGGCAAGGAACGGGGAACCTTATGCTGTGCACAAACCTGACATGAATAAACAAATTCCTTGACGTCTTTAGAAAGACCAGGCCACCATACTGAGCGAGAGACTAACTCCAATGTCTTAGAAACTCCTGGATGCCCTGAAACTTTGTTATCATGGAATTCCGTTAAAACAGTAGCTCTCAAAAACTCAGGGACGTAAAGACGACCAGCAGGAGTAATTCTAGGAGCTTGGTGTTGAAGCTGTTTTAACTGGGTAAATAAATCTTGCGTGAGGCCCGCCCAGATGACCGAAGATGGAAGTATGGGGGTAACAGGATTGTTATTGTGAACCGTAAGAAAGCTACGTGACAGGGCATCAGCCTTAGTATTCTTGGAACCAGGCCTGAAAGTGATTATAAATTTGAAACGAGTAAAAAATAATGCCCAACGTGCCTGCCGGGCATTAAGCCGCTTAGCCGATTCAATGTATTGCAGGTTCTTATGGTCAGTCAATACCGAAATAGTATGTTTTGCTCCCTCCAGCCAATGCCTCCACTCCTCGAAAGCCCACTTTACCACCAGTAACTCCCGATTACCAACGTCATAGTTGGATTCAGCGGAGGAGAATTTCCTGGACATAAAGGCACAAGGATGTAACTCCAGAGACTCCGGATCCTTTTGAGAAAGGATAGCCCCCACTCCAACCTCCGAGGCATCAACCTCCACCACAAAGGGCAATTCCGGATTAGGATGTCTGAGGACTGGAGCCGAGACAAAGGCTTGTTTCAAGGCCCGGAAGGACAACTCAGCTTCATGCGACCAGTTGGTAGGATCCGCTCCTTTCTTTGTCAGAGCTACAATGGGAGCAACCAGGTCAGAAAAAGAATGAATGAACCTCCTATAATAATTCGCAAACCCTAAAAAGCGCTGAATTGCTTTTAAATTGGTGGGTTGCGCCCAACTAAGGATGGCCTGGAGTTTCTTTGGTTCCATGGAAAATCCCTGAGGGGAAATTATGTACCCTAAAAAAGATACTTCCGTGACATGAAACTCACACTTCTCCAGCTTGGCATATAAATGATTCTCACGTAACTTTTGAAGAACCAGACGCACCTGGGTAACATGTTGTTCTATTGATTCAGAAAAAATCGGGATGTCGTCTAAGTAAATGACCACGAATTTCCCTAGGAAGTCACGGAGCACATCGTTAATGAGGTCCTGAAAAACTGCTGGAGCATTGGACAGACCGAACGGCATCACCAGGTATTCGTAGTGACCCGACTGAGTACTGAAGGCCGTCTTCCACTCATCTCCAGATTTAATTCGGATGAGGTTGTACGCTCCTCTAAGGTCAATTTTAGAAAAAATCACAGCAGAACGTAACTGATCAAAGAGTACAGAACTCAACGGCAAAGGATAGGTGTTTTTAACTGAGATCTTATTCAGGGCTCTAAAATCAATGCAAGGTCTAAGCGAGCCATCCTTTTTCTCCACAAAGAAGAAGCCTGCACTTAAAGGAGATTTTCATGGTCTAATAAATCCTTTCTCAAGGCTCTCCTTAACATAATCATTCATAGCCGCAGTTTCTGGCCCGGATAATGCATATAATCTTCGCTTTGGCAATGCGGCGCCAGGAATTAACTCAATAGCACAATCATAAGGCCGATGGGGAGGCAGAATGTCCGCATTGCCTTTGGAGAAAACATCAGCAAACTCCTGGTATTCCACCGGAATGAGTTCTGGAATGATAGCTGCTACTCTGACTGGAAACGTGATACATTCCTTATCACAAAAAGTACCCCATTGTGAAATCTCCCCCGACCGCCAATCAATGGTGGGATTATGAAAGGCCAGCCAAGGGTGACCCAGAACAACTGGAACTGCTGGGCAATGTGTAAGATAGAACTCGATTTTCTCGGAATGTAGAGCTCCTACTGTAAGTAGTACAGGGGGTGTACGGAGAGAAATAATCCCATTGGACAGCGGACTCCCATCTAAGCCATGCATGGTGACACACCTACCCAAAGGTAACTGAGGAATGCCTAAGGCCTTAGCCCAAGTTAAATCCATAAAGTTTCCTGCAGCTCCACTGTCAACAAAAGCCGACACCGAAGAACTGAGGCTGCCAAAGGAAACTTTAACTGGGACTAAAAGGGAGTTATTCGAGGAGATAAGCTGCAGACCTAGGTGAACCCCCTCACAATTCACCTGGTCAAAGCGTTTCCCGACTTGTTCGGACAATTACGAGCAAAATGTCCCTTACCCCCACAGTACAGACAAAGACCAGAATTTTGCCTTCTGGCTCTTTCCTCAGGAGACAGCCGGGAGAGACCCATCTGCATGGGCTCCTCTACGTCTTCAGGAATGGAATATACACACGGACTTGACCTTACAGGTGCTCCTCTTTCAGCCCTCCGCTCTCTGAGACGACGATCAATCTTAATAGAAAGCTCCATGAGTTTATCGAGAGTCTCAGGAGCGGGGTACTGAAGGAGACTGTCCTTTATCGACTCTGATAAGCCGAGGCGAAACTGACTGCGCAGGGCTGGGTCATTCCAGCCACAGTCGTTCGACCAACGGCGAAACTCCGTACAATAAACCTCTGCAGGATTTCTACCTTGTTTGAGAGCGCGCAGCTGACTTTCAGCGGACGCCTCTCTATCAGGGTCATCATACAAGAGTCCTAAAGACTTAAAAAAAGCGTCAACTGACAACAATGCAAGATCCTCTGCTCTTAAACCAAATGCCCAGGTCTGAGGATCCCCCTGGAGTAAAGAAATAATAATCCCGACCCGCTGAGATTCTGTACCCGAGGAAGTCGGTCTTAAACGAAAATAAAGTTTACAGGATTCTTTAAAATTAAAAAACTCTTTTCTATCACCAGAAAAACGGTCAGGCAAATGCATCTTTGGTTCAGGGACTACCCTTGGGGAAGCTCGCAAAAGATCTTCCTGCGACTTCACCCGAAGAGAAAGATCCTGAACCATCTGAGTAAGTTCTTGAATCTGGCTGACTAAGAGCTGACCAGGATTTGGCCCTAAACCTGTCGGATTCATGAGGCCGATAAACTCTCATAAAACTGAATGAGAAAAAATTAAACCCCGTTTAATTTTAAGTTTTGGTATGGCCGGTAATAATGTTATGATTCCAGCACTCTGGTCAGAGGAGATCTTATGGCAAGGACCGGAGCACTGGAACGGAATGCTGGGGAAGGGAGCAGGACAGGAAAATAGCCCCTGGCGCCCTAACTCTGCTGTCTCACCCGTGTTGTCAGAAATCCCCTGCGAGACTATGGTTTCTTGAGCCCTTGGCAGCCGCGTTTGAAGGGCGGATTATGTCTGCCCAACTCCGATGCCCCCCGGTCTTAATGAGAGACAAAGGGAAATCCGAGACAGGGTGATAACAAGAGGCCCTCTAACTAAACAACCAGGCCAGGGGCTAAGCTAACTCAAAACTATAATATGTGCGGAGAAACCGCCAGGGAAAAGGACAACCAAAATATCCACCTGTCCAATTCTCCTACCCGGCACCGCCGAGTACCAGAGAGGACTTGTGGAAGCGGAACCCTCCGCAAATGCTCCAAAAACAAAATATAAAAGGTAAAGCGGCTGAGCCGCAACACACGGCAGAGCCGCAACTCACGAACACCACTGGATATAAAACGGTGATCAGTCAGGACTCCAGGGAACCAAACGACCTCCTGGGATGAGATGACAACTCCCGAATACCGGACTTCTGAGGACTGGAATGACCGGATACAGCAGGACTGGAAACAGACTCTCAGCAAACAAAGGCAGCATGCAGGAAGCTATTACCGGCGTCTGTGAGAAGCCCTGAGAGTGTATTTAACAAGCAGTCCTCCAATCAGCTGCTAAAAGGCTGATTAGAATAAATGCCGTGCAGCTGCCTTGCTGCACGGCCAGAGAGCAAGTGAATATATTAATTCCTAAAGCCTAGCAACGGGGAACGCGGTCCGCCAGTGGCATCCCCGTTGCTAGGGTCCGTGCTGCTCAGCGCGCCCGGCGTCTAGCGTTGCTAGGGAGCCGGCGGCTGTACGCGCACGGCGTCTCTAGTTGCTAGGCGCCGGGCCGCGCAGACAAGCGGACCCCGGCGCCTAACAGGTACAGCCGAGGAATGGCCTTTCTGGTGAAAGAGAACCGAGATGGAATTTGGTACCATGGACACACGGCCTCCATTAACTGCGTAAAGCCCACTGAATTGATGGCAGATATGGGATGCAGATCTGTTACTATCCAAGCAGTCATGGCGTCAGTGATATGCTGTGCGACTGGGTGAGAACTGACATACTTATTTCTCCTTGCCAAGTATTGCTGAACAGTCAATCATTTTTGGGAAATACTACTAGTACTAGCAGTTTTCTTGGTCCACTTCTGGGATGATGAACTACCCCCAGCAGCAGCAGCAGCAGCAGCAGCAGCAGAACCAGCATCAGCAGGCCATGTGCTTAAGGATTCTTATACGGGATCCTGAAAAGAGGATTCCCCTAGTATTAACAAATTGGTTTCATGACCATCTCTGGTCAAAAGTAGGATATTAAGGTTGAGGGTGAAGGTGTTGGTGGTGGAGATTGTAGGTGCTGGGTTCTAGTAGAGAGAAGGGAGACATTTGCTGCTGGACTGCTTGTTGTTATTTTCTTAGCACCAGTTTCTGCCCTACACCCTACTCCTGTCATGAGCTCGCTGCAGATGACGTGATAGGGTGGAGGTTTCTAAATGCTTAATGTCCCTACCTCTATTTATTTTGTTTCCACAAAGGCTACAGATGGCTTGGCAAATGTTGTCAGGATTTGGGTGAAAATAATTCCACACATAGGAGGTGGATTTGTTGGTCCGATGCCCAGGCATGACAATTGCTGTCTTATCATGGCCAACAGATGCTTCCACTTGTGCCTGACTTATACACACAACATCCTCATTCTCATCCTCAAGATCCTCATTAGTGCCATTGTCTGCTACACAAATACCATCTTGTATTTCCACGGTGGCATCTTCAACAGCTAGGTCACCAGTAATACTTATCTCCACACATACAGAGGGAGCAGTAATGGAGGAAGGCAGATTCTCTGAGAGTTTAGGCTCACACATAGGATTTGGGGATGCAATTGGACTCTCCTCTGGGATTTTTGACATTTCTGTTTCTTAAGTTCGCACAGTTTGTTTTGCTGCCTTAGTGATTTTCAGTTTTTTTACACCTCTAAAGTTTGAGTGACAAGGTCTTTTATTGTCACGAGAGGCAGAAGATTCCTCACTAACAGTTGCAGAATCAGTCATAAATATAGGCCAAGCCCTGAGTCTTTCCTTGCCACTGCGGGATGTGAATGGCATGTTGCCAATGTTAAGTTTTTCTGCATGAACCAACTTTCTTTTTCTTACTGCTTGAGGTCTTTTTTTCTTTACCAGTTGTGTAAACTGTCTATGCACTTGAGCATCAGCTTTAGTACTAGATGACATTAAATTGGCATCATGACTGGTGGAAGCAGCTGGAGCGCTAGTATTTGGTTATTTGGTTCTGTAAACTGATTGTTATCCATTTTTGAATTCACAGATCACAATTCACAAATCTGGGGTGCAGTGCACACAACAAACAATGTAAAGACGAGCAAACAAATTATTATTTTTTATTTGTTTTATATTTGGGGGGGGGGGACACGCAGATAGTACCACACTGCGTTGAGTCAGACTGCTTTAACACACTGTACTAAATACAAGTAACTATGGTGTACTAGTGTGCATTTATTTTGCACACAACAAACAATGTAAAGAGCAAAGAATTGTTTTTTATTTCTGGGGGGAAGCAGCTTGTCCCACACTGCGTTGAGTCAGACAACTTTAATACACAGTACTAAATACAAGTAACTATGGTGTACCAGTGTGCATTTATTTTGCACACAACAAACAATGTAAAGAAGAGCAAAAAAATATATTTTTGTTTTATTTTTTGGGGTGAAGCAGATTGTGCCACACTGAGTTGAGTCGGATCGCTTTAACACATTGTACTAAATACAAGTAACTATGGTCTACTAGTGTGCATTTATTTTGCACACAACAAACAATGTAAAGAGCAAAGAATTGTTTTTTATTTTTGGGGTGACGCAGATTGTGCCACACTGCGTTGAGTCAGACCGCTTTAACACATGGTACTAATACAAGTAACTATGGTGTACTAGTGTGCATTTATTTTGCACACAACAAAACAAGATTTTTGTTTTATTTTTGGCGGGACGCACTGACACAGCCCTGATTGACCCTGACAGACCCTGATGGCCACTGACTGACAGCACTGTGATGGACATTCCACTTTTTCACACAGCCCTGATTGACCCTGACAGACCCTGATGGCCAGTGACAGCAGAGACTCTGACAGCCTGCCCTGAAAAGGACAGACTGGCAGCACCCCACAGCAGAGCTCCTCGCAGCATGGAAGCGTGCAGGAAAATGGCGCCAAGCCACGTGACGTCGAGCCTTATAGACTCGAAGTCTCGCAAGAAATCCGATGCAGGATGATGACATTTGGCCTCTTGCACGCTCCCGAGTTTGTCGTGACATTCGCGGGCCGGGCTCGCAAACTCTCCAGCCAGACATGTTCGGAGTTGTTCTCATCTCTAGTTAATTATACACGACAAACTTTTTTTTATGGATCCTATATTTAGACAATTAAAAAACATGTTTGGTTAAAACTTTTCTGCTTGTAAATGTATGTTTAAAATCTCTATTACAGGCACACTTCAAAAGTTATACATTTAACAGACTACAGCAGGGGTTAAAGTGGGGGGGGACGAGGTGGAACTGAGTTCCACCACCTGCAATGGTAGGGGGAACTAGTTCCACCTCCTCCATGGCCCTGCACAGTAATTCCAACAGAAAAACCTGCATCATCACCTACATAAATAGATGATGTAGGCGGTGCCAGTGTTACTGATGAGCTGCAGACATCTCCCCCTTCCTCAGGTCCTGGTGGCTCCTGGGCACATTATGTGTAAGGGGCACTACTATTGCAGGCATTATGTGTAAGGGGCACTACTACTGTGGGTAGTCTGTATATAAGTGGCACTACTACTGTGGGCATTTTGTGTATATGCGGCACTTCTGTGGGTATCATGTGTATAAGCAGCACTACAGTGGTCATTATATGGAAGAGGCACTACAACTGTGGGCATTATGTGTAAGGGGCACTACTACTGTGGACATTATGTATAGGGGGCACTACTGTGGGCATTGTATATAAGGGGCACTACATGCGGTGTAATATAAATAAGATTGTGCTGTATGGGGATAATTTGAATTGGGGATACTATTGTGTGACCACACTGCTTCTGTGTGAGAACAATGTCCCTTTATAAAGTATGGGAAGTAGGGCACTAATTTATAGTTTGCAGGGGGGGTGCCAAAAACCCCAGCAATGGTCCTGGCTCTGCTTAATGTGAGGGGGTGTGGGGGTAGGTGGTGGGGTAAATGAGTTCCACCACCTCTCCATGACCACTTTAAGTCCTGGACTACAGTATATTAATATTATAGCATATTCACTCATTATTAAATATCCCATGTAACCTACTTTTCAAATGCATAATTCATTTGGTAACAAAATAAAAACAAATATTATAAATAGAAAATATTGCGCTGCTTTTAAATATTACTCTCAAAAAATTCAGCTGAATCATTCTCTGTTTATCAAGAGAAGTTAAAACAATTACGCCTGATACTTTCTGTTCATGATGGAACATAAATCTTCTTGATGATTGCTGTCTTTTCCGGCTGACTCCTGCACAAGTCTAAATTAAAACACTGTTTAAAGAATTTATACATTAAGGCTTTCTACTGAATTCCAACACATATTATCTATCATTTTTCTAAGGAGGAGTACAAAGCGTGAATTTATGTCTTGAAAACAATAAAGTAGAAACAGTGGTTCTAGAACATATTAAGCTTGCTATTATTTTTCTGACACTATTTTCCGAGTGACATCAATTTTCAAGTAACCTTTTATATACATTATTTTCCAAAGTAAGTTTATCTCCCCATGGCTCTCTGTGTCCCCAATAAGCAGGAAATTCTCCCGAGACATTTTGCAAGGTTATTCAGCCCTGTTTTCATTTGAAAGGAACATTTCCCGGTGGAATTACAAAAAGACAGAATTATTAATTAGCAGCAATACCAGCACTGTCAGTATAGTGCCACAGACACATCAAAATTAATGTTGTGTAAAGACGAAAACCATTCATACATATTGTACTTTTTTTTTGTACTTTAATTGTCTTGTTTTCTGTTTTTTTATTCTTTTTATATCTAAATGGATTCAAATGGTAGAGGCTACAAGACAACTGATGGGGATATCATCATACAGTAGCTGAGTGTTCTATGTGTTTCAGGCACCAGCGTGACACACAAGTAATATATAAAGGACATTCATTCCTTGAGAGAAATCACTTTTGTGCTGACAGAGTGAACTTCAAGGGTGAAAAACTTATGTGTGAGATATTTAGGTGGGAAATGGTCTATATCATGCAAGAGCAAAACAGGTCATTTCAACAGCATTAAACCTACAGTAGCTGTGGCTTGTCCCACTTCCCCAAGCTAGCATGTGCAGCAGGGAATGTTCTAACCTTGAGAAGAATATTAATAAAATAAAAATGGGTATATTAATGATTCTAATGTAATTTTTTAGCACCATGTAGCCCATAAGGGAATTGTTTCGTTTGTATTTCCAGTACAGCATGCATTGGGTATAATAACATTACTATATTTAGGAGCTAATTATCAGCAATAAATATTATTACTATTATTATTATTATGTGATAAGGTGCCACAAGCATGGCATTGTACAAGGGCATAATACTGATAATATAAGTACAGCCGGTATATAAATTTATATAGATAAATAAATAAAGTAACTCATTTAGGATTATTGATTCTAAAGGCCCATACACATTAGAAGATGTCGCTCTGTGAGCGACATCGTCTAACGTCTCCCCCTCCCGGGCCGGCCGCTCGGCGGCCGCCTGTACGCACTGAGCGATATGACCGCTCATATCGCTCAGTGACGTCACGCCCCCGCCAGTCCACATCCTTCATGCATGCCCTACCGACAGCGACGATCGTTGCCGACCCGCGGGGCCGCGCATCGATCGTCGCTGGCGGCATACACACTTAACGATATAATGAGCGACGTCGCTCAAGGAGGGGGAAAATGAGCGACGTCGCTCATTATATCGTTAAGTGTGTATGGACCTTAAGGTTTCTGACCTGTTCCTGTGAGACCCTTAGATGCTGTATTCTTAAGACAAATGGATAAAAGCTAATACTCTAATTCATATCCTGGATATCCTGTCAGTAACCCAAAATAACACTCTACCCACTTAAAGTAGCCCTGATCCAAAGTCAGGATGCTCCATCCACAGTAACCAGCAGAAAGATGCCTCTCTAGTTATAGGGGTAAATGTAATAGCCTATGGCTTGCAAGTATTGGCAAGTTCTAGCTAGTATTTTAAAGTGGCAATGATTTAAAAGGCAAAGCCAGATTGGTTTTGCCTTTTAAATGTTTACCACTTAAAAACTTTGTCCAGGCTCTCCGGCAACTTGCTAATGTCTGAGGTACTGTAACTCATTTCCTATTTTGCAGAAAGCAGTTTCACCAATGTTTGCAGTGGAGCAGTGCCGTAACTAGGTGTGTGCCGGTGGTGCCTGGCACACAGCGCATGTGCACTGAGGGTGCAGGACCACCGGCAACACCTGCAGGTCCGCGCTGCTCAGTGCTTGTCTGCAGAAGCACTGTAGCTGCAGCGGACGATCAGGACATTGGATGTGCTTGTCGTATGTCCAGTCCTGCGCCTCCTTGTCTCCCAGACCGCCTATTGGTGCTGAAAGAGAGTGTGGCCACAGCTCCACGATTAGGCTAGGCCCCCCGACTTTGATGGCTCGTCTGTCTGCGTCCGTCTCTGCTTCAGCTCTCCTGGAGGTAAAGTTGGCACGGGGGGAGGGGAGGGGGGGGGGATGTGTGTTTGTGTTGTGACTGGAGGTGACAGGCTGTTTGTGTGTGTGTAGGGACTGTCTGCCATAATGTGCAATAAGGGGGACGCTGTCTGCCGTAATGTGTATTAAGGGGACGCTGTCTGCCGTAATGTGTATTAAGGGGACGCTGTCTGCAGTAATGTGTAAAAAGGGGGATGCTGTCTGCGGTAATGTGTAAAAAGGGGGCGCTGTCTGCCGTAATGTGTAATATGGGGACGCTGTCTGCCGTAATGTGTAAAACAGGGGACGCTGTCTGCTGTAATGTGTAAAAAGGGGGACGCTGTCTGCCGTAATGTGTAAAAAGGGGGACGCTGTCTGCTGTGATGTGTAATAAGGGGGGCGCTGTCTCCCGTAATGTGTAATATGGGGACGCAGTCTGCCGTAATGTGTAATAAGGGGACGCTGTCTACTGTAATGTGTAATAAGGGGACGCAGTCTGCCGTCATGTATAATAAGGGGACGCACTCTACCGTAATGTGTAAAAAGGGGACGCTGTGTGCCGTAATGTGTAAAAAGGGTATGCTGTCTGCCGTAATGTGTAAAATAGGGGACGCTGTCTGCTGTAATGTGTAAAAAGGGGGACGCTGTCTGCCGTAATGTGTAAAAAGGGGGACGCTGTCTGCTGTAATGTGTAAAAAGGGGGACGCTGTCTGCTGTAATGTGTAATAAGGGGGGCGCTGTCTCCCATAATGTGTAATATGGGGACGCAGTCTGCCACAATGTGTAATAAGGGGACGCTGTCTACCGTAATGTGTAATAAGGGGACGCAGTCTGACGTAATGTGTAATAAGGGGACGCACTCTACCGTAATGTGTAAAAAGGGGACGATGTGTGCCGTAATGTGTAAAAAGGGGACGCTGTCTGCTGTAATGTGTAAAAAGGGGGACGCTGTCTGCCGTAATGTGTAAAAAGGGGAAGCTATCTGCCGTAATGTGTAATAAGGGGATGCTGTCTGCTGTAATGTGTAAAAAGGGGGATGCTGTCTGCCGTAATGTGTAATATGGGGACGCAGTCTGCCATAATGTGTAATAAGGGGATGCTGTCTGCCGTAATGTGTAAAAAGGGGGATACAATCTGCCGTAATGTGTAATAAGGGGACGCAGTCTGCCGTAATGTGTAATAAGGGGACGCACTCTACCATAATGTGTAAAAAGGGGACGCTGTGTGCCGTAATGTGTAAAAAGGGGACGCTGTCTGCCGTAATGTGTTAAACAGGGGACACTGTCTGCTGTAATGTGTAAAAAGGGGGACGCTGTCTGCCGTAATGTGTAAAAAGGGGGACGCTGTCTGCTGTAATGTGTAATAAGGGGGGCGTTGTTTCCCATAATGTGTAATATGGGGACGCAGTCTGCCGTAATGTGTAATAAGGGGACGCTGTCTACCGTAATGTGTAATAAGGGGACGCAGTCTGACGTAATGTGTAATAAGGGGACGCACTCTACCGTAATGTGTAAAAAGGGGACGATGTGTGCCGTAATGTGTAAAAAGGGGACGCTGTCTCCTGTAATGTGTAAAAAGGGGGACGCTGTCTGCCGTAATGTGTAAAAAGGGGACGCTATCTGCCATAATGTGTAATATGGGGACGCTGTCTGCCATAATGTGAAAAACAGGGGACGCTGTCTGCCGTAATGTGTAATAAGGGGATGCTGTCTGCTGTAATGTGTAAAAAGGGGGATGCTGTCTGCCGTAATGTGTAATATGGGGACGCAGTCTGCCATAATGTGTAATAAGGGGATGCTGTCTGCCGTAATGTGTAAAAAGGGGGACACAGTCTGCCGTAATGTGTAATAAGGGGACGCAGTCTGCCGTAATGTGTAATAAGGGAACGCACTCTACCATAATGTGTAAAAAGGGGACGCTGTGTGCCGTAATGTGTAAAAAGGGGACGCTGTCTGCCGTAATGTGTAAAACAGGGGACGCTGTCTGCTGTAATGTGTAAAAAGGGGGACGCTGTCTGCCGTAATGTGTAAAAAGGGGGACGCTGTCTGCTGTAATGTGTAATAAGGGGGGCGCTGTTTCCCATAATGTGTAATATGGGGACGCAGTCTGCCGTAATGTGTAATAAGGGGACGCTGTCTACCGTAATGTGTAATAAGGGGACGCAGTCTGACGTAATGTGTAATAAGGGGACGCACTCTACCGTAATGTGTAAAAAGGGGACGATGTGTGCCGTAATGTGTAAAAGGGGACGCTGTCTCCTGTAATGTGTAAAAAGGGGGACGCTGTCTGCCGTAATGTGTAAAAAGGGGACGCTATCTGCCATAATGTGTAAAAAGGGGACGCTGTCTGCCATAATGTGAAAAACAGGGGACGCTGTCTGCCGTAATGTGTAATAAGGGGATGCTGTCTGCTGTAATGTGTAAAAAGGGGGACACAGTCTGCCGTAATGTGTAATAAGGGGACGCTGTCTGCCGTAATGTGTAATAAGGGGATGCTGTCTGCTGTAATGTGTAAAAAGGGGGATGCTGTCTGCCGTAATGTGTAATAAGGGGACGCAGTCTGCCATAATCTGTAATAAGGGGACACTGTCTGCCGTAATGTGTAAAAAGGGGGACACAGTCTGCCGTAATGTGTAATAAGGGGACGCAGTCTGCCGTAATGTGTAATAAGGGGACGCACTCTACCATAATGTGTAAAAAGGGGACGCTGTGTGCCGTAATGTGTAAAAAGGGACGCTGTCTGCCGTAATGTGTAAAACAGGGGACACTGTCTGCTGTAATGTGTAAAAAGGGGGACGCTGTCTGCCGTAATGTGTAAAAAGGGGGACGCTGTCTGCTGTAATGTGTAATAAGGGGGGCGCTGTCTCCCATAATGTGTAATATGGGGACGCAGTCTGCCGTAATGTGTAATAAGGGGACGCTGTCTACCGTAATGTGTAATAAGGGGACGCAGTCTGACGTAATGTGTAATAAGGGGACGCACTCTACCGTAATGTGTAAAAAGGGGACGATGTGTGCCGTAATGTGTAAAAAGGGGACGCTGTCTGCTGTAATGTGTAAAAAGGGGGACACTGTCTGCCGTAATGTGTAAAAAGGGGACGCTATCTGCCATAATGTGTAATATGGGGATGCTGTCTGCCATAATGTGAAAAACAGGGGACGCTGTCTGCCGTAATGTGTAATAAGGGGATGCTGTCTGCTGTAATGTGTAAAAAGGGGGATGCTGTCTGCCGTAATGTGTAATAAGGGGGGCGCTGTCTGCCGTAATGTGTATTATGGGGTCGCAGTCTGCCATAATGTGTAATAAGGGGATGCTGTCTGCCGTAATGTGTAAAAAGGGGGACACAGTCTGCCGTAATGTGTAATAAGGGGATGCTGTCTGCCGTAATATGTAATAAGGGGGACGCTGTCTGCTGTAATGTGTAAAAAGGGGGACGCTGTCTGCCGTAATGTGTAATAAGGGGACGCTGTCTCCCATAATGTGTAATAAGGGGACGCTGTCTACCGTAATGTGTAAAAAGCGGGACGCTGTCTACCGTAATGTGTAATAAGGGGATGCTGTCTGCCGTAATGTGTAAAAAGGGGGACTGGCTGCCGTAATGTGTAAAAAGGGGGACTGGCTGCCGTAATGTGTAAAAAGGGGACGCTGTCTGCCGTAATGTGTTAAAAGGTGAATCTGTCTGCCATAATGTGTAAAAGGGGCTCTACCTGGTGTAGTGGCACTACTGTGCGGCGTAATTTGAATAATAGAGACTACTGTGCACAGTAATATGAATTGGCATTATTTTGTGGCCACACCCCTTCCCCATGAAGCCACGCCCCTATATATATATATATATATATATATGGCACGCACTGCCCCTGTTGTGCATAGAGGGGAAGGGGGGCGCCGAGCCCGTTTCTTGCACACAGCGCTGAAATGTCTAGTTACGGCACTGCAGTGGAGGTAAAGGATTGAGGGCTGGATCAGAGAACCAAACTGGCAAACAGCCCTAAAGGACTGTACCAGCAGGGGATCACCATTCTTCTGCTCACCAATTTACTTGAGCAAGTATTAACAAACCTCGATGCTTCTAAACAGCCATTGCAAACCAACTATTACAAACAAAAAGACCCCAGCTGAATAGAAGTATTCTGGATGTGCAAAGACCAGGCATCAGAGGATGAACTGTACCACAGTCAAGGTACTTTAGACTCACGCCTTTAATACATGTCTTGGACTCTGTCTTGCTTGCAAAAAATAGAGGTGAATCCATAGAGACTCTTCCTATTCTACTCAGCCTCAAGTCATGTAGTTTGTGAGTAAGAGATTAAGCAAAAGAGTTACTTGTGTGGATCACCCACATATGGGACCCATACAGGGGGAAGGACTAAAAGACCTGATGGCTTATAACACTGTGGTGAGCCTTGTTGATTCTGCTGTAAAGCTGTCAACGTTTCAGCACAGATTGAATCCATTGCTAGGCTATATATATATTTTTTTTTAAAGTAAATTTAATTGGTGAGACAATACATAGAAACAAGTAAGCGACCTATGTAGAGGTCTCAAGATGACAACCAACAAAGTAATATCATGACACCGATGAACATGACAAGAACAGTGTGTTAACGTATACGTAAATGGTTGTTAGAAAAGTCAATTCAATAAAGCAAACTATACATTATCATCTCTTTTGTATTAATTAGAAAAATTAGAAAACCAAGTTGATAAAGGGTGAACAAAGAGGGAATAGAAGATTGAGAGACAAGGAAGGTAGGAGTATAGAGAAGAGTGAGAAAAGGAAAGTAGCGGGGGGGGGGGGGAGGTAAAGATAAAGATAACCCGACCGGTCCGGTATAACATTGTAGGGATATAAAAACCCTCATAGGATTATAGATGGGAAAATAGAATGCAGAGGAATCAAGTAAATGCAGGGGTGACATTAAAATAGGAAGTCCAGGGTTCCCAGACTTTAATTCATTTTTGGGCGGTACCTCTGAGCTTACTTGTGATATACTCCATCGAGTGGACAGGCCATGTTTTAGCAATTATCTCAGTCAGTGTTGGTGGTGCAGTGGATCTCCAGAGACCTGATATGCAACACCTTGCCGCAAGAACAATATGAGTAAACAATTTATGTTGGTGGTGGGATGCCTTAGGTATGCTCATTGAGAGTAGAAAATATTTGGTATTGAAGGGGATATGAAGAGAAAAAAAATCAAGCTAGCTAGAGTAGCAACTTCATGCCATAATGGGGCACCATTATGTCCCACCAAATGTGAAGAAATGTACCATCTGATTATTTACATTGCTATCATAGTGGGGGGACCTCTGGGTGCATCTTATTAAGCCTAGATGGAACGTAATACCACCTATAGAATAATTTTTATGTATTCTCTTTTAGTCTAACACAAATAGAGCCAGAGGCTACATTAGTATAGATTTTAGACAAGTCTTCTGTATTGAAAGTTTCACCTAGATCCAATTCCCAAGCTCTCTCATGTGAGTCCTTAGTGTCTAAGGATTGGGGTAAAAGTAATGGATATAAAGTGGAGATAAGTCCTTTAGTGGATGCTTTCTGAAATACCAAATTCACAATGGGTGATAGGGATCTAGAGCTAGGTCTCACTGCAAATGATGTGTGGAAATGTTGAATTTGTAAATACTGAAAAAGAATCTATATCAGATTGAAAATGGGTGATATAATTAAATAGTCTGATACCACTATTTTGCCAGCAAGCAAATGCAGCAGGAGATATGATAGGGTGACCAGAGATCGATTTAGGATGGGCTGATCCAGGGATCCACAGTAAGAGTGCATCTTAAGGGTATTAGATTCTATTGTCACCTATGCTATTTCAGAATTAGGTCTATTCCATAAAATACATTGCGCCAAACTAGACGCCAAATAATAGAACTTGAAGTTCGGCACACCTAAGCAGCCGTCAGTGGAATGTCATTGACTAACTGAACGTTTCACTCTTGGTTGTTTTTTAGACCAGATAAAGTTCATGATATTATATTGAAGGAGCTAGAAAACACAGGGAGGCACATGAACTGGTAAGGTTTGGAAAAGATAGAATAATCTCGGTAAAATATTCATTCTGACAGCGTTAACACGACCAATCCAAGAAATATGGTAACCTCCCAAGTCCCCAGGGTACTTCTGAAACTGGGATAACAGCTTTGGATAATTGCCATGATAGAGTTGTCAATAATTTTTGTTAAGAGATACCCCTAGATAAGATAACTGATGATTAGGCTAACAAAAATGAAAGGTTTGCTCGAGAGAATCCTTAACCGATTGGAGGATGTAAAAGTCGAGAACCTCAGTTTTTTTGTGTGGCAATTTTATAACTCGAAAGTGTTCCATTGTCCTCAATTTCCTGAAATAAGTGCGGAAGGGATTGAGTGAGGTCCGAAATTGTGAGGAGAACATCTTCTGTGTACAGGTCAATATTATGTTCTGAGGAGCCAACCTTGACACCTTTAATATTTGGATTAGCACGGATATGCGCTGTAAGAGTCTCAATAGTGAGGGAGATATGTGGGGACAAATGCAGCCATAATGAGTCCCATTAGTTATCAGAATAGGAGGGGAAGCTACCGAATTGGCCAACACAGCTGCTCTAGGTTTATCATAAAGGGCAGAGATTCCCTTAAGAAACTGGTGGTCTAAACCAATAGTTTGGAGAGCTTAAAACATAAAGGGCCATTAAATCCGGTCGATTGCTTTCTCTCATGACCATGGCCGAGATTTTCTGTGTGTGGATAGCATGGATCAAATCAATCATGCGGCACGTGTTATCAAAAGCTTGACCACCGGTTATGAAGCCAATTTGGTCTGGGTGAACTAGCGAAGGAAGTAACAGACCTAATCTGTTTGCTAACACTTTTGCATAGATTTTAATGTCCATGTTCAATAATGAAACAGGATGATAATTAGTAACCAGGGTCTGAATCCCGTGATGGTTTTGGTATAACAACTATGTTGGCCAAGGAGGTTAACGGGTTGAAAGAGGCACCTTCAAGAAGATTATTAAAGAAAACGTTTAAGAAAGGAGTAATGACTGATGCAAATTTCTTATAAAATTGGGGGGTGAACCCATCAGGGCCTGGTGCTGAAGAAGATTTGTGTCCTTTAGTGGCAGCCGCTATTTCCACCTCTGAAATATCTGCATTCAAATCCAGCAACTGTTGATCACTAAATCTAGGGAGCAAATTGCTAGAGAAAAAAGCAGAAAGAGAAGGAGTCTCTTGTGGATCACTCTGAGGGGCAGAGTCAGTTAAATTATATAATTTCTTATAATAAGTTGGCTAGGCTATATCTTATGAGGAGAGCTAGTAAAAATCTCTGGGACATGGCAGTCATGGATGGTCACCCAACAGATGTGGTCCTGGAGATGCTGCTGGACTGGACTGGCTACCAGCTGAAGAGATGCTGAGGACTGGACTGGCTACTGCCTGAAGAGATGCTGCTGGTCCGGACTTACTACCTGCTGAGAAATACAGCTGGACCGGACTGGCTACCAGCTGAGAATATGCAGAACCGGACTGGGTACCGGCCGAGGACATGCAGGACCAGACTGGTTACCGGCTGAGGACATGCAGGACCAGACTGGTTACTGGCCGACAATATGCATGACTGTACTTGTTACCAGCTGGGGATATGCTGGACTGGTTACCAGCTGAGGAAATGCATGATCGGACTGGTTACCAGCTGAGGATATGCTGGTATGCTGGGCCTGATATTGCCACACAGAAGAAGTGAATCAGGTTCACTTGTCACACTATGTGACTAATTGCACAGGCCCCTTTCTGTTCCCGGAGACCTGCTTTATACCCTTAGGTAGACTGCCATTGGTGGAAGGAGTCAGCTGAGAGTAACCAGCACTACTACTGGTGAATAGTCTGATCAGATGACCAGGAAACATGGCTGTTGGAACTTCTTGTGAACACAAAGCACAGAGATACCAGAAGCTGTACACAAGATCCTGCTGATTACTCACACAAACCTACAAAGGTGGCTTAATCAGGAGAGAGTAACACAGACACATGCATGCATGAAATAATCCAAAATCCTGACACTAATTAAGTGTGTGACTCATGAAAAACATAATGGACCAGCATACAAAATACTGGATACAAGGCCTGTGTTTATAAATGGCTAGTAGATTAATCAGGAACCAGCGCAGATGGCCTCTCAATGATCATTACATTACATTTTATGGGCTACAGCAGCAGAAGACTTGACCATAAACCATTACTATCTGCTGTAAACAGGGTGAAAGTTTTCTTAGGAGCACAGAAATTGAACAGTGAATGTTTAAAATGAGTATGGACCCTTTCATTCGTGTGGACAGTTAGTAGAATCCATGCCTAGAAGAATGGAAACTGTATTAATGGCAAAAGGTGTTCCAACTTATACCAACCTAGTGGTCAAAATGATTTGGCATCTCAGGTATAGCCTATATGTATATGTACACTCTATAAACCTTAATTATAGCGGCATTATATTGTTACATTTTAAACTTGCTCTGCTATTAATCATATGATTCATTTGTGACTTTATTTGATCAAATACAACATTTTAAGATTACAAATCATCATATATTGCACAAGCAACCAACACATTTATTCACAATTCACTTTACATTTAATGAAGTACCATTCACAGATGCCTTTAAAAAGCATCATAAGTATTTATTTTCTTAATTTCACTGTTTAAATTATTTAACAAGTTTAACAAATGCATTATTTTACATTTTCTTATTTAGCATATAAAATGGCACATTTACATTTGACATGTTCACGTTCATTTACTGCATTACAGGCTCCTCTCTTTCCCTTATTATTCCCCTTGGATTACAGGAGAGTTGCATTAATTGTTTTTTACAGGCAGTGTATTTTAAATGTTGAATCATTCCTGGTTCTGATTCAAGATGCTACTGACAGATGCTGAGTCATGGACTACTGTAATATGGAGCTCTGGGCTCTTTAATCTTTGATAAATCTTTGCATAAATTGTGTTTTACTAGTGTAGTCAGGAATTTGCAATTTTGTTTATGTCACCATGGGTAGAAAGAATTTGGCACAATACAGAACGTACACGCATATAGTGGTTTGAAAAATAATAAAAGCTTAAGGGGTTTACTCAGCATTGGACCAAACCTCTGTGGAAGAAAGATCTGGCTCCCAGACCCGATTATCATTAAGCAACTTCTGGTACCCCTGGCTGTGAGCTGCCAGGGTCATACTGTGAACATACAGTATTGTCTAAAAGAGGGTAATTAATGCGCTTGATGTACTAGGTGAATAAATTTGTGTTAATGTACAGTGGTGTTTACTTCCACCAAATATAATCACACATAGACCTTGCTTCAAAAATATATTTAAAAAGTTTTACTAAGTTCAAATGCATAAATACAAATTACAGCAGTTGATCACAAGTTAAAATTCCATATGGACTCAGAGGTAATAGTGTAATAACCAGCCACACTAATTCATAAGACTGAGGTTCTCTCGCACTGTTAAATATAGCAACAATGTGTCTCTGATAGTAACAACAGACAGGTCCGAGTAGAGTAATTTATAATAAAAATACCAACCTCAAGAATATCCTAGCGCCAAGTGATTTGAGATCGTCCATAAATACACAACAAAATGTTGATCAGCAAATGAGGCTTCCTAATAGACCTATAGGTAGTTATAGGTGTAACAAATCTGTTGTCTCACAAGTAGTTATTATTGTTACATTTTATTTATAGGGCACCACAAGTGTTTCGCAGCGCCGTACAAAGGACAGTACAGGGAGACAAAACTTAGCATAACAGTAAATAAATAACAAAAATTGAATACATGTAACAAAGAGCACCACAATTCTCATACACAATACAGCTTAGATGTAAGTAGCAAGGGAGTAATCATTGTACTACTTGGGGCTGAAGGCCATAGATATTAGATAGAGAAGAGCCTTTACAGCAGGTAAAGATGGTCGCTGAGTGAAATTTGTCGAGAAGTGGGCTTAGACAACAAGAGGAAAGAGGGCCCTGCTCTGAAGAGCTAACAATCTAGTGGGTAGGGGCGACAGACAGATGACACGAGGTGCAAGCAAGCAGAAGGAAGCCTGATGGCGGCATGCAAGCAAAGCAGAGATGTCCACGGCATGGGGCAGGGGGATGGAGGACCAGCCTAAGGACTAGGTTATGCATTGGAGGGGTACGCTTTGATAAATAGGTGGGTTTTCAGTGCCCGTTTGAAGCTTTGCAAGGTCGGGGAGAGTCTAATGGAGCGGGGGAGTGCGTTCCACTGAAGGGGTGCAGCACGGGCAAAATCCTGAACTCGTGCATGGGAAGCAGTGACCAAGGGAGAGGAGAGGTGACGGTCCCCAGCCGACCATAGTGGGTGGGAGGGAGTATGAAGGGAGAGGAGGTTGGAGATGTAGGGAGCAGTGGAATTAGAGATGGCCTTGTATGTCAGGGTAAGGAATTTGAAGAGGATTCTGTAGGGGAATGGGAGCCAGTGTAGATTTTGTCGAAGGAGAGTGGCAGAAGTGGAGCAGCGGGAGAGGAAGATGAGCCTAGCTGCGGAGTTGAGGACAGATTGGAGGGGAGCGATGTGGGAGCAAGTGAGGCCAGTGAGGAGAACATTGCAGTAGTCGAGTCGTGAGATGACGTGAGTGGATGATATGTTTAGTTGTACTCTGGGAGAGAAATGGCCTGATGCGAGCAATGTTGCGTAGCTGGAACCGACAAGATTGTACCAGAGCTTGGATGTAGGGTGCATAGGAGAGGGAGGAGTCAAGAGTGATGCTCAGGCTGTGGAGTTGGGGAACGGGAGAGATGATAGTGTTGTCAACAGTGATAGAGATATTTGTAGGGGGTGTTGCTCTGGCTGGGGGAAAGATGATAAGTTCAATTTTGTCCATGTTGAGCTTCAGAGAGCGCTCAGACATCCAGGAGGAGATGGCAGAGAGGCAGCTGGAGACCTGAGAGAGGACAGAGGGGGACAGATCAGAATGGAACTCTGAACGTTGTCTCTAATACTAGTGGGGCCAGTATTTAACCTGTGAATCTAAGTATTCTGTATATGTTTTGCAATGTCCTTGTAAGTGACAGTACGTTGGTAGGACTATTAGATCGATTAAATGTCGGTTTAGAGAACATAGATGTAACATTATAAAAAAATCCATGTGATTATATTTAGTGGAAGCAAACACCACTGTATATTAACACAAATTTATTCACCTAGTACATCAAGTGCATTAATTACCCTCTTTTAGTCTGTTGTTTTATGGGGATCTTGCGGATTCCCTATTATATGCAGCTGATGTCTACCTTATTAAATTAAGCAACTATTCCAACTATTTGCGCCGGGAGTTGAGGTGAATTTCACCTCTAATTTCTTTCAACATACAGTATTGTGAAGGAACATTTGGCACCACAAGTGCAAGAATAGATTGATAATTTATGACTATTCTAGCTTCTTGGCACTTGCATGTGCGTTGACACCAGTGCGTTATACCACTAGTAGTGCTTATTACTTTTTTAGGCCATTAAACCGTACCTGGAAACTTTCTGAGAGGGGACAGTCATGTTGGCACAGTGGGGGAAGGGGTAGTACAGGGGGCATGATGTGGCATAAGTGGGTGATGCAGGGGGCATGGTGGCACAATCTCTCTATTGTTGCCCTGCTGACTGCTATAGTATACCAAGATTTCCGCCATGTAAAGTGGGTGTGTGGCTATGATGTCGTTGGCCTCTAGGACCACCTATTTTACTCTGCAAGTGGGTGGAGCAGAGCAGACGTGAGCAGGCTCTAGGAGACTTCAATACTCTTCTAGTTGGGCAGGACAACCATCCAAAATTCAAGAGCCTCTTCGTCGTTCCGGGCAAGTAGGCAAGTATGCCTTGTCCTAAAGGACCAGGCCTGATTCTGAGTAAGCTGAGTTTTTACAGAGTGGAAGAGAGAGATGTTTTATTTATTTCATTGGTTTTTCTTCCTTTTCTGACAGGAAAACTGAATATAGTTTGTGCTATGACACTTGATAGAAGAATGGGGTAAATATACTACAGTACTGTTTTGTAAAACTGCCTGTTTAGTGATTTCGGGCCTCATTCAGAGTTGCATGCAATTAAGTCTGTGAGCAGATCTTGTGATTTTTAGCAGACTGCACATGCATTATGGCCTGCATAAGGAAAGTAAGATATTCGGGATAGCACACATCTCAGCTATATCTCTGCTTATAATTGAGTGGATATGCTTATAGTGACTTTGGCGCATTTGTATGTAGGATATGTTAAGGGCATATTGATGGAAAGTAGGCTATTTAGAAATGAGCAAATGCAGAGATCTGGCCACTCACAGTTGCATTTCTTGCACCTAAAATAGGCCTGGTAATAATGCATGCTGAGGATAATGACTACATTCACCAGCAGATGGATTGGGGCAGTGCAGTTGCTGAGACACACGGACTCTAAATAAAGGAACAAATCTGCATTTATTTCCAAATGCTAAAGCGGTCACTTTATAAGACCCTTATGTGCGGTTTGTAAATAATAAGATTCGCTAAAGGGCAGACTGCACATGCTGGTTTTAAAAAAGCCAGATGTTATTTTGCAAACTTGATTTAGTCACATGGACAGAAAAAAAGAAAATGTATAAAGTTGAGGTTTTTAAAACTACAGGAAAGAGGCAGGGTTATATTAGATGTGATTCAGATACGTGAGGTGGCTTAAATCTCATTCCATCTGAGTAGGATGTCTATATAAGGAATTAAAAACCTATGTACTACTAGTGGTATGATAGAATGTGCAATTGGACTAATGAAGAACAGGTTCAGGTGCATTGATAAATCTGGTGGCGTGCTTCTTTAAAGGTGGTTTATATATTTGTCATGTGGGGTATGCTAAATAATAAGCTTATTAATGCACCATTAGAAACTTAGTGGTCTTCTTACTAACTGGTGCTGAGGATAATACAAGAATAATTGTATAATGGTATTCCACGAAACTGTTTACTTATATAGTGGTGTAGAGAAGTACAAACAAATAGAAGCGTTTGGTTTCTAAAAGAAAAAACTAAAGGGGAGATGTATAAAGCAGTGCAAAGAGTGGAGAAGTGGACTAGTAGAGAAGTTGCCCATGGCAACAAATCAGTTTTTACCTATCATTTAGACACAGTGCCAGATTATAGATATGACCCCACAGTGCCATGTGCCCACAGTGCCAGATATGCCCCCACAGTACCAGATATGACCCCACAGTGCCAGATACAGATATGCCCCCACAGTGCCATGTGCCCACAGTGCTAGATATGCCCCCACAGTGCCAGATTACAGATATGCCCCCACAGTGCCATGTGCCCACAGTGCCAGATATGCCCCCACAGTGCCAGATTACAGATATGCCCCCACAGTGCCATGTGCCCACAGTGCCAGATATGACCCCACAGTGCCAGATACAGATATGCCCCCACAGTGCCAGATATGCCCCCACAGTGCCAGATTACAGATATGCCCCCACAGTGCCATGTGCCCACAGTGCCAGACATGACCCCACAGTGCCAGATACAGATATGCCCCCACAGTACCAGATATGACCCCACAGTGCCAGATACAGATATGCCCCCACAGTGCCATGTGCCCACAGTGCTAGATATGCCCCCACAGTGCCAGATTATAGATATGCCCCCACAGTGCCAGATATGCCCCCACAGTGCCATGTCCCCACAGTGCCAGATATGACCCCACAGTGCCAGATATGACCCCACAGTGCCAGATTATAGATATGCCCCCACAGTGCCAGATATGCCCCCACAGTGCCATGTGCCCGCAGAGCCAGATATGCCCCCACAGTGCCACATATGACCCACATTGCCAGATATGCCCCCACTGAGCCATGTGCCCACAATGCCAGATATGCCCCCATAGTAGAGCTCACCGTTACTGTGTGGTGAGCGCAGCTTTTCAGTCTGATCTCCGGCGGTGACGGCAGCCAGCGTGTATGTCTCAAATCAGGCGCCGGTCCGCAAGCTCTCATTGGCTAAAGAACCGGCACCTGATTTGAGCCATACACTCCGCCGTCACTGCCGGAGACCAGACAGAGGGGCAGGGCGGCAGGCAGGAGAGGCGCGGCTTCGGGTGGCTGGGCGGAAGATCGCGATTGACTGGTCGCATGTCCATGATCGACCAGTCGATCGCGATCGACTGTTTGGCCACCCCTGATTTAGAGTGTACTTGATAAGGGTTACTTGTAGCTGATTGGCTTCTATCTGCAACTGCTCTACTTGTTCACTTCACTTGTTACAGAGCTTGATACAGTATATTCCTCCTTGCCCCCCACATATTTTCTCATTTTGGATCTTGACTCATCTTGTAGGTAGATACTCTAGCCTCTGCCTCTATCAACTTCAGCTTGGTGGAGAAGAGCATATAATGTTCTGGCAGCGTTACTTTTTGTGAAAGTTGTTACAATAAGTTATGACATAATTGAGAAGCATTAGCTACACAATTTGCAGTTAGGTCTGTCATATAACATGTGCATTTATTTAATGTCCCAGTAATTTCTTCTAGAACCATGTCATTGGCACTGCCAATTAGATTTTTGGCATTACTTGTATGCTTCAGTATCTTATCCTACTTTTCTGCATACTGTAAGTATCATCAGGTACATGTCTCCACTGTGCATGTGCCACTCAGAAGAGGAAAACACTTTCTTATAAAAGGGAAGAGTGAAGAGCCTCAGAAAGCGTGAAAGAGAAAGTGGAGCTAAGAGGGGAGAGGTCATCCACAGAATACTGCGGCTTTCAGATTAGGGTGCTCACTCTTTACAGTGTGGGTGGAGTCTGCAGTTAAAGTGCAGCAGATGGTGGAAATGCACAGCTTAAGACACTGTGTGCCACCTCTCAAATGCTGAAGACGGTAAACATTGCCGGTACCTCTTGCACTTCAACAGCAGGCTTCACTATAGCAATGACTGATACAAATCTCAGGAGGAGGGGTGTTTGGAGAGACATTGGCTATGACGTTCCACCAGTAAATTTAGCAAATCACACAATTAACAAACAATACATAAAAGTGTCAAAACTACAGTTTAGTAAACTTCCATACAAATGTTTTATTTTTTCAAACAGTCAAATAATAATCAAAGTTATCACATAGTTATGACGTTATATTCATAAACTATAGTTTTTTTGCGCTTATCATCAAGGAGGTCTGATATGTGAATTAACACTCAATTCTTCTAATACTGTACAGCATATACAATTTTTATCTTCTAAAAACATAAAGCAATAAAATATTGCAACCAGTTGTTCTTACATCAACACATCAGATTAGTATATAAAAATCTCTTAGTAATCCTCTAATTGACGCTTATCCCAGGTGTGCTCCAAATATTTTTGTGCACCTTGGCCGTTTTCCTCTTACCAGCGGTTCCACCTGATCAGCGGCCAGCAAATACTATGTCAGCTTTCCCAGCATTTAGCACCCCCGGACGTTTCCGCTTGCCAGCGTTTCGTAATGACGAATGTATATTACAGATAGAGATGAGCGGATTCAGTTCCCTGAGAACCGAACCGGCCCGAACTTCACCACCCGAGCCCGGATCCGAGTCAGGCTCTGGGTTTCCCGCCTGACTCAGAAACCAGAATGAGGCAAAACATCATCATCGCGCTGCAGGATTCTGGCTGGGTTTGGATTCCACATAAGGAGCCGCACGTCGCCGACATTTTCACTCCGGCATTGGAGAGTGTAGAGAGAGGACGTGTCTCTGTCTTCAGTGTACTGCATCAATACAGTGGTAGTGTCTTGTGCTGCATCAGTCCAGTCACAGTGGTTGTGTCCTCTGCTGCCATATGTCCAATGCTGCTGTATAAGTCCAGTCCAGTGGTGCTGTGTTGTGCTACATCAGTTGAGTGGTGGTGTATTGTGCTGCATCAGTCCAGTCACAGTGGTGGTGTCCTCTGCTGCCATATATCCAGTGCTGCTGTATAGGTCCAGACCATTGCAGTGGTGCCGTGTTATCCTGCATCAGTCCAGTGGTGGTGTCACTGTGTTGCTGTATATGTCCAGTGGTACTGCCGTATATGTCCAGTGATACTGCCGTATATGTCCAGAGGTACTGCTGTATAAGTACGGTGGTACTGCCGTATAATTCCAGTGATCCTGCCGTATAATTCCAGTGGTACTGGCGTATAAGTTCAGTCCAGTGATATTGCCGTATATGTCCAGTGGTACTGCTATATAAATCTAGTGGTACTGCCATATAATTCCAGTGATCCTGCCGTATAATTCCAGTGATACTGGCATATAATTCCAGTGGTACTGGTGTATAATTACAGTCCAGTGATACTGCCGTATATGTCCAGTGGTACTGCAGTATAAGTCCAGTGGTACTGCCGTATAATTCCAGTGATCCTGCCGTATAATTCCAGTGGTACTGGCATATAAATCCAGTGATCCTGCCGTATAGTTCCAGTGGTACTGGCGTACTATAAATCCAGTCCAGTGATACTGCCATATATGTCCAGTGGTACTGCCGTATGTGTCCAGTGGTACTGGCGTATAATTCCAGTTATCCTGCCGTATAATTCCAGTGATACTGGCGTATAAATCCAGTGATCCTGCCGTATAATTCAATTGGTACTGGAGTATAAATCCAGTCCAGTGACACTGCTGTATAAATCCAGTGGTATTGCTTTATAATTCCTGTGGTACTGGCACATAAATCCAGTGATCCTGCTGTATAATTCCAGTGGTACTGGCGTATTAATCAAGTGATCTTGCTGAATAATTCCAGTGGTACTGGCATATAAATCCAGTCCAGAGATACTGCCGTATATGTCCATTGGTACTGCCATATAAGTCCAGTGGTTGTGTCCTCTGCTGCCATATGTCCAGTGCTGCTGTATAAATCCAGTCTAGTGGTGCTGTCTTGTGCTGCATCAGTCCAGTCACAGTGGTGGTGTCCTCGGCTGCTATATGTTCAGTACTGCTGTATAAGTCCAGTCCAGTGGTGCTGTTTTGTGCTGCATCAAGTTCAGTGGTGGTGTATTGTGCTGCATCAGTCCAGTCACAGTGGTGGTGTTGTCTGCTGCCATATGTCGAGTGCTGCTATATAACTCCAGTCCATTGCTGTAGTGCTGTGTTATCCTGCATCAGTCCAGTGGTGGTATCCCTGTGCTGCTGTATATATCCAGTTTTACTGCCGTATATGTCCAGTGATACTGCCGTATATGCCCAGTGGTACTGCCACATAAATCCAGTGGTACTGCGGTGTAATTCCAGTGATCTTGCCGTATAATTCCAGTGGTACTGGCTTATAAATCCAGTGATCCTGCCGTATAATTCCAGTGGTACTAGCGTATAAATCCAGTCCAGTGATACTGCCGTATATGTCAAGTGGTACTGCCACATAAGTCCAGTGGTACTGCGGTATAATTCCAGTGGTCCTGCCGTATAATTTCAGTGGTACTGGCATATAATTCCAGTGGTACTGGTGTTTAAATCCAGTCCAGTGATACTGCCGCATACAGTATGTCCAGTGGTACTGCCGTATAAATTCAGTGGTACTGCCGTATAATTCCAGTGGTACTGGCGTATAATTCTAGTGATCCTGCCGTATAGTTCCAGTGGTACTGGCATATAAATCCAATCCAGTGATACTGCCATATATGTCCAGTGATACTGCCGTATATGTCCAGTGGTACTGGCGTATAATTCCAGTTATCCTGCCGTATAAGTCCAGTGATCCTGCCATATAATTCAATTGGTACTGGCATATAAATCTAGTCCCGTGATACTGCGGTATAAGTCCAGTGGTATTGCTTTATAATTCCAGTGGTACTGGCGCATAAATCCAGTGATCCTGCCATATAATTCCAGTGGTACTGGTGTATAAATCCAGTGATCTTGCTGTATAATTCCAGTGGTACTGGCGTATAAGTCCAGTCCAGAGATACTGCCGTATATATGGCCAGTGGTACTGCCGTATAATTCCAGTAAACCTACCATATAATTCCAGTAGTACTGGTGTATAATTCCAGTGGAAGTGGCGTATAAATCCAGTCCAGTGATACTGCCGTATATGTCCAGGGGTACTGCCATATAAGTCCAATGGTACTGCCGTATATTTCCAGTTATGCTGCCGTATATTTCCAGTGGTACTGGCATATAAATCCAGTGATCCTGTCGTATAATTCCAGTAGTACTGGTGTAAAAGTCCAGTTCAGTGATACTGCTGTATAGGTTCAGTGGTACTGTCGTATAAATCCAGTGTTACTGACATATAATTCCAGTGATCCTGTCGTATAATTCCAGTGGTAGTGACGTATAAATCCAGTGATTCTGCCATATAATTCCAGTGGTACTGGCGTATAAATCCAGTCCAGTGATACTGCTGTATAAGTCCAGTAGTACTGCCGTATAAGTCTAATGATCCTGCCATATAATTCCAGTGGTACTGGCGTATAAATCCAGTGATCTCGCCGTATAATTCCAGTGGTACTGGCGTATAAGTCCAGTCCAGTGATACTGCTGTATATGGGTACTGCTGTATAGGTCCGGTGGTACTGACATATAATTCCAGTGGTACTTGCGTATAATTTCAGTGGTACTGGCATATAAATCCAGTCCAGTGATACTGCCGTATATGTCCACTGCTACTGCCATATAAGTCCAGTTGTACTGCTGTTTAATTCCAGTGATCCTGCCATATAATTCCAGTGGTACTGGTGTATAAGTCCAGTGACACTGCAATATAATTCCAGTGGTACTGGTGTATAAGTCCAGTGATACTGCCGTATAATTCCAGTGGTACTGCCGTATAAGTCCAGTCCAGTGGTGCTGCCATATAAGTTCAGTCGTGCTGTCCTGTGCTGTATATTATTTGCTTCAAAAAAAGGGGTTATTAATATTTAATCCAAATAATTTTCACAGGGTTTGCCCTGTGTGGTGAAGAGGTACGCTCTCCTGTACTGCATATTGTTATATAACTCCAGAAAAATAATGGAGAACAAAAATTTGGAGGATAAAATAGGGAAAGATCAAGAACCACTTCCTCCTAGTGTTGAAGCTGCTACCACTAGTGATGACATAGATGATGAAATCCCATCAACGTCGTCTGCAAAGGTTGATGCACAATGTGATAGTAGAGGGCATCTATAATCCAAAAAGCCAAAGTTCAGTAAAAAGACCCCAAAAAATTAGTTGAAATGGTCTGAGGAGAAATGTAAACTTGCCAATATGCCATTTACGACATGGAGTGGCAAGGAACGGTTAAGACTGCTGCAGTTGTTACTGCTGGGAGTCGATTGTCATCCCAGAGGGGTAGTCGGAAGACCACTTGTACAACTTCAACTAAGCAATTGACTGTCCAACAGTCTTTTGTGAGGAAGATAAAATATGACACCAGTCATCCTTTTGCAAAGAAGTTAACTTGACAGCTATGTTGGTGTTAGACGTGCAGCCGGTATCCGCCATTAGTTCAGTGGGACTTAGAGAATTGTTTGAGGTAGTGGCCCTCACTCCGAGTTGTTCACTCGCTAGCAGATTTTAGCAGCATTGCACACGCTAGGCTGCCGCCCTCTGGGGGTGTAACTTAGCATAGCAGAATTGCGAACGAAAGATTAGCAAAATTGCGTATAGATAATTCTTAGCAGTTTCTGAGTAGCTCGAGACTTACTCCTACACTGCGATCAGCTCAGCCCATTTCATTCCTGGTTTGACGTCACAAACACGCCCTGCGTTCGGCCAGCCACTCCCCCGTTTCTCCAGACACTCCTGCGTTTTATCCTGGCACGCCTGCGTTTTTCCGCACACTCCCAGAAAACGGACAGTTTCCACCCAGAAACACCCACTTCCTGTCAATCACACTCCGATCACTTCAACGATGAAAATTCTTCGTTCGGAGGTGAGTAAATCTACTAAGTTTTGTGCTAAGATACTTAGCGCATGCGCACTGCGTAGCATGCGCATGCGCATTTTTGCCTTAATCGCTCCATTGCGAAAATCTGCAACGAGCGAACAACTCGGAATGACCCCCAGTGTGTCCCCAGTACCAAATCCCATCTACGTTCCACTTCACTAGGCAGGCGATACCGAGAATGTACAGAGACGTCAGAAAAAGTGTCCTCAGTGTCCTAAAAAATGCAGTTGTACCCACTGTCCACTTAACCATGGACATGTGAACAAGTGGAACAGGGCAGACTAAGGACTATATGAATGTAACAGACCACTGGGTAGTTATATTGCCTCCCGCAGCAACAAGAGGAGCAGCACCAGTAGCAGCATCTCGCAAACGCCAACTCGTTCCTAGGCAGGCTATGCTATGTATCACCACTTTCCGTAAGAGGCACACCACTGACAACCTATTACGGAAACTGAGGGACATTATCGCACAGTGGCTTACCCCAATTAGACTCTCCTGGGGATTTGTGACATCGGACACCACCTCCAATATTGTGCGTGCATTACATCTGGGCAAATTCCAGCACGTCCCATGTTTTGCACATACAATTAATTTGGTGGTGCAGAATTTTTTGAAAAATGACAGGGGAGTGCTGGAGATGCTGTCGGTGGCCAGAAAAATTGCGGGCCACTTTCAGCATTCAGCCACCACATGCCGAAGACTGGAGTGTCCTCAAACACTCCTGAACCTGCCCTGCCATCACCTGAAGCAAGAGGTGGTAACGAGGTGGAATTCAACACTCTATATGCTTCAGAGGATGGAGGAGCAGCAAAAGGCCATACGATATAGGCAAAGGAGGGGAATGCACCTGACTAAGGTGCAGTGGAGAATGATTTCCGTCTTGTACAAGGTTCTCCAATCCTTCAAACTTGCCACACGTGAAGTCAGTTCAGACACTGCCAGCTTGAGTCAGGTCATTCCCCTCATCAGGCTTTTGCAGAAGCAGCTGGATAAATTGAAGGAGGAGCTAAGACGGAGCGATTCCGCTAAGTATGTGGGACTTGTGGATGGAGCCCTTCAGTCACTTTGCCAGGATTCACGGGTGGTCAATCTGTTGAAATCAGAGCACTACATTTTGGCCACCGTGCTCAATCCTAGGTTTAAAGCATACATTGTATCTCTCTTTCTGGCAGACACAAGTCTGCAGAGGTTCAAAGACCTGCTGGTGAGAAAATTGTCAACTCAAGCGGAACGTGACCCGTCAACAGCTCCTTTTTCATTTTCTCCCGCAACTGGGGCTGCAAGGAAAAGTATAAGATTTCCGAGCCGACCCGCTGGCGGTGATGCAGTACAATCAGGAGTGAGTTCTGACATCTGGTCCAGACTGAAGGACCTGCCAATGATTACTGACATGTCTATTGTCACTGCATATGATTCTGTCTCCATTGAAAGAATGGTGGAGGATTATATGAGTGACAGCATCCAAGTAGGCATGTCAGACAGTCCATATGTATACTGGCAGGAAAAAGAGGCAATTTGGATGCCCTTGCACAAACTGGCTTTATTTTACCTAAGTTGCCCCCCTTCCCCCTCCAGTGTGTACTCTGAAGGAGTGTTTAGTGCAGCCGGTAACCTTGTCAGCGATCGGCGTAGGAGGTTACTTCCACAAAATGTGGAGAAGATGATGTTCATCAAAATTAATAAATTATAAATTCCTCCGGGAAGACCTTTACCAGCAATTTCCTACAGAAAGTACACAGGGACCTGTTATGGTGGATTCCAGTGGGGACGAATTAATACTCTGAGGAGGATGTACACACTGAAAGGGGCGAGGAATCGGAGGATGAGATCGACATCTTGCCTCTGTAGAGGCAGTTTGTGCAAGGAGAAATTGATTGCTTCTTTTTTGGTGGGGACCCAAACCAACCAGTCATTTCAGCCACAGTCGTGTGGCAGACACTGGCGCTGAAATGATTGGTTTATTAAAGTGTGCATTTCCTGTTTATACAACATAAGGGTGGGTGGGAGGGCCCAAGGACAATTCCATCATGCACCTCGTTTTCTTCTTTGCATCATCTGCTGTTTGCGGATTTGTTTTTTAAAGGGCCATCCTGTCTGACACTGCCTTACAATTCCAGGGGTACTGCCGTATAAGTCCAGGGGTACTGCCGTATAAGTCCAGTACAGTGGTGCTGTCTTGTGCTGCATCAGTCTAGTGGTGGTGTCTTGCGCTGCCATAAATCCAGTGGTGGTGTCCTGTGCTGTATATTATTTACTCCAAATAAAAGGGTTATATACATTACTTCTATTATTATCCAAATCATTTTTACAGGGTTTGCCCTGTGTGGTGTAGGGGTACATTAGCTTGTGCTGCATATTATTATAATAGCGCCAAATAAAAGGGTTATTATCCAAATTAATTTTACATGCTTTGATGTGTGTGTGTGTGTGTGTGTGTGGTTTAGGGGTACGCTATCCTGTGCCACCAATATTGTGTATGTATTACATCTGGGCAAATTCCAGCACATCCCATGTTGTTTGTGCCGCACACTTGTGTCGCTTAGGTTAGTCATACAGCTACCTCATTGCACCTCTTTTTCTTCTTTGCATGATGTGCTGTTTGGGACCTAGTATTTTTAAGTGCCATCCTGTCTGCAACTGCAGTGCCACTCCTAGTTGGGCCAGGTGTTTGTGCCGCACACTTTTGTTGCTTAGCTTAGTTATACAGCGACCTCATTGCACCTCTTTTTCTTCTTTGCATGATGTGCTGTTTGGGGCCTATTTTTATAAATCTGCCATCCTGTCTGCCACTGCACTGCCACTACTAGATGGGCAGGTGTTTGTGCGGCACACTTGTGTCACTTAGCTTAGTCATACAGCTACCTCAGTGCAACTTTTAGGCCTAAAAACAATATTGTGAGGTGTGAGCTATTCAGAATAGACTGAAAATGAGTGCAATTACCCCCAAATTCAGTGATTTTAGCTCTTTTATGTTTTTTTCAAAAATCATCCAGATCCAAACCCAAAAACAAAAACAAAACACGAAAGGGTGGTTTTGGCAAAACCAATCCAGATCCAAAACACGAGGATGGAACCAGAACCAAAAACAAAACACGAAAAGTGCCCGCCACACATCTCTAATTACAGTACATGTGATGTTGTCACTTCAGTGTTTATTAAGGCAACTGTGTAATACTGTACTACAATACTGTACTTAAAGAAGAATTAACCACCTATAGTAAATGATAACGGACATTAGGGCCCAAATGTCATAGCCTGTGAGTTGCAGGCAGTTGTGAGACTTCAGTGGTGTATCCTTGAGATTTAAAAGGCAGATGTAAATCTCTTATCTACATCAGCAAAATTTGACCGCTGCCCGCAACTACTTTATTTCGGGTTAATAGTGCACATTTGCACATAGATATTAACTATTAGTTATCAATACATTTGACCTACAGTACATCAGTTCAAAGAACAACTCTGTGATTTTGAATCTTGATATACTATATAGGAGGGAGTGCAGTGTTTGAAATATATATATATTGTGACAAGAACACTGGGATAGTGTTTGAGGGCAGGTATATTTGTCCCAGGTTCTTGTCTTACATGTTTTAGAAAATGTTAACTTCTAGGAAAAATGCTTTTTGTTTTGTCTGAACCTTTTCAGTTTGCTGTAAAAGCTGGGTAAAGGCTCTGAGAGAGAGATAAGGCGAGTTCTAGACATTGGGCCCAGTTCGGGTCTTTGGCCTCACAGAGGGCTAATCAGGGTTTCAGCTGTGTAAGTGTGTTATAGTGCTGCTAACCTGATTAGTATGGGCAGACTGCCTGGGAAGGCTGAGGGATCTGTGTGTGAGAGACACGCTTTCTGATGCAAGTAAGCTATACAGTATGTACTGAAGAACTCTGTGTTTTGTTTAGTGACAGTTAGGAATATCTTATGTTTAGTTAGTGCCGGACAGGCAAGGTATTTTTATTTTGGGGTTTGTTTTATTTTCTGTTTCAATAAAACTGGCCGGGGTCAGTTGTACCAGAAACTGGACTTGTGTTGTTCCTCAGCTGCTGCGTGCTACCATATTCCCCAGGAAAAGGCGCCTTGCACCCCTACAGTGTTACAACTTGGTGGAGAATGCGAGCAACCCCGTTCTGCGCATAAGTGAAAGCAGCAGCTTTGTGAGGCCTGCAGAAAACGGTGGTTTATGCAGATACAGCCCAGTGTGAAGTTACTGAGACTCACCCCTGAGGGTTTGATATATGTCTTGGGTGAAAGCAGCTACAAAGCCGCCTGAAAAATCTGTCGACATGGAGGATCTGCTTAAAGCCTTGCTGCAAGCTACAGCGGCTCAGCAGGAGGCCAACCGACAGCAGCAGGTGGCAATGGAGGAAAATAGGAGACAGCAGCAGGTGGCTATTGACGAACTTTACCGACAACAGCGTCAGGATAGAGAGGCCTTAACAGAAGTGGTGCAGAGCCTTGCAGCCCGGATTGGAGATGTGGCCGTCAGTGCTCCGACCAGCTCTAGTTCTATACGGGCCAGTCACTTCTTGCAGAAAATGACAGAGGCTGACGATGTGGAGGCCTACTTGACCACGTTTGAAAGGACTGCAGAGCGTGAGAACTGGCCAAAAGCACAGTGGGACAGTCTGCTGGCACCTTTTCTGTCAGGTGAGCCCCAAAAAGCGTACTTTGATTTAAGCCCTGCTGAGGCTCGGGACTATGATAAACTAAAGACTGAGATCCTGACCCGCCTGGGAGTCACGCTGTCAGTACGAGCACAACGGGTGCACCGTTGGGTGTACGCCATGGAGAAGCCTCCGCGCTCTCAGATGCACGACCTTATTCAGCTAACAAAAAAATGGCTACAGCCAGAGACATTAACTGGTCCCCAGATGGTTGAAAGAGTCGTCATGGACCGCTACTTGAGATCTTTGCCCATGGTCCTGCGCAAGTGGGTGAGCCATGGAAACCCGGGTACTGCTGACCAATTAGTAGACATGGTAGAGCGGTATTTGGCAGCAGAGGAACTACTGATGACCACCCAGCAACCCATAGATCCTCGACAGCGCCCTTCAGTAAAGACTGGTAAGACTGTTCCGTGGGAAAACGTTGCTGGGCGGTTAAGAGAACGCAAGGCTGGAGAGACTGTAAACACTGGCCCTGGAGACAGGCCAATGGGGCTAGAACGGTCTATGTTGCCCAAACGGGTTGATAATCGTGTGGTTAAATGTTTTAGATGTGGTATGCCAGGTCATGTTGTTGCCAATTGCCCAGTCATGCAAGAACCCATGCAATGTGATGCTGCCTTTGAATGTCGCAGAATGTCTTTCTTTGCTAGGTTAGCCTGTACTGTGGTACCTTCACCTGAGCTGGAAAAACAAATGTGTGATGTGTTCTTAGAGGGTAACCGGGTAGAGGCCTTGCTAGATTCAGGAAGTTTAGTTACCCTCGTGAAAGCTGGGTTAGTGAACCCCTTAAAGGTCCAGCAAATACCTATTGGGGTAACTTGCATACATGGGGATACCCAACATTATGCCACTGCTGAGGTGAATATAGAAACTTGTTGTGGGTCAGCAATGGTTAAAGTGGGACTGGTCCCTACCTTGGTGCATGAGGCCATAATAGGGAGGGATTTTCCTCATTTTTGGAAACTGTGGGAATCACGGTTATCAACAGATGTGAGAAGTAAAAAGCCAGTTGATAATACCGGTGATTTTATGGATGTACGTGGGTCTTCGGAACTTTCTGGCCCTTTGCCGTTTGCTAGTTTGGCTGGGGAAGTGACAGATGGGGAGTCCAGTGAGGACCCTCTTGCCGGGAACAGAGACATAGTAGTTAGAACTGAAAGCGTGCCTGACCTGGAGGTAAAGAAGGATCTGTTTGCGTCTGAACAGTTAAAGGATCCTACCTTAATAAAGGCTAGAGAGAATGTTAAGATTGTTAATGGGGAACCTGTGGTACCAGGTGACAGGGTTACGTATCCCCACATGGCCATCTGTAATGAGCTCTTGTACCACATTGTCAAAAGGGGTGAGGATGTGGTAGAACAGCTGGTAGTTCCCCAGCCTTATCGGAGAACGGTACTAGATTTAGCTCATAGTCACGTTACCGCAGGACATTTAGGGGCAGAAAAAACCACTGAAAGAGTTTTACAAAGGTTCTTTTGGCCAGGGGTTTATAAAGAAGTGTCTGAATATTGTTCTTCCTGTCCTGAATGCCAGTATCATGCCCCTAGACCCCATTTCAGGAGCCCACTAGTTCCCATGCCTATTATAGAGGTCCCGTTTGACAGAACAGCCATGGATCTCGTGGGGCCCTTGTTAAGGTCTGCTCGGGGCCATCAGTATATCCTGGTAATTATGGACTATGCCACTCGATATCCTGAGGCTGACCCTTTACGCACTATCACAACCAAGGCGATAGCTAAGGAGCTGGTGCAGGTATTTAGTAGAGTGGGAATACCAAAAGAAATTTTGACTGACCAAGGTACTCCATTTATGTCAAGGATCATGAAAGAATTGTGCAAGTTATTTAAGGTCACTCACCTCAGGACGTCCATCTACCATCCCCAAACTGACGGGTTGGTGGAAAGGTTTAATAAAACATTAAAAAGTATGTTAAAAAAGGTTGTTGAGAGAGATGGGAAAAACTGGGATTGTTTGTTGCCCTACTTGTTAATGGCCATCAGAGAAGTTCCTCAGTCCTCTACGGGGTTTTCTCCGTTTGATTTGTTGTATGGTAGACACCCCAGAGGGTTGTTGGATATTGCCAAAGAGACGTGGGAAGGACAGCCCACTCCTTATAGAAGCGTTATTGAGCATGTAACACAAATGCAGGATAGGATTGCAGCCGTGGTACCTGTTGTCAGAGAGCACATGGAACAGGCCCAAAGTGCTCAACAGAGGGTCTATAACCGGAGTGCCAAGATACGGGAATTTGCTCCTGGAGATAGAGTTCTTGTTTTGGTACCCACTGTGGAAAGCAAATTCCTAGCTAAATGGCAGGGTCCATTTGAGATTAGGGAAAAAGTGAATGAGGTTAATTACAAAGTATACCAGCCGGGAAAGAGAAAACCCGAACAGATTTACCATGTTAACTTAATCAAACCCTGGAAAGATAGGTTGTCTCTGTCAGCGGAGCCTTGCCCTTCGGTGTCTTCACCCCGGTTGCTTCCCGCAGTGAAGGTGTCAGAGACATTATCAGCTGATCAGAACAATCAGGTTAAAGAATTTCTCATCCAAAATAGGGAGGTATTTTCAGAGCTGCCTGGCCGAACGACCATAATAAAACATGACATTGTCACAGAACCAGGGGTCAGGGTTCATTTAAAGCCATATAGGATTCCTGAAGCTCAGCGAGAAGCTATTTCTAAGGAAGTTAAAACCATGTTAGAACTTGGAGTCATAGAGGAGTCTAACAGTGAGTGGTCCAGTCCCATAGTGCTCATCCCGAAGCCCGACGGTAGCATACGCTTCTGTAATGACTTTCGTAAGTTAAATGAGGTGTCCAAGTTTGACGCATACCCCATGCCCCGTGTGGATGAGCTTGTAGAAAGGCTGGGAACAGCCAGGTTTCTCACCACATTGGACCTGACCAAAGGTTACTGGCAAATACCTTTATCTGATAGCGCCAAAGAAAAAACAGCCTTTTCGGTTCCGGAGGGGCTGTACCAGTATAAGATGTTACCCTTTGGGTTGCATGGGGCTCCAGCAACCTTTCAACGGGCGATGGATAAAATTTTGAGGCCCCATAGAAAATATGCAGCTGCCTATTTGGATGATGTGGTAATTCACAGTACAGACTGGGGGTCCCATTTGGTTAAAGTACAAGCAGTACTGGACTCAATCAGAGAGGCAGGGTTAACTGCTAACCCAAAGAAGTGCTGCCTCGCAATGGAGGAGGTCAAATACTTGGGCTTCACCATAGGCAGAGGTCTGATTAGGCCCCAATTGAATAAAGTTGATGCTATTCAAAACTGGCCTCGTCCAGTGAATAAAAAACAGGTAAGGGCTTTTTTGGGAATTACTGGGTACTATAGACGGTTTATTCCTAATTTTGCGACCACAGCGGTGCCGTTGTCAGACCTTACCAAAGGGAAGCAGTCAAATGTGGTGAAATGGAACCCTGATGCAGAAAAGGCGTTCCAAGCGTTAAAAGTGGCTTTGTGTTCACAACCGGTGTTGATAACACCAGATTTTTCAAAAGAATTTGTGGTACAGACAGATGCCTCAGAGGTAGGGATAGGTGCTGTGCTGTCCCAAACCAGAGATGGGGACGAACACCCTATCATTTATTTGAGTAGGAAACTCAATGAGCATGAAAAAAGGTATGCCATTGTGGAAAAGGAGGCTTTGGCCATTAAGTGGGCACTAGATACCTTGAGATATTACCTCTTGGGTAGACAATTCAGACTAGTGACAGACCATGCCCCTTTAAAATGGATGTATGTAAATAGAGGCAAGAATGCTCGTGTAACTAGATGGTTTCTAGCGTTGCAGGACTTTAAGTTTACTGTCGAACATAGACCGGGAACACAATTGGCCAACGCAGATGCATTGTCTCGCATCTTCTGTTTGGGGGCTACAAGTGTTCCGGCCCCTAGGTCGAAACAGGGGAGGGGGATATGTGACAAGAACACTGGGATAGTGTTTGAGGGCAGGTATATTTGTCCCAGGTTCTTGTCTTACATGTTTTAGAAAATGTTAACTTCTAGGAAAAATGCTTTTTGTTTTGTCTGAACCTTTTCAGTTTGCTGTAAAAGCTGGGTAAAGGCTCTGAGAGAGAGATAAGGCGAGTTCTAGACATTGGGCCCAGTTCGGGTCTTTGGCCTCACAGAGGGCTAATCAGGGTTTCAGCTGTGTAAGTGTGTTATAGTGCTGCTAACCTGATTAGTATGGGCAGACTGCCTGGGAAGGCTGAGGGATCTGTGTGTGAGAGACACGCTTTCTGATGCAAGTAAGCTATACAGTATGTACTGAAGAACTCTGTGTTTTGTTTAGTGACAGTTAGGAATATCTTATGTTTAGTTAGTGCCGGACAGGCAAGGTATTTTTATTTTGGGGTTTGTTTTATTTTCTGTTTCAATAAAACTGGCCGGGGTCAGTTGTACCAGAAACTGGACTTGTGTTGTTCCTCAGCTGCTGCGTGCTACCATATTCCCCAGGAAAAGGCGCCTTGCACCCCTACAGTGTTACAATATATATATAGTAAACACAATTCGGCTGCACTCACTCATGACTTAATAGTACATTCACGACTACAGAGACAAGCTGCTGTTGTTGACGTTTCAGTTGTATTAACTTTCTTCAGAACAAATAATACAATAAAAGAGACATACCTTTATACCTTCACCTCAAACATGTGCACTCCATTTCTGGACACAGGGTCGGGTCGGGGCTAGATGACATCACTACTTCACTCGTGATGCTGTGAACGCTCTCCCCGCTGGACTCCCGGCTGCCATAGAACCAATAAACAAAACAAAAAGTGTCATATACAGAGACTCCTCCACCTGCATGTTAATAACATCTTATTCATGAATTATTATTATTACGTTACTTATGGAGCATAAACCAGGTATCACTGTAACAAGAAGCACTGACAGTTACATATTATTAATGACTGTAACAATAGTAACGTTGCTTAATCCATCATAACACAAAAAGCACAAAGAGCAATTAAATTACAAAAAACAATTGAGACTGAATTGTTCATTTAACCCCTTGGGCGCTATTGTGTTGAGTCTATTGATCCACCTAGCCTCTCGTTGTAAAAGGGCTTTGTTGCGTTCACCCCCTCTGATGTTGTGAGGATGTTGATCGATAATTTTATATTTCAGTGTGTTCAATTGGTGTTTATGCACTTGAAAGTGTTTGGCTACAGGCTGGGACTGGGTTTCCCCCTCTAATGCAGAGCGTATGGCTGACCTGTGCATGGTCATACGTTCCCGGAACTGGCTGTTGGTTTTGCCAACGTAGAACAAACCACAGGGGCAAGTTGTGCATCCAGTGCACTTATAGCAGCCAGGTTTTGAATAGGTGCAGGTTTTATATTTGAAATATCGTTACGGACCAAAAGGTCCTTGATACTTTTATTACGAGTATAACTGGCTAACAATGAGTGTTGTGCTAACATTTGTAAATCCTTGTCAGAGGTGACTATCGGCCATGTCTCATTAGAGATGCGTGATATACTTTTGGACATATGACTGTACTGCTGTACAAATGGGATTTTTTTATTGCTTATTGTAGAGGTTGAAGATTTTGGTTTAAGCAAATCTGCCCTCGGTGTGTCCAAAACCCTGTTCTTAGCAGCCATTAGTTTCTCCCAATGGTATCCACGTTCCCTGAATTGTATAGCTATTTTGTCTATTTCTGACACCGTGTTTGCTTGGTTGTCAGAAATCCAATGTATTCTGAGAAATTGTGAAAAAGGAAGACTATATTTGTTGGCAGGTGGATGATAGCTGGCTGCGTGTAATAGGGTATTTTTGTCAGTAGTTTTTTTTTATAAATGTTGGTATGTATGTTACCTTCCCTTACAGATACTGCGACATCCAAAAAGTTAATGTCAGTTGTACTACTATGTGCAGTGAACTTAATGGTAGGGTCTAAAGTGTTTACCACATTAACCATTTCATTGAAATCCTGTGTCGACCCCTGCCAAATGAGAAACAGGTCATCTATGTACCGTACAAAGAATTTGATTTTACATGCTATGTTAGGATATGTGAAGAACAAATCCTTTTCTATTTCAAACATGAAACAATTCGCTAGAGATGGTGATACACAGGACCCCATAGTACACCCCTGTAGTTGTACATACCACTTATTGTCGAATAGAAAATAATTTCGGGATAATGTCAGTTCCAGTAGTTCTAAAAAGAATGAAATATCAGGGCCCACATACACCAAATTATTGGATAACATCCGGCGAGCCGCCTCTATTCCTTTCGCATGGGGATGTTCATGTAGAGGCTGACTACGTCCAGAGTACATAGTAGACAGTCCGATGTGAGAGCTGGTAATTGGTTCAATCTATTGATGAACTCCGTAGTATCCTTGAGGTATGTTGGTTGGGCTTGGATCACTGGTTGTAAGAAACTGTCCAGATATTGTGAGATTTTATAATAAATGGAATCTCGAGCCGCTATAATGGGGCACCCTGGGGGTGCTATGGGGTCCTTGTGAATTTTTGGGATAGTGTACAAGACTGGAGCAACAGGATGTTCTTGTATCAGAGCCTCCGCTGTCTTTAACGGGATGATATTGTCCAGGACCACTTGATGTAAAATCCTTTGTAGCTCCTTATTGAAAGGAATGGTAGGATCCACAGCCACTTGTTTGTATACAGTATGATCGGACAATTGTCTGTATATCTCTGTCCTGTATTGTTGAATGTCCTGCACCACTACCTCCCCCCCCCCGCCTTATCGGCTGGATGAATAACAATAGTAGGATCTTGACTTAACATTGTAATTGCTGCTCTTTCCCCCTGTGTCAAATTGTTGTGCAGTCGGCCAGTTACTTTGGCTTTTTGTAATACCCTGGTGTCCAAGGTGCATGCAAAACATTTAAGAGCAGTGTTGTTTCTGTGAGGATAAAAGGTGGATAATTTTTTTAAACTCGTAGCAGATAAATTGGGCTCATTGTGTGGTTGATGGTTGGCAAAGTATTCTCTCAAACGCAATTTTCTATTTAGCTGATATGAATCCACTTTCCATTGAAACTCGTCGAATCCTTTGGATTGTATAAAGGTTAAGCCTTTGTTAAGGACAGACATTTCATCTGTTGTCAATGGTCGATTAGATAAATTAAACACTAAGTTTTTTGCTTGGCTTTTGACGCTTTTTTTGTAGTTTTTCTTGAAGATTCTGGTGTGTTGGTGGCTGCGGCAGGTAGATCTTCCTTTAGGGCAGCGCGCTTTGGCGGGTTATTCACCCCTAAAGGGGGTTTTCCCACTTGTGTGCCCTTAAATAAATGCAGCTTCGACCTAATCCTCTTGGTTATTGAGGAGGCAACCAGAGAAATGAATCTGCTGAAGGATTCTATTGCCTGCTTTGAGGAACAACACACTGCAACCTTGCGTTCTGATACTGAAAATAACTGGATAGAGAAACTGTCGACACAGGTGGACAAGTATAAGCAAGAATTGATCCAGTTTAAAAAACACAAACTGGAGCTAGTACAAAAAGACTACCAAGAGGGCCGCGTAAACTCGTGTGTTAATAACCCGGATGGCAAACCACAGTTCCATCTTCAATGCTCTTACTGAGGGAAGGAGGTTTTTGCCCAAAATCTCACGATACATGGCCCCATTCATCCTCTTCTTAATACGGATCAGTTGTCCTGTCCCCTTTGCAGAAAAGCAGCCCCAAAGCATGATGTTTCCACCCCATGCTTCACAGTGGGTATGGTGTTCTTGGGATGCCATTCATCGTTCTTCTCCCTCTAAACACGGTGAGTGAAGTTTATACCAAAAAGTTCGATTTTGCTCTCATCTGACCACATTACATTCTCCCAATCCTCCTCTGGATCATCCAGATGGTGGATGACAGTCCTGGACATGTGCTGGCTTAAGCAGGGGGACCTTTCGGGCACTGCATGATATCAATCCGACGTAGTGTGTTACTAATGGTAACCTTTTTTGACTGTGGTCCCAGCTCTCTTGAGGTCATTGACCATGTCCCCCTGTGTAGTTCTGGGCTGATTCCTCACCATTCTCAAGATCATTGATACCCCATGAGGTGAGATCTTGCATGGAGCCCCAGCTCGAGGGAGATTGTCAGTGATTTGTGTATTTCTTCCATTTTTTAATAATTGTGCCAACAGTAGATATCTTCTCACCAAACTGCTTGCCTATTGTTGAGTAGCTCATCCCAGCCTTGTGTAGCTCTACAATTTTGTCCCTGGTGTCCTTAGACAGCTCTCTGGTCTTGGCCATGGTGGAGAGTTAGCAGCTTGACTGTTTGAGGGTGTGGACAGGTGTCTTTTATACAGATAACCAATTCAAACAGGTGCCATTAATACAGGTAATGAGTGGAGGCTAGAAGAGCTTCTTAAAGAGTAAGTAACAGGTCTGTGAGAGCCAGAAATCTTGCTGCTTTGTAGGTGTCCATATATTTATTTTCCACAAGACTATACAAGTAAATTGTTTAAAAAACATACAATGTGATTTCCTGTGTTTTTTTTCCAGATTCTGTCTGTCACAGTTGAAGTGTACCTATGATGGAAATTACAGACCTCTCTCATCTTTTTAAGTGGGTCAACTTGCACAATCGGTGGCTGTCCAAATAGGCGGCTCGCCGGATGTTATACAATCATTTGGCGTATGTGGGCCCTGATATTTCGTTCTTTTTAGAACTACTGGAACTGACATTATCCAGAAATTATTTTCTATTCGACAATAAGTGGTATGTGCAACTACAGGGGTGTACTATGGGGTCCTGTGTATCACCATCTCTAGCGAATTGTTTCATGTTTGAAATAGAAAAGGATTTGTTCTTCACATATCCTAACATAGCATGTAAAATCAAATTCTTTGTACGGTACATAGATGACCTGTTTCTCATTTGGCAGGGGTCGACGCAGAATTTCACTGAAATGGTTAATGTGGTAAACACTTTAGACCCTACCATTAAGTTCACTGCACATAGTAGTACAACTGACATTAACATTTTGGATGTCGCGGTATCTGTAAGGGAAGGTAACATACATACCAACATTTATAAAAAACCTACTGACAAAAATACCCTATTACACGCAGCCATCTATCATCCACCTGCCAGCAAGTATAGTCTTCCTTTTTCACAATTTCTCAGAATACATTGGATTTCTGACAACCAAGCAAACATGGTGTCAGAAATAGACAAAATGGCTATACAATTCAGAGAACATGGATACAATTGGGAGAAACTAATGACTGCTAAGAACAGGGTTTTGGACAAACCGAGGGCAGATAAGCTTTAACTAAAATCTTCAACCTCTTCAATAAGCAATAAAAATAATCCCATTTGTACAGCAGTACAGTCATATGTCCAAAAGTATATCACGCATCTCTAATGAGACATGGCCGATAGTCACCTCTGACAAGGATTTACAAATGTTAGCACAACACTCGTTGTTAGCCAGTTATACTTATAATAAAAGTATCAAGGACCTTTTGGTCCGTAACGATATTTCAAATATAAAACCTGCACCTATTCAAAACTTTTTATCCCAAAAACCTGGCTGCTATAAGTGCACTGGATGCACAACTTGCAGATATCTGGAAACAGGCACCAGTTTTGCACATCCACATTCGGGCAAACAGATAAAGATTGATAAAATTCTAACATGCACTAGTACATATGTCATCTATTTCATCAGATGCCCCTGTGGTTTGTTCTACGTTGGCAAAACCAACCGCCAGTTCCGGTAACGTATGGCCATGCACAGGTCAGCCATACGCTCTGCATTAGAGGGGGAAACCCAGTCCCAGCCTGTAGCCAAACACATTCAAGTACATAAACACCAATTGAACACACTGAAATATAAAATTATCGATCAACATCCTCACAACATCAGAGGGGGTGACCGCAACAAAGCCCTTTTACAACGAGAGGCTAGGTGGATCAATAGACTCAACACAATAGCGCCCAAGGGGTTAAATGAACAATTCAGTCTCAATTGTTTTTTGTAATTTAATTGCTCTTTGTGCTTTTTGTGTTATGATGGATTAAGCAACGTTATTATTGTTACAGTCATTAATAATATGTAACTGTCAGTGCTTCTTGTTACAGTGATACCTGGTTTATGCTCCATAAGTAACGTAATAATAATTCATGAATAAGATGTTATTAACATGCAGGGGGAGGAGTCTTTCTGTATATTACACTTTTTGTTTTGTTTATTGGTTTCTATGGCAGCCGGGAGTCCAGCGGGGAGAGCGTTCACAGCATCACGAGTGAAGTAGTGACGTCATCTAGCCCCGACCTGACCCTGTGGCCAGAAATGGAGTGCACATGTTTGAGGTGAAGGTATAAAGGTATGTCTCTTTTATTGTATTATTTGTTCTGAAGAAAGTTAATTCAACTGAAACGTCAACAACAGCAGCTTGTCTCTGTAGTCGTGAATTTACTATTAAGTCCTGAGTGAGTGCCGCCGAATTCTGTTTGCTACATAGACCGCCAGGTCACAGGAGGGCACCCGGGCATACTGAATAGAGGAATTGAGTGATGAGCCACAGTACTTTATTTATATATATATATATATATATATATATATATTTATATATACACACACACACACACACACACACACACACAAGTGGGGCAAATACGTTTTTGGACAGCCACCGATTGTGCAAGTTGACCCACTTAAAAAGATGAGAGAGGTCTGTAATTTCCATCATAGGTACACTTCAACTGTGACAGACAGAATCTGGAGAAAAAAACCCACAGGAAATCACATTGTATGTTTTTTAAACAATTTACTTGTATAGTCTTGTGGAAAATAAATATATGGACACCTACAAAGCAGCAAGATTTCTGGCTCTCACAGACCTGTTACTTATTTTTTAAGAAGCTCTTCTAGCCTCCACTCATTACCTGTATTAATGGCACCTGTTTGAATTGGTTATCTGTATAAAAGACACCTGTCCACACCCTCAAACAGTCAAGCTGCTAACGCTCCACCATGGCCAAGACCAGAGAGCTGTCTAAGGACACCAGGGACAAAATTGTAGAGCTGCACAAGGCTGGGATGAGCTACTCAACAATAGGCAAGCAGTTTGGTGAGAAGAGATCTACTGTTGGCGCAATTATTAAAAAATGGAAGAAATACACAATCACTGACAATCTCCCTCGAGCTGGGGCTCCATGCAAGATCTCACCTCATGGGGTATCAATGATCTTGAGAATGGTGAGGAATCAGCCCAGAACTACACGGGGGGACATGGTCAATGACCTCAAGAGAGCTGGGACCACAGTCAAAAAAGGTTACCATTAGTAACACACTACGTCGGATTGATATCATGCAGTGCCCGAAAGGTCCCCCTGCTTAAGCCAGCACATGTCCAGGACTGTCATCCACCATCTGGATGATCCAGAGGAGGATTGGGAGAATGTAATGTGGTCAGATGAGAGCAAAATCGAACTTTTTGGTATAAACTTCACTCACCGTGTTTAGAGGGAGAAGAATGATGAATGGCATCCCAAGAACACCATACCCACTGTGAAGCATGGGGGTGGAAACATCATGCTTTGGGGCTGCTTTTCTGCAAAGGGGACAGGACAACTGATCCGTATTAAGAAGAGGATGAATGGGGCCATGTATCGTGAGATTTTGGGCAAAAACCTCCTTCCTTCAGTAAGAGCATTGAAGATGGAACGTGGCTGGGTCTTCAAGCATGACAATGACCCAAAACCCACCACCCCGGCAACTAAGGAGTGGCTCTGTAAGAAGCATTTCAAGGTCCTGGAGTGGCCTAGCCAGTCTCCAGACCTCAACCCAATAGAAAATCTGTGGAGGGAGTTGAAAGTCTGTGTTGCCCGGCGACAGCCCAAAAACATGACAGATCTAGAGAAGATCTGCATGGAAGAGTGGGCCAAAATACCTGCTACAGTGTGTGCAAAGCTGGTCAAGAACTACAGGAAATGTTTGACCTCTGTAATTGCCAACCGAGGTTATATTACAAAGTATTGAGTTAAACTTTTTGATTGTCCAAATATTTATTTTCCGCAAGAATATACAAATAAATTATTTAAAATCATACAATGTGATTTCCTAGTTTTTTTTCCAGATTCTGTCTCTCACAGTTGAAGTGTACCTATGATTGAAATTATAGACCTCTCTCATCTTTTTAAGTGGGTCAACTTGCACAATCGGTGGCTGTCCAAATACTTTTTTGCACCACTGTGTATATATATATATATATATATATATTGTAACAAGTGACCTTCCACCAGACACGACGCTGACACACTTGTATAAAAAAAGCAGTCCATTTACTTCCACAGCACAGTAAACAGACTTTTCACAGCATGTTCAAGGGGTACCTCAATTATTCACTGGTTCACAAACGGCATGTACACATTCTCAGGCTCCCTGTCTCTAACCCACTGGCCCATCCTCTATCGTCTGGCCACTTGTTGGCATGAGGAACCCTGAGCCCTTGCCCTAACGAGCTTTATAAAAGTATGGCACAGATGTGCCTGATTGCTGGGAGTGCTTGCTCCAATACCTGGACCGGGACTGCATGGATGTGATCTCATGTATGAAATTGCCAGGTATTTCTGTGTATCAACAGCAATACAATACTATAATTTTCAACTGCCAGATAATCCTTGACACAACATTAAAGTGACAACCTGCTGTGTCCCAACACCTCCCTGGGCTTCCTCTTTTTCCAGCCCTAAACCTAGTCACCTTAGCCCGGGGCACCCAAACTGTTGCCCTGTCCTGCAAACACCCAGGGTGGCATCCGGTCTGGACTGACACATATCCTCCCCCTAAGCTTTGAGCCTATGGGTGAAGCTAAGTCCTTCTTTGGCACACATACCTGATGGCCAGTCTCAGCAGGCGCACCCTTTTTTGGGTCGGTCTCTCTCCGAGTCCTCCTCCCCTCCTCTAGCTTCACCCCACAGGGCTCTGCACCTTTTGAAGAGAGGAACTTCCTTGAAAGGGCATCCACACTGCCCTGTAATCCTCCTGCTCTGTGCTGGACCTTGAAGTGGTACGGCTGGAGGGAAAGGAACCACTGTGTTACCCGGACGTTGGTCTCCTTATTTAGGCACGTCCACTGGAGCGGAGCGTGATCCGTGTTTAAGGTGAACTCCCATCCCAGGAGATAGCACCTCAGAGTCTCCACCACCCACTCCTGCTCTACCGTGGCATATCACTGTTCCCTAGGCAGTAGTTTCTTGCTGAGGTAGAGGACTGGTTTCTCTTCCCCACCCACCTCCTGAGACAACACTGCACCCTGGCCTATTCCTGAAGCATCCGTCTGCAGAATGAACCTTTTACTGAAGTCTGGGGCTTATCAACACTGGTGCTTTACACAGGGCACTTTTTAAGTTATTCCAGGCCTCATGTATCTGGAACGTCCACACAAGCTTGTCCAGACTTTGCTTTTTAAAGCAATCCGTGAGCGGGGCTGCTCTGGTGGCAAAGTTTGGGATAATCTTGCAGTAATATCCCACCAGGCCTAAGATGGCCCTGAGTTGGGTTTTCTTCTCAGGCCTTGGCCAGGCAGCAACCGCCTCCACTTTATTGAACTGAGGTTTGATTTGGCACTGGCCCACCACGTACCCCAAGTACTTAGTGTCCGACATACCTATCACACACTGCACTGGGTTGGCCGCGAGGCCGTGGAAGTGCAGAGTCTTTAATACAGCTTCCACTTTGGCCATATGAGACTCCCATTCATCGCTGAAGATAACAATGTCATCTAGGTACGCGGCTGCGTACTTCCGGTGGGGCTGGAGGAGCTTATTCATAGCCTGCAGGAACGTGGCCGGTGCCCTGTGAAGACCAAATGGCAAGACTCAATACTAAAATAGGCCATCTGGGGTGGAAAAAGCCATTTTTGCCTTGGGAGCCTCAGTGAGGGGAATCTGCCAATAGCCTTTAGTAAGGTCAAGAGTGATCAGGTAAAGGCTTTGGGCCAGTTGCTCGATCATCTCAGCAATGTGTGGCATGGGGTAGGAATCAAATTTAGATACTTTTTTCAACCTGCGGAAGTTGTTGCAGAACCACAGTGCTCCAGACGGCTTGGGAACCAGCACTATGGGGTTATTCCACCTGCTGGTGGTCTCTTCAATAACCCCCAAGCGTAACATTTCCTCCACTTCCTTGCGTACTGCGTCCCTCTTTGCCTCGAGTATCCGGTACGGTCGCAGATTCACCATTACCCCCAGAGGAGTAACGATATCGTGCTTGATGATCTTTGTCCTCCCTGGAATCACTGAAAGGACATCTAAATTTCTCCTGATCTGTCAATTGGAACCGCACATGCCGAGATCTTGGCCACTCTTGCAGTTGCTGCCTCTGAGCTTTATTTCCAGGGCTTCAGCAGATTTATATGATAGATCTGTGTAAGCTTTCACTTTCCCGGTTTTCTCACACGATAAGTCACTGGTCCCTCAGCCTCGAGCACTGTATATGTCCCTTGCCAATGGGCATAAAGCTTGCCCTCCACTGTGGATACCAGGACTAAGACCTTGTCTCCAGGGTTAAAACTCAGTTTCTCAGCTGGGACATCATAATGATGTTTCTGCCTAGACTGGGCCTGAGTCATATGGTCCCTGACCAACGGAGCTGGAACCGCCCAAAGAGCTGGTGAACGAACTGTACTACATTTGGCTCTAGGGACATCTGTTATTCCCATCCCTCCTTCAGGAGGTCCAGGATTCCTTGGGGCTGTCTGCCGTACAACAGCTCAAAGGGGCTGAAGCCCATAGAGGCCTAGAGAACCTCTCAGATGGCGAACATCAGAAAAGGTAGGAGCTGGTCCCAATCCCTTCTGTCCTGGGTGGATGCCCTCCTGAACATCTGCTTGAGTGTGCGATTAAAACGCTAAACCAAGTCATCAGTCTGCAGATGATACACTGAGGTGCGAATCTACTTAACCCCCAGCAGCCGATATAGGTCGCTCATCAGCCTGGACATAAAGAGGGTCCCTTGGTCAGTGAGGACCTCCTAAGGTATGTCAAGGTGGGAGAAGATCAGCAATAGTTCTTTGGCAATGGTTGCGGTCTTCATATTTCTTAGAGGGATGGCTTCAGGGTATCGTGTGGCATAATCAAGGAGGACTAAGATATACTGATGTCCCCTTGCTGATTTTTCTACTGGCCCCACAATATCCATCCCAATCCTTTCAAAGGGAACGGAAATTACCTGAATAGGGATGAGGAGCTCTGTACTGGGGCTTTGGTGCGATATACTGGCAGATGGGACACTCCTGACAGTACTTTGCTACCGATGCTCAGATTCCCAGCCAGAAAAACCACTGCTGTATCCTCTGTAGAGTTTTCTCCTCCCCCAAATGTCCTCCTCACAACTGTGAATGAGCAGCTTCCAGGACCAGAGGCTGATGGACCCATGGTACTATAAGCTGCTCAACTTTCTTACCCCATTCCTCAACAACCAAATATAGTAAAATCTTCTCTACTATGAAATAAGGGCTGCCCTCCACCGGGTAAGGGTGAACACATTTTCACATTATAAGTACAAATGTTCTGGAAAGCATTCTCAAGGTTTGGGTCTTCCTGCTGGTCTCGTCCGAAATCCTGAAGTGACATGACAGTTCTTCATGTCCTTTCATCTCTGGACTCTTGCGGATTGATCGGCTCTTCTGGCGTAGATGTACTGACTTGTCAAAGTCGAAAAATATTGTAATACACACACCACGTACTAACCACACACACATGCCCGCTGCGCGTGCACTTGTTCCGCCGTGCGTGCACATATCCACAATTTGCGTATGATCGCTCCCGTGGTCCTGCGTGTGGTATGGGTATTTATGGCGGAGTTTGTGAGCGCATAGAGGGTTATCAGAACATTACATATTTAACACAAATAGTGCACATTGTACACATAGCCCCCCTGCACCACATCAGCAAGTATCAACAGTTTAAATGATTCCAGGACTAAGGGATTCACCTTTGCATGATAGGAAGGGACAGACTAAGGTTATAGGGTGATGGCTAGTATCCAGATGTAGGGTATTTTAAGGGAAACATTCCGGTGTTGGTTAGAGGAAGATCGCATGTTCCTGCGTATAGTTATGTGCAGAAGTAGAATATAGATATAAACTGTATTTACTGTATATTATGTATGCAGCGGGAATCCAGAGGAGATCACCCACAAGAGCAGTTGGGAAAGACATCGCCCACCTTTTCAAATCAACCTATGACCTCTCCTGTAATGTAAAGATGCATCTCTGTGTCCAATGGACAAAGGGATTACAGTATCCATTGTACTGTTTATGGAAGTAGTGTATAAAAAGCCTGTTGCTGCCTGGCCGGTCACAAGACTCTCAACGCAATCAACCTGATAGCGGAGGACCGGGCCGGGTTGCGCAAGCGAATATTCTCAAGTATGTACATTGACTGTAGCCATTTACTCTGTTGTATTGTAGTGTATAAATTGTATTGTTATCCCCTTCCAGATATATACGCTGAGGTTTCGGAGCCCAGTGTTTAACTACAAATCGGTGTTGTGTCCTCTTTTCCCTGCTAGGGTTTAAAGCGTATTACATTACCTAACTGTATAAGGTTTAAGAGTGTATTGATAAGGTGTGTACGCACTGCAGATACTTTATACCGTCAGCGCTGCGTAAGGTTTAAGGTGTAACATCATTGCATTGCATTACTAATAAGGTTTAAAGTTTATCAAGAGTGTGTGCGCGCGCTGTCTGTACTTGGTACCCCCAGCGCGGCGTCTGTACGCTAAGTCCGTACAAGGTACGGGACTCTGTACGCAAATAGCGTACAAAGTGCGTAGCGTGTGTATTAAGTCTAGCGGCCGCAGCGGCTCCATGGTAAAAGTGTATTTAGAGGTATAGCTTTATGTTTTAAGATAATATCAACATTATCAATTGGGGGCATCGTCTGGTTTTTCCTCATACCCACAACCTAGCAGGTTAAAACAGTCTTTATCTATCAGCAAAGGGCGGACATGTATCCCACGTAAGCCTTCTCCTGGTTGGTGGATACACTGGTAAACCCTATCTCATTGCTGATAAGATGGCGTCTGCTCTGCATGGTTTGTAGGGATGCTGGTGGGATCCGTAAGGTAAATATACAAAGCTATTTTGAAAGTCTGTGAATTTCTATTTTGGCGCCAAATGCGTACACAACACAAGCATACACCCATACTTTGTATACCTGCTCGCATTGTTGCCATAAGTATTGATTATTAGATTCATTTTGACCTGTGCTGAGAAATTTGTTGCTATTTAGTTAAAACATAGACTAAATATTAAGGAAGTAAACGTAAAACACAAATACAGTCTGGCCTAGTAAAACAGGTTTATACAGAAAGATACTGTGTTATGTTAAGTAAAAAATTATAGGTAATATCGCTTACATTTATAGAAGTGTGGGATTTGTGCTATTTCAGACGTACGGTCTTTGTACACGTGTCTCGGACAAAGTACGGGACTGCGTACGCAACTAAAAGACATACGCACGGTCGCGTGTTTACACAACGTGCGTAAGGGTACGGCCGCTAAGTACAAATTACACAATAGCATTGTTTAGTTTAGGCGCGGGACGGTAGCCACGCGACAATAGCACAAATTGCTCAGTGTCCAAGATTTAGTTTAAATAATACCTTTTTTACTGTATTACCTCTGGTACTAAGGCTGTTTATCTGAATGAAAGTTAATTTTCTGTACAGAAAAACCAAAGTGTATTTGAGTGAACGAGCGTGAGTGTGCAAACATAATAAAGGTTTTGTGGACCCAGGGAATTCGGGATCCCATAGAGGTGACACACCAGGTGAGTGGAGACTTGGTGGCGTGAGAATTAGCTGGCTCACGTTAATATAAATTGAAGTACAAAGGAGCAAGGTAGCAGATACCGCAGGCCAGAAGGTCAGCGAAGGTTTAGAGTACCACAGACCAAAGGTCAGCAAGGCTTTTGTTTAGAGTACGGCAGCCCAGGGGGTTAGCGAAGATACCCATATAGGCCTTTTGATTGATACGCTCCGGTTGAGGTTTCGCAGCCTGAAAAATCGATTCCATTGGTCGTACGGCGGATAAGTAACAGTTACCTATATGCTGTGCGATTGGACCGCGCGTTCATGGGTGCAATACTTAGCGCAATGTGATACCCTTTTTACGAGCTTTGCGTAAAATCGCGGGATCATTAGCGCTGGATATAGCATACGCAAGCATGATTTGTTTATAATAAAGGTTAAGGGAGTTTCGCTGGTCACTCAGGAATTCTCCAACAACCAATATTTACTGGAAAGGGTAAGTCACTCCCAGATACTTCCAGTAAATAGAGGTTACATAGGGGCCCTAGGTTGGGTACGTACCTCTGCTAACGACAGTGTTTGGTAGTATTGGCCAACGTGGGCGGTGAGTGGGTGAAAGCACTCGCAGAACTTTCACCATTGCCTTATATTGAGTATTTTGTTTTTTTGTAGGATTAGCCAGGACGGCAATACCTGCTAAATATGGGGGCCAGTTGCTCAAGTAAGGGACGTTCAACCAGGGTTCAGGTTGACATTCCGCGGCCCAGGGGGTCGGCGAGGTACATAATGTGTGAGAAGCATGGACCACACGCAGAAATTTTGTGCAATGAATGAGAACGTATGACTGCGGAAGATAGGGAACCATTCCCTAAGGTAGGCAGTTTTGAACCAGAGGTATTGCTGAATTGAAGGGTTAGGATATGTCTGATAAAATCCCGAAAGCAAAGGGTCAGACACACAAACTGTTTAAATTTATGGCAGCAAGAGGGCGATATGCAGAGGGAACTAGCTCACGCAGCAGGTTCCAAACCTAGCAGGAAAATGATGGCAACCGCCCCACCACCACCGTATATTGTAGGGGAGAAAGTGGCTACAGACAATGGCATACTGGTATCTGATAAGAGTATAGTTGATAAATGTACTAATGCTAACCCGTGCAAGTTGTATCCCATTTTAAACTATCCTCAGGACTGTGAGCAAGAAGATGAGCCCAGCACGATATCGGCACTCTCTCTAGCAGCCACCATACAGAACACTCAGGTGGGCACGGCCCAACCAGTAAGATCAGTTGTAAGGCCCCCTAGCGGAGGGATAAGTGAGGTCGTGTCCACAGGTAAGTACGGTACCATACATTATGCAGAGACAATAGCACCTCAGATTGTGGAGTCAACTCAGAATGATGTAATTGAATTAAATCCTGTCAGGGTGATCGCAGTCCCCAATGGGAAGACTGACGCTCAGGGAGTCACTCCTATCAGGAACATTGCTATGCATTGTCCTTGGTCCCGGACAGAATTGAGAACAATTATGTCTGAATTTCCCGATCCCAGAAAGGATCTAGTCGCATGCCAGAGGTTTATTAAAGAATTAGGTAATGCCACCGAACCCACAAACAAAGATTGGCGAACAGTGCTACGGGCTTGTTTACCCTCCGATATTGACCCCGCAAAATTCATTACTGATTGTAAATTAGACGCAGAAGTACCTCTCACTGATGAGTACACTCAGGAGAACGTACGACAGATCAATCTGCAATTAGGAGTATATTTCCCTACTGTTGTCAAATGGAATAAAATCTTTTCTGTAAGACAAAAAGAAGGTGAAACGGCATCTGAATATTTCCACCGAGCACTGCAGGAAATGGCTAGATACACTGGGGTCGAGGACATTAAGGAAAATGTACATCACAGGGAGGTAGCTGTGTCAGTATTAATGGACGGGTTAAAAGAAACATTGAGAACAAGGGTACAAACCACTCTACCTAACTGGAGAGGTATCTCGGTGGCTGCATTAAGAGAGTCCGCTATCGAGCACGATCGGAACATCATTAAGCACAGCGAGTCACAGGGGGATAAGCTGATGACAGTAAGTATAAATGCCCTTACAACGAAGCCGCATCAGCCAAAACCCCAGACCCCTGATGGTAAGTTACGTGTAGTGGTATGCTATAACTGGAAGAAGGAAGGACATTATGCATGGAATTGTAGGTATAAGGACACACATAAGGTATACCGACCCCCTAGACCAGGACATTAACCACATTATGATACACGTAATTGGGATCAGGGATCACATAGGAAAAATTATGATCCACACGTAGGGGAAACAAGGAGGTATCCACCTAGGAGGGACTGGCAGGTCTCCGAAAATTCTCAGTTACCCCCCTCACATATTGTAGCTGCCAGCGCGCTGCGGGAGGGTCACAATATACAATAGGGGTTGGGCTACACCTCTAGTCTGCAGCCAGTGAAGTTGATTGCTAGCCTTGGTAGTGAACCTGAGGTCACAGTTGATGTAGCTGGTAGATCATTACCTTCTCTTGTAGATACAGGGGCTGCCAGGTCAGTATTAAATTTGACGGTAGGTATGAAAACCACGGGTAAAACAATTTCAGCAATGGGAGTAACAGGAATAGTGCAACACTACCCTTTAAGTAGACCAGCGGAGATTACGATAGGGCCTTTGCAGACCAAGCATTACTTTTTGCTGGCTGCATCGGCTCCGACTAATCTACTTGGGAGAGATTTATTGTGTAAAATGAGGTGTGTCATATATTGTACTCCTGAGGGTGTCTTCTTGGATATACCCGAGAATCACGTTCAGGAAGTGCAGGATATATTAGACACCCCACAAAGGTTAATGTCACACTCTGCTGTTATAGACAAGTGTCCATCCAAGGTAGATGAAATGATCTTCCAGATACCGGAATCCCTCTGGACCAAAGATGGACAAGACACTGGATTGATGGCAAATGTAGCTCCTGTAGTAGTGCAAGTAAAAGATGGTAGTATAGCTCCAAAAATCCCTCAGTATCCTCTGAAGCCAGAGGTGGAATTAGGAGTGTACACAGTCATAGAGTGCTTGCTACAACAGGGCATCCTAGTTAGGACATCCAGCACTGCCAATAGTCCCATCTTCCCTGTGAAAAGAGTGGGGGGAGGGGTTACAGACTAGTGCAGGATCTAAGGGGGATAAACAAGATAGTTGAGAACCAATTCCCTGTAGTGCCAAATCCAGCTGTCATTCTCATGCAAATTCCCCCTACTGCAAAATTTTTCACTGTCATTGACCTCTGTTCTGCTTTCTTTTCTGTCCCTCTGCACCCTGACAGCCAATACCTGTTTGCATTTACATACAGGGGAGTACAGTACACCTGGACTCGCCTACCCCAAGGTTTCATTGACAGCCCAAGTATTTTCTCCCAGGCTTTGCATGACTGTTTACAATCCTTTCAACCTGAGAGCGGATCAGTATTAATACAGTACGTAGATGACTTACTGCTGTGTTCTGATTCACTCGAATCGTCCTTGAAAGACACAAAACAGCTTCTGTTTCACCTTTCTAATACGGGACACAAGGTTTCAAAGGATAAGTTGCAGTTGTGCCAGACCAAGGTAAAATATTTGGGACATTGCTTGACGCAAGGCCTTAGACACCTTACCGCTGATAGAATACAGGCGATTCGCGACATGACTCTGCCACAAACCCAGCAACAGATCCGCACTTTTCTTGGAATGTGTGGGTACTGCCGAAACTGGATCCCAGGGTTCTCCATATTGGCTTTACCTTTGCAAGAAATGGTCTCCTCGAACAAACCAGATCGGATCTCTCACACAGATGAGTCCGAACTGGCATTTGAGAGACTTAAACAGTGCCTATCACAGGCACCTGCATTAGGCATGCCAGATTATGGGAAACCCTTTGAATTGTACGGTACGGAAAGTGCTGGGTGTGCGGCAGGTGTCCTAACCCAGAGACATGGTGATGCCAGCAGGCCGGTAGCTTACTACAGTGCACAGTTGGACACCGTAGCGCGGTCTCTCCCCACATGCTTGCGAAGTGTTGCAGCAATAGCCTTGCTAGTAAGTAAAAGCGAAGACGTAGTGTTAGGACACAACCTGACCATCCATACACCTCATGCAGTGTCAGCCTTACTGAACTCTGCCCAAACCAGACATGTCTCATCTGCACGGTTTACAAGGTGGGAATTAGCACTAATGGCCCCTGTAAACATCACCATAAAGAGATGCAGCGCACTAAATCCTGCAACTTATCTGCCAGGTGTGCCTGGACAGGCACAAAGGGTGGAGGATGAGAATGATGGTGAAGGAGGATTTAGTACAGACACTGACACACATGATTGTATGGAATATCTGAACCAGACTTTCACGGCAAGACCCGACATTAGTGACAACCCACTGGAAGGCGTAGATTTTACCTTTTACACTGACGGTAGTTGCCACAGACAGACGGACTCGGGAGACTTGTGTACTGGATACGCAGTTGTAGACGACAGAGGTATCATAGAAGCTGAGCCCCTAGGCCCACCGCACTCAGCACAAGTTGCTGAGCTGGTCGCCCTAACCAGAGCGTGTGAATTGGCCAAGGGAAAGTCAGCCAATATATATACAGATTCTAGGTATGCCTTTGGAGTAGTGCATGATTTCAGCGCCCTATGGCACCTCAGAAATTTCATGACGGCAGCTGGCACACCTGTAGCGCATGCATCCCATATAAAAAGGCTTCTAACAGCGATACAAGAACCAGACAGAGTGGCTGTTATCAAGTGCAAAGCCCACACTTACAGTCAAGACCCAGTGTCACTTAGTAACAGCCGGGCAGACGAAGCTGCTAAATCAGCAGCCAGCACCCACATACAAACAGATATCACATCACTGATGATATTCAACACCGTCAACACACAAAAATTAAGTGAAATGCAAAATTTGTGTTCTCCACCGGAAAAGGCAGTCTGGAGGTCAAAGGAGTATGGCCAGGAGTCCTCAGGACTCTGGACAGATGGACAGGGTAAGCCAGTGGCCCCCAGAGCATATCTTCCAAGCTTAGCTGAGGCGGCACACGGTCTGACTCATCTGGGTAAAGAGGGTATGTGTAAGCTGGTGAGAGCCTACCAGTGTGCGCCAGGATTCTCTTCTCATGCGGGTAAGAGAGCAATGACATGTCTTATTTGCTTGAGGAAGAATATTGGAAAGTCAATACCAACAGAACCATCCCATATCCCGCCGACAGATGGCCCTTTTCAGGTAATACAGATTGATTTCATACAGTTACCACCCTGCAGGAATTTAAAATATGTGTTAGTCTGTATTGATGTGTTTTCCAATTGGGTAGAAGCGTTCCCTGCTGCCACAAATACTGCTATGTTCACTGCAAAGAAAATTGTGCAGGAATTTGTGTGCAGATATGGTATCCCTAGAATAATTGAAAGCGATAGGGGTACCCATTTTACAGATGAAGTCTTTCAGGTTATGTGCAAACTGATGGGAATTAATAGCAAGCTGCATACTCCGTACCGCCCACAGGCGAGTGCGAAGGTGGAGAGAGTAAACAGCACTATTAAGAACAAGTTGAGCAAAGTGATGGCTGAAACTGGATTGTTGTGGCCAGAAGCTTTGCCACTAGTATTGTACAGCATCAGAACCACTCCCAGGTCCCCACTTAACCTATCACCCTTTGAGATTCTTTTTGGTCGACAACCCCATGTAATGATAGACCCCCAGGATGATTTGAAATGCAATAACAAAGTGACTGTAAAATATTTGGTTAAGATGAGCCAGCAGCTGAGGAATCAAAACAGAAATCTAAAGCTGGTGATTCCTGACCTTCTGAACAGTAATTGTCATGACATTGAACCTGGAGATTATGTAATGATTCGAAATTTTCTACGCTCAGGTTGCCTCATTGACAGGTGAGAAGGACCGTACCAAGTCTTACTAACCAGCACGACAGCATTAAAGGTTGCCGAAAGAGAGACTTGGGTCCACTCGTCCCACTGTAAGAAGGTCGTTGACCCAGAGAGAGCCCGTGACAAAGAGTAGAGTGTAGAGAACATCGTATCACTGGAGTGTCTGTTCCGGGAAGGCTGAGAGGCAGTACTGTTGTCACGGTACCTGAGCGCGGAGAACAACAAGACCAGAGGCGGTTGTCGCACCAGTTTTTCTTTTTATTATTTTCTCCATCTCCCACTACCCTCCTTCTCTCCTTCCCTTTTCCTCCCCCTTCTTGTTTCCTTTCTCTTCCCTTAACAAGATGGACTTACCCCAAGAGACTGCGTTCCGGGTTTTCCTGTTAACCCTGTTGACCAGAACAGTCTGTTTCGGTGAGAGTACCAGAGAGGTCGAGAAAGGATCTGGAATGGGTTCTGATGGCGAGGACGGATTTGTAGAATTCCAAGAGCAACACATCACTCGAGCAAAGGCGAGTATCAGAAAACGATCTGGTAGTCAGGGAACTAGGAGGCACTGTGAAGGGTTATTGGCTGAGGAAAATTGCATTTGTCAAAAATTGTGAGAACGTAGTTGAGGATGGGTGCATCCAGAGATGTCAGTCCAGCCTTAATATCAACATGGACCGTCATCCATTGAGTGATTACCACTCACTAGTGGGTAAGGTCTTAAACCAGACAGAATGCTGGGTGTGTTCACAAGTACCTCAAGGTCAGAGCAAGTCAGGATTCGTACCGTACCCTTTAGCAATAGATGAGGTACTCGAATTACGGGGTGGGAGACCAGTGGACAAGAAATTTAATATTTCTAGGCCCCCTAGTTTGAAGCTCCACCAGTATTATGTAGATAGATCCTTAGTGTGTTTCAACATTTCCAATTCCCGAAAACCAGGAAATTGGGAGGTGACATGGAATAATCAAACCATGGCATTTTCGCATAGAGCTGATAGGATACCCATAGACTCTGAACTTATACACCAAATAGCCAACAGTGGAAGGTATTTTCGGTATAGGTATACTCAAGGAAGCAAGACCATGCGGGTTGGAGAAGTATCACCAGGGTACTGTGCCCATATCATACAGCCTGATACTTGCACTGAACAGATGAGAGAACTAGGAATTGGGGTTTTCACTTGGAAAGTTTGTAATATGGTAATGTCATATTCTGTCCCCTATGTTCTCCCTGATGATGCCTATTTCATATGTGGGAAGAAGGCGTATAAGTGGCTTGCCCCAAACTCAGAGGGATTGTGTTACATTGGAAGAGTGTTGCCAGAGGTCATGACCATAACCCATGATAAGATGAAAGATGTTCACCGCAGTGCTCAGGCTCCTTATACTCATACTCACTATGACCACATCGTTAAGAGACACCTCATGCAAAGAACAGAGCACGCAGCCTCTGATTTGATTCACGAATCCACCGGGATTCAATTCCTTCTCGCATTAGACATCACCCGTACTGCCAGAGGAATTATAAATTATAGGTATATCCATGCGCTAGCGAACTTGATAGATAATATCACTGAGATGTATGACGACACCTTCAGGTGTACGGGTAGGGAGTTGCAAGCTTACAAAACGGAACTGATCCAGCACAGGATGGTCCTCAATTATATCACAGCCGTGACGGGTGGGTACTGTGTCACTTTGGCAAATTAATATGGTGTGAAGTGCTGTACATATATTACAAACAGCACTGATGACCCAACCGAGATCATCGATCAAAAGATGGACGATATCTTGCAGTTGAAGTGTGAGTTCCGAAGGAGACACAACCTTACCCTGACTGCTGTGAGTAATGAACTGACCGGCTGGGTCTCATGGTTGAACCCACGCAATTGGTTCTCAGGTTTAGGAGAATGGGCTCAAAATGTTATTATGAGTGTAGGAAAGTTTCTCCTTTGTATCCTGGGAGTCGTCATAATTATTGGCTTGATATTTAGGTGTGTTCGAATTCTAACGCGGCGCAAGCACGACACAAATTTGATGAGTTTAAGGAGCGGGGGAATTGTTACAGCAGCAGATTTGATTTACGACCCATCCATAGAGACAATGTTATAAGGATTGCAAATGAATTCCATGGCCCGTTTCTTTCACCCGTTTTTCCTTTGTCTCCCCCTTTGCACAGATACATCGATCCGGAAAAGACATCAACTGCACCCAAGAATGTTTATGAAAATGTTATGTAAATGTATTTTAGATATGTGTCTTATCTTCATCTCTACAACCTTCAGTTAGTGACACACATAGTCGACAGGTGATATCCACATATATTAGCACTCACATATGATCCCCCTCCATGTATCATCAACTAAATGTGCACCCCATTTGTTGGAACAAGGAGCCGAAAAGAGCTCGGTAGTGTTTGTTGGCCCACTTACAGACCCTTAATACGGGATGAGAAGGATTTAATGTATACTTCGCAATACCTCAAAGCTTATTTAGAACATATACGGCACGATGATACATGCCCCTCAGACATGAATTCATACATACATGCTTTTACTATCCCACTAGGTCATACATTTCCCACCTACACCTCTCCTCCTACCATCCAATCATCTGTAGATATTGTATTGTATATTTTTCTGTTTAGTGTTTAGATAGTGGCAGTTATTGTTGACTGCCAAAGGGTGGACTGTCAAAGTTGAAAAATATTGTAATACATACACCACGTACTAACCACACACACATTCCCGCTGCGCATGCACTTGTTCCGCCGTGCGTTCACATATCCGCAATTTACGTATGATCACTCCCGCGGTCCTGCGCGTGGTATGGGTATTTACGGCGGAGTTTGTGAGCGCATAGATGGTTATCAGAACTTTACATATTTAACACAAATAGTGCACATTGCACCACATCAGCAAGTATCAACAGTTTAAATTATTCCAGGACTAAGGGATTCACCTTTGCATGTTAGGAAGGGACAGACTAAGGTTATAGGGTGATGTCTAGTATCCAGCTGTAGGGTATTTTAAGAGTAACATTCCGGTGTTGGTTAGAGGAAGATCGCATGTTCCTGCGTATAGTTATGTGCAGAAGTAGAATATAGATATAAACTGTATTTACTGTATATTATGTATGCGGCGGAAATCCAGAGGAGACCACCCACAAAAGCAGTTGGGAAAGACATCGCCCACCTTTTCAAATCAACCTATGACCTCTCCTGTAATGTAAAGACTCTCAACGCAATCAACCTGATAGCGGAGGACCGGGCCGGGTTGCGCAAGCGAATATTCTCACGTATGTACATTGACTGTAGCCATTTACTCTGTTGTATTGTAGTGTATAAATTGTATTGTTATCCCCTTCCATATATATATGCTGAGGTTTCGGAGCCCAGTGTTTAACTACAAATCGGTGTTGTGTCCTCTTTTCCCTGCTAGGGTTTAAAGCGTATTACATTACCTAACTGTATAAGGTTTAAGAGTGTATTGATAAGGTGTGTACGCACTGCGGGTACTTTATACCGTCAGCGCTGCGTAAGCTTTAAGGTGTAACATCATTGCATTGCATTACTAATAAGGTTTAAAGTTTATCAAGAGTGTGTGCGCGCGCTGTGTGTGCTTGGTACCCCCAGCGTGGCGTCTGTACGCTAAGTCCGTACAAGGTACGGGACTCTGTACGCAAATAGCATACAAAGTGCGTAGCGTGTGTATTAAGTCTAGCGGCCGCAGCGGCTCCATGGTAAAAGTGTATTTAGAGGTATAGCTTTATGTTTTAAGATAATATCGACATTATCAGACTCCACACACGAACTCAGTTCCCGAGGACTTATTCGACCTTCGAGCCATGAATCTGGGAGGGGAAGGCAGCTCCTCGAGTTGAAATGCCAACAGTTCCAATAGGCCAGGGAAATCTCGCCCCAGGATCAAAGGATAGGGCAAGCATGGGGCTATGGCTGCCACCAGCCGGATTGTCTGCCCCCGATGTTGTACTGGAAACCGCACTCTGGGGTACTTGCGAGTGGCACCCTGGAGGCAGAGCACCTCAACCGCAGGTAAGACCTGGTCAGCGCCTTCAGGGACCGACCCCATGGAGATAATTGATAATTCACTCCCGGTATCAACAAGCACCTGAATTGGCCGTGCTGCGATCTGGAGGGTCATCTGGAATTGGGAGGGCACAGACGACCCCTTGTGTCAGGAATCGACTCACCAAGCTGACATCTGTCCGCCGCTGCGGACTCCGTCCTGGGTCCCTGCGTTCATCTGTCATCCGCGTCTCTGCCATCAGACGCCATCCTGGGCCTGGGAGCGCTCCTGTGATAGCGGGCGTGTAGCACGCCGCGTTCCCGCTAGGCCGCGGCATGGGCGCCGCCATGACAGCCTCCAGCAGTCAGCATACGGCGGCCAATCCGGTGCTTGGCCGCACCCACTTTTCCTCACTCCACCAATGACTGTTTAACAAGGGGTATATATGAAGCTGCAGGATCAGTCTGCAGGCATCCTGAACTTTGTGTCACTCCTGCGACTCATGTGTAAGGATCTGGTTCCTGTTTCCTCCGTGTACCTGGATACCTACCTGCTGTTCCGTGTTCCTGGCTTTCTACCTGAGACTTTGTACTCCTGGTTACTTTTCACAGCTCCGTGGAACTTCAAGCCCCAGCAATACCTGCATCCATCTACAGGCTTCACACTCATCACCATCTCTGTGTGCTTCAGCCTAGCAGTAGAGACTGACTCCAGGTGTGTTCCATCTCCCCACCTGTGATGCAGCTTGCTCGCTGCCAGTGCCTCATCACCTGCACTGTGGACATAGTCAGACTCCTGCCTCTGCTACCAGGTTTGCCATACAACACCATCTCTGCTGGTTCCATGTTTTAATCTGCTCTGGTTTCCATACCAGAATATTCTCTGCCAAATTATCACTCATCTGTTATCATCACTACCGGTTATTATTTCATCAGTCACCATTCATTCTGTTACCATAGACTCTCAGCTATTACGCTGTACAATTGACATTTGCATTTCTACTGTTATTTTCTGCTGCCGTTTGTGAATCATCTGTATAATAAATATCATTGCGCTCATGCGCAGAAACATAATCCAGCCTCCTCGTTTTCTCCCATCCACCTCCACTGACCCACTAGCGCCCCCTCCGGGGACACAGACAAAACCAAGTCTGACAGTAAGTTCAGGAACGATGGACTCGGATGGTGGACGGAGTGTGGGGTCAGAGGCCTTGCAAAATCTGGTCTCCCGTCTGGATGGTCAAGAGGCTGCGCAGCAGCAGATGTTCCAGTTCCTGCAAGGGATGTCCTCCCGGATAGATACACTACAGCAATCCCTGCCTAGTGTACACACTTCTACAGTTCCTGTTACTCCAGCACCTGCCAGTACTGTGAGTTCCTCTATGCCGGCTGCATCAGCTCCAGTGTCACGTCTGCACCTGCCCGTGCCAAGCAAGTATGATGGCAGCCCAAAGTTATGTCGCGGGTTTCTCAACCAATGTGAAATCCAGTTTGAATTGTTGTCACATAATTTCCCCACGTCAAGATCCAAGGTTGCCTACATCATCTCTCTACTTTCTGGATCTGCTTTGAGTTGGGTGTCTCCTCTGTGGGAACGTGCCGACCCTCTGATTAACAACTATACAGAATTCGTGTCAACCTTCAGACGGATCTTTGACGAGCCTGGTCGTGCAACATCAGCTTCTGCAGACCTAATCCAACTTCATCAAGGTACCCGTAGTATGGGACAATATGTCATCCAGTTCCAGACGTTGGCCGCAGAGATTCAGTGGAACAATCAAGCCCTGGTAGCAGCTTTCTGGCATGGACTCTCTGATCGGATCAAGGACGAACTGGCAACCCGCGATCTTCCTGTACAATTGTCTGATTTAATTTCCCTGTGCATTAAGTTGGACTCTCGCATCCGCGAACGCAACAATGAATGTGCTCGGAGTGAGCCACGCAGATCAGGGATGATACCTTCCGTACAGTTCCAGTCTCCACCTTCTGATGAGCCTATGCAAATAAATAGATCCCGCCTAACTCCTGAGGAGCGGTCAAGAAGACTTCGTGAGAGACTTTGTCTTTATTGTGCGGCTGCAGGTCACCAGATTAATTCCTGCACAGTGCGTTCGGGAAACGCCAGATCCTGACTTGTAAAGGAGGAGTCAAGTTGGGATCTTCTAGACAAGCTCCTTCTAATCAAGACCTTATCCTTCCTGTGACTTTAGAGACTTCAGTTGGGCTTCAGTCTGCATCAGCATTAGTGGACTGTGGAGCCGCAGGAAATTTCATCACCCAAGCTGCGGTAAATAAATTTTGCTTGCCTGTATGTGAACTTTCTTACCCAGTCTACATTACCGCCGTGGATGGTAGCCGAATCTCCAAGGGGAATATTTCTCACCAAACTGCACCAGTGGTTTTGGGAGTTGGGTTCCTACACTCAGAATTAATAAAGTTCTTAGTCATTCCTCAAGCCACCCAGGAGATCGTTTTGGGCATGCCCTGGCTCCAGCTACACAATCCACAGTTTGACTGGTCAACGTTACAACTTACTTCATGGGGTTCACATTGCCATCAGTCCTGTTTAGCCCAAGTTTGTCCAATCAAGTCTACTGAAGTAAAAACCCAGTCAAGTCTTCCTGCGGCTTATCAAGATTTCTCTGATGTCTTCAGTGAAAAGGCCGCGGATGTCCTGCCGCCCCATAGAGAATGGGATTGTCCCATCGATCTCCTTCCTGGCAAGAAGCCACCTAGGGGGCGTACCTACCCGTTATCTGTTCCCGAAACTGAAGCGATGAGCGACTACATCCGGGAGAATTTACAGAAGGGATTCATCCGTCCTTCATCATCACCCGCTGGTGCAGGCTTCTTCTTTGTTAAAAAGAAGGATGGAGGAGTGCGTCCATGCATTGACTACCGGGGTCTCAATGACATTACCATTAAAAATAGTTATCCATTACCACTCATTACCGAATTATTTGACAGAGTTAAAGGAGCCCGCATCTTCACCAAGCTAGATCTCCGCGGTGCCTACAACCTCATCAGAATCCGGAGTGGTGACGAATGGAAGACAGCTTTTAACACTCGAGATGGTCATTACGAGTACCTGGTAATGCCATTCGGGTTGAGTAATGCCCCAGCAGTGTTCCAACACTTTGTGAACGAAATCTTCCGTGACGTTCTGTATAAATACCTCGTTGTTTATCTGGATGATATCCTCATCTTCTCCCAAGATCTTCCCTCTCATCTTCTACAAGTCCGTGAAGTCCTCCGACGTCTTCGTGAGAACCGGCTCTACGGTAAACTATCCAAGTGTACCTTTGAAGTTTCCTCTATACCCTTCCTGGGTTATATAATTTCCGGATCGGATCTCCAGATGGACCCGACAAAGTTGGAAGCCATTGCCAATTGGTCCATTCCAAATTCTCTCAAGTCTATTCAGCGGTTCCTGGGATTTGCTAACTACTATAGGAAATTTATTCGGGGATTCTCCACTCTCATCGCTCCTATTACCAACTTAACTCGGAAAGGGGCAGACCATTCCAACTGGTCAGAAGAGGCTTTAGCGGCCTTCCAGAAGATCAAGCTGGCCTTTATGTCTGCTCCAGTTCTGTCCCAGCCAGATGTAAACAGACCGTTCGAGTTGGAGGTGGATGCCTCTACAGTTGGAGTTGGAGCTGTTCTCTCCCAGAAGGGAACCGATGGGAAAATCCACCCCTGTGGATTTTATTCTCGTAAATTCCTCCCTGCAGAAGCTAACTACTCCGTTGGAGATCAAGAACTACTGGCGATTAAGCTGGCCCTCGAGGAATGGAGGTATCTCCTGGAAGGGGCCAAACATCCGTTCAACATCTACACGGATCATAAAAATCTGCTATATTTAAAGGCAGCCCAGTGCCTTAATCCTCGCCAGTCCAGGTGGGCTATGTTTTTCTCACGTTTTAACTTTAAGCTTCATTTCCGCCCAGGTTCGCAGAATGTTAAAGCTGACGCCTTATCCCGATCTATGGAATCCGAAGAGGAAACGCCTGACTCAGTTCCACATTCCATCCTGAGTCCAGTGGTATTTGCTGCATCTCAAGTCTCCCCAGCTCCTCCTCCTGGTAAGACTTTTGTTTCCCCAGAACTCCGTCCCAAGTTGCTGTCTTGGGCCCATCAATCCAAGTTCACTGGTCATCCCGGTGTCCTGAAAACCTTCAAGTTCCTCTCTGAGACATACTGGTGGCCAAAGATGAAAGCTGACATCAAGGATTTCGTAGCATCCTGTCCTAAGTGTGTGCAGCACAAGACTCCTCGTCAGTCTCCAGCAGGTCAGTTACAACCATTGTCTATTCCTAGTCGCCCTTGGTCACACCTGTCCATGGACTTTATCTCCGACCTTCCTCCTTCTCAAGGATACAATACCATCTGGGTTGTAGTGGACAGATTTACCAAGATGGCCCATTTTGTTCCTCTCCAGGGTCTCCCTTCTGCCCCAAAACTCGCCCAAATCTTCCTACTGGAGATTTTCCGCTTACATGGTCTACCCTCAGAAATAATATCCGACCGAGGTGTACAGTTTGTAGCGAGGTTTTGGAGGGCTCTCTGTTCTGCCATGCAGGTTAAACTGAAGTTCTCGTCATCTTACCACCCTCAGACGAATGGGCAGACAGAGAGGGTAAATCAAGAACTAGAGACATTTTTAAGATTGTATGTTTCATCTTCTCAGGATGACTGGTTTGATCTGCTCCCATGGGCCGAGTTTGCCCACAACTTCCGCTACCACACTGCTACTGAGACAACTCCATTCTTTGCAGTATATGGGCAACATCCTCGTGTTCCAGACTTCCAAGAACTCCCTCACATGGATGTTCCTGCCGCCACTACTGCCCTGAGTCAGTTTTCTTCAATCTGGAGGAAGATTCACATTTCTCTCAAAAAGGCCTCCAGCCGGTATAAATACTTTGCTGATCGCAAAAGACGCGCAGTTCCTAGCCTGAAACCTGGGGACAAGGTTTGGCTGTCTACCCGGAACCTCCGTCTTAGGGTCCCGTCTATGAGATTTGCACCACGTTTCATTGGCCCCTTCCCTGTCGAAAGAGTCATCAACCCTGTGGCCTACAAGCTGAAGTTACCACCTTCTCTGCGAATACCTAATGCTTTTCATGTTTCTCTCCTCAGACCTTTAGTCCTGAATCATTTCCAAAGAGCTCTTCCAGTTGGCCCCAAAGTTCGAACTCAGCGGGGCGTGGAGTTCGAGATTGGCAAGATTCTGGATTCCCGTTGCCGGTATGGACGTCTTCAATACCTTGTCGATTGGTCCGGTTATGGCCCAGAGGAGAGAAGTTGGGTAAATTCGTTGGATGTCCATGCTCCAAGGTTGGTCCGTGTCTTCCATAACATTCATCCTTCCAAGCCACGTGGGTGTTCGGTGCCCACCCTTAAAGGGGGGGTACTGTCAGGAATCGACTCACCAAGCTGACATCTGTCCGCCGCTGCGGACTCCGTCCTGGGTCCCTGCGTTCATCTGTCATCCGCGTCTCTGCCATCAGACGCCATCCTGGGCCTGGGAGCGCTCCTGTGATAGCGGGCGTGTAGCACGCCGCGTTCCCGCTAGGCCGCGGCATGGGCGCCGCCATGACAGCCTCCAGCAGTCAGCATACGGCGGCCAATCCGGTGCTTGGCCGCACCCACTTTTCCTCACTCCACCAATGACTGTTTAACAAGGGGTATATATGAAGCTGCAGGATCAGTCTGCAGGCATCCTGAACTTTGTGTCACTCCTGCGACTCATGTGTAAGGATCTGGTTCCTGTTTCCTCCGTGTACCTGGATACCTACCTGCTGTTCCGTGTTCCTGGCTTTCTACCTTAGACTTTGTACTCCTGGTTACTTTTCACAGCTCCGTGGAACTTCAAGCCCCAGCAATACCTGCATCCATCTACAGGCTTCACACTCATCACCATCTCTGTGTGCTTCAGCCTAGCAGTAGAGACTGACTCCAGGTGTGTTCCATCTCCCCACCTGTGATGCAGCTTGCTCGCTGCCAGTGCCTCATCACCTGCACTGTGGACATAGTCAGACTCCTGCCTCTGCTACCAGGTTTGCCATACAACACCATCTCTGCTGGTTCCATGTTTTAATCTGCTCTGGTTTCCATACCAGAATATTCTCTGCCAAATTATCACTCATCTGTTATCATCACTACCGGTTATTATTTCATCAGTCACCATTCATTCTGTTACCATAGACTCTCAGCTATTACGCTGTACAATTGACATTTGCATTTCTACTGTTATTTTCTGCTGCCGTTTGTGAATCATCTGTATAATAAATATCATTGCGCTCATGCGCAGAAACATAATCCAGCCTCCTCGTTTTCTCCCATCCACCTCCACTGACCCACTAGCGCCCCCTCCGGGGACACAGACAAAACCAAGTCTGACACCTTGCTTCTGACACAGTTGTAGGTTGGTTGCCCTGATTTCCCTGCTCCACACTCCATAGGCTCAGGATTGGTCCGGGCCTCATTTCCAGAGTTTGATGGGTCCAGGGTCTGGGGACTAGCTGAGTCTCTTAGTCTGAGGGCTTAGCCATTTTCCCCAGTGCAGCATATCTCTCCATTGCGGCAGCTAGGTTCTCCATATTTTGAGGGTCAGCCTGGAGAACCCAGCTCTGCATGCCTCTGTCTAAGACCCGCACACAGTGGTCTATGGCTACAGTCTCCACCACTTGGGCAGCCATATTCCTTTCTGGCTGAAGCCAAGACCTCACCATTTTTATAAGTTCAGCCAGCTGGATTTGAGAATTCTCTGATGAAGTTCAACACCAGTCCTGGAACCACTGGGCTTTGCAGGCCTTGGTTACGCCAATGCGACCCAGTATGGCAGTTTTAAGCTGCGAAAAGGTGGATGCCTGGTCCGCCGGTAGGTCATGGTACATTTTCTGGGGATCCCCCGTCAAATATTGGGCCAGCTTATTCGCCCAGCTATCCTCTGGCCATCCCAGGCGTGCAGCCGCTTGCTCAAAGGTCCCCAGGTAGGCTTTCACATCGTCTGAGGGACACATATTTTGCAACTTCCTAGGCCTATTGATGCTGTCGCAGGAGATCCACATCATCACGAATCAGGCACAGGGTTTCCTGCAGAGCCTGTACTTGTGTTTGGAGAAGCTGCATCTGGGATTGTTGCCCTGCAGCCACATTAGTTAGGGCCCTTAACAACTCCTCCATGGTGGACGGGATGGATGCACAATATATGAATATCACTTCCCTTAACATGTACCACCAAACCACAGTTCAACAACAACAAAAACACACACAAAAAAACTACTTTATTTTTAAACTAATTGACACACACACACACACACACACACACACACACACACACACACATACACGCGCACACACTCACACTCTGGCTGGTTACTAACCTGACCAGAGGAAGTTTGTAGAGTCTGTGGAGACTGTCACGGCTCCGCCAGCTCCTGCAGCTGCTGGCTTCCTGCTGCACTTGGTGCATCCAGCAGAGAGTCCCTGTTAGGGCGCCAATTTGTAACAAGCGACCTTCCACCAGACACAATGCTGACACAGTTGTATAATAGAAAAGCAGTCTGTTTACTTCCACAGCACAGTAAACAGACTTTTCACAGCATGTTCTAGGGGTACCTCAATTAGGCACCGGTTCACAAACAGCATGTACAAATTCTCAGGCTCCCTGTCTCTAACCCACTGGCCCGCCCTTTATCGCCTGGCCGCTCGTTGGCATGAGGAGCCCTGAGCCCTTGCCCTAATGAGCTTTATAAAAGTATGGCACAGGTGTGCCTGATTGCTGGGAGTGCTTGCTCCAATACCTGGACCGGACCTGCATGGATGGGATCTCATGTATGAAATTGCAGGGTATTTCTGTGTATCAACAGCAATACAATACTATAATTTCCAACTGCCAGATAATCTTTGACACAACATTAAAGTGACAACCTACTGTGTCCCAACACCTCCTTGGGCTTCCTCTTGGTCCAGCCCTAAACCCAGGCCACTTTAGCCCGGAGCACCTGAACTGTTGCCCTGTCCTGCAAACACCCGGGGTGGTTTCCGGACTGGACTGTCACAATATATATATATATAGAAGTGGAAATCAGCGGCACTCAGCAGGCGGAGTAATGAATTAAAGCGTCTTTAATGTGGTCCTACGCCGTTTCGGGGACTGTGCCCCGTCTTCAGGGACAAATCATACGTGTATGATTTGTCCCTGAAGACGGGGCACAGTCCCCGAAACGGCGTAGGACCACATTAAAGACGCTTTAATTCATTACTCCGCCTGCTGAGTGCCGCTGATTTCCACTTCTATCTATTGGATCTTGCTACAGATCACAGAGGGCACCACAGCAAGTATTATGCTATATACCCGACTGAGTGCCGAACCTAACCGCTGGCCATATATATATATATATATATATATATATATATTATATATAAGACTTTCACCAAGTGGCATGTTGAAAGTTCTTTCACCTGTATGGATAAAATGCTCTAAGTAGCATCATTACAGCAACGTTAGTTATAAGCCCTGGCATAATTAGGTCAACATACTCACTGGTGACGTAGTTAGTGCTATCCTCCTGACCTAGATTTCCCATACCAGAGGAAGCCTTTGTTGATGGTCCAGCCTTTGTTCATTGGTAGGAAACCACCCTGGGAACGGAGGAGGAGGCGCTGTGAGTCGCTGTGAGCCAGAACCGGAAGTCGGTCAGACGTGCACATGCACGTAAGGTCGGGAACGTGGGAGGAGGGGAGTGCGGTGGTGCCGGAGAGGGGGGACCGGAGTGCGGAGTGAGGTGGTGCCGGAGAAGGGGGACCAGAGTGCGCAGGTGCCGGAGAGGGGGCTCTGTAACCTGAACCAGAAAAGTTGAGTGGGGCTGTTCATTGAGTGACTGAGGGGCTGAGACCTTGTGAGTGGGTGTGTGAGGTACTGCCCGGTGAGGTTGCTGCAAGTTACTGCCTGTGGGGCCAGAACCTACGGCTGAACTGCACAAGGGGACGGAGTTTGCTGCCATTGCTGCTGCCACTGGGGGAGCTGGGGACTACCGCTGCATAAAAGAGGAGGATCAAGAGGTGCACAAGGATAGATAAGTATAAGGCCAACTTCAGTATTGTATAAATAAGTGGTTTTTTTTAAATTCTATTTAATTACTGTCTACTGTTGTATATTCTTCTAGTCACAGCTAGGCTATAGTACTGTATTGCATTGTTTGGATTACATTGTTTTGCATCTTCATTTTCTCCTGAAGGTAGCAGGGAGTTAGGCCTTACAAACAAGATGGGTGGGGCTGTGATTGGGGAGCTGCATGATGTATGCGCACCTGGACCAACCGTCCCAGTGTGATTACATCTGCACGAGGTGTGTGCAAACTGTTGCCCTGGAAGCCCAGGTAACTGATCTAGAGCAAACCGTTATGCCACTGAGGGAGATTCACAGTCTGCAAGAATTAGATAGAATGGTGGAGGAGCTGTGGGAAGGGTCACCGGTAGAAGAGGACAATCAGGTAGACAGCTGGGTCACAGTTAGAAGGAAGAAAAAGAGGGGGAGGCTCGACATCTCCGAACTATCACACCCGTATAAATTTGCATGACTGGACGAGGATTCCGAGGATGATAGTGAGGAAATGACGGTGCCAGAGGAGATTGTTCCCTCTAGCATCCAGAGGAGCGGTCCCTCTGGCACAGTTGGGATAAAGGATAGTGAAGTACCTAGTCAGATTGTGGTGGTAGGGGATTCTATCATCAGGAAGGCAGATAGGGCAATCTGCTACCGGGACCGTGATCGCCGTACAGTCTGTTGTCTCTTGGGTGCTCGGGTGTGCACATTGCGGACCGGGTAGATAGATTGTTGAGAGGGGCTGGGAAGGACCCAGCTGTCTTGGTGCATGTGGGCACCAATGACAAAGTTAGTGGAAGGTGGGATGTCCTTAAGAAAGACTATAGGGACTGAGGCAAGAAACTTAAGGCAAGGACATCTAAGGTAATATTCTCTGAAATATTACCTGTGCCATGCGCTAGTCCGGGGAGACAGAGGGAGATTAGGGAGGTAAATGTGTGGCTTAGGTTTGGTGCAGGAAAGAACGGTTTGTGTTCTTGGAACACTTGGTGGACTTCTCAGTCAGGCGCCATCTTTTTTGTAGTGATGGATTGCACCTGAATGAGGAGGGGGCAGCGGTGCTGGGCGGTAGGATGGTTAGAAGGTTGGAGGAGATTTTAAACTAGGAGCCCGGGGGGAGGGATTAGCTAGAAACTACGGGTCATGCAGTGAGAATAGTGGGGATGGCGGTAGTAAACGAAATGGGGTAAAGTTGGGGTGAGGGTAAGAGCAGCCAGTAAGGGTATTAGCAGGGGTACTAAAAGAGGTTTTAGCAAACCACTATCTAATAACGAATACGGGTCATCGTTGCTACATAAGGTTAATGATGTCCCTAATGCAAGGGGAAATACTTACCTTAGTTGTATGTATGTGAATGCTAGAAGCCTAACTGGTAAAAAGGGGGAACTAGAAATACTTGCAGCAAGCAGACAGTATAATATTATAGGCATTACTGAAACTTGGTGGGACGAATCTCATGATTGGACAGTCAATCTAGAGGGCTATATGCTGTTTAGGAAAGACAGACTAAATAAATGGGGTGGAGGGGTGTGTCTTTATGTAAAATGAATCTCTTTGTGGTCAAGTGGGAAGATGACTGTATCTAGTGCAACACTTCTCTGCTGGTGCCATTTCATTGATGACATCTTTGTATGTAAAGGACCGGATGAAACCCTCAAAGAGTTCCAATTTTACATCACTAGCAACGATCTGAATATGAAATTAACCACCATCAACAGCAAAGTGAAAGTGTGATTTTTTTGGTCTGAAAATTTGTGCCCCACAGTGAATCCTTAGAATAGAAACAAATACATACATCAATAAAATACTGTAGATTGAGAAAAAAACTGTATAGGAAACAGCTCATGAAGAAAAGGAAATTTAGACATCACATTTCTTATACAATACCACAGTAATACTAAGTCATTAGAAATCATTTAAACACTGGCATATACTCAAATTGGATCAACATTTGAAATCAACTACAGTATTCCCACCAAACTAAAAATCACATACAAAAAAGCAAACAACTTGTAATGTATTAGCAAGAAGCTATATGCCAATGTTACTATCAGGTTTCACACCAAAAAACCAAAGACTAATTTGCTTCTGAACAACATGCAGAACAACAACAATACCTACTACAACATTTAAAGCCAATGTAACCAATAAAAACATTGAGATCAAGGACATTTCATGCAAATCAGAAAGAGTAATGTACTTATTACAATGCCTTTGTGGCCTTCAATACATCACACAAAACAAAAGGTAGAAAAACATCTATGGAAACATATCTACAACATCAAAAGGAGACAGTCAATACAAAGGGCAATATTCAATTGTTATATTGCACCCAGTTTCTCATCTAAAGTGATGGGAGTTTGCAGGGCAATATTCAATTGATCTTTTTTTTCATGGCTATAGAGGTTGGGTCCCATCATATTGCGCATCTGGGGGGAGGGGGGTGCGCGTGTGGTCAAGCTGAAATGCAGGCACCGGCAGCCATAGTGCCTGAAAAGAGCTGCATTTGAATAGCTTCTTTGGGTGCCATCTGGTGGCTGCCAGCGATATAACAATTGCATATCACCCACAGTATCTCCAACCATTGTTTTCTGATACACAACAAGAACCAGACTAAAATTCTGGGGCATACAAAATATAAGCCAACATTGGAAAGATGGAAAACTTCTATCCTTACTAGAACTGAGTGAAAGCTGATGGATTTATGACTTTGGCACCTCACAGTCTCAACATTGACTTTGAATTTAATGCTTTCCTGCAGTAATCAGATATTTTAACATATACCATTCATACCTTTTTTTTTCTTCATCATTTTCTTTTAATTTTTTTATTTAAGCCTTGGGGGTGCCCGGGGCACTTAAGACAGGGTGGACTCTAGTGGAATGGGGGGGGGTATATTAGAATGTGCATACATCCTAACATGACACATTCCAGGAGGGAAAAAATGCTCTCTACCTGAACTTCCCTCTTAATATATGTTTGGTTTCATCTCTGTTGAACTATTTATTTATAAGACTGGTGTTTCAGCACAGGTGATTTCAATCATAGTTAAGAAGGAAGTCCAAAAAGTGAGCATTTTGTCCCTCCTGGAATGGGTCATGTTGGGATGTATGGATTGTGTATATTACATTTAAATGGTGTATATTACATTTAATTGAAACTAATAGTTTAATAATGCCTGAGTACTGTTTTTCGCTCCACCTAATTGAAAGACAACTATTTTATACAATTTTCTTGTAGTGGAGCAAAGACGATGTAAACAACCCTAACATAAACATAGAAAAATGAAATCTATAATTTATTTTGTGACATGCAAAAATAGCAGAAGCCTCTGTACTACTTACACACTGGGGCCGGACTCAGGAGGTCTCAATCTAGACCCTCTTAAGATAACAGGTTACACAGGACACAGACACCCAGGCAGGGAGGAGGAGAAGCTAGGATCTCTATGTCACTTACAGCTCTCTCCACCCTCCAATCTCGCCTCCTGTCAGAAAGCTCCATAGGTAGGTCATGAAACCTGATACTTCAGTGGCTCTACCTGCACTGTATATTGTCCTGCTCACATTCTGTCTGCCTGGTTCTGCTGCTGCTTAAGAAAGAAAGCTATTGATGTCAGTGTCCACTGGCGGGGAGCAGACAAAGAGGGGCTCGGGGTACAGTATGCTTTGCGCGCCCCTCCTAAATGCACCCTGGCAGCAAGGGGAAAGGTACCATGCAGGGAAAGTGGCAGTTGCCCGTACTGTTCTTACTTACACCAGCTACCATCAAATACTCTCAAAGGAGCATAAACATTACTAATATGTCCCTTTCTCTCTCCTTCCTTTCATTCTCCACATTACCTCCCTCCTCTCTAGTTCTATAAAATATCTGTTCAGACAGGATGTGGCCAGGATCCCTACAGTCAGAATGCCGACAGCAGAATACTGATGGTCAAAATTCAGATGTATCCCAATGGTAAGTACTGGGATGAGGGTTAATGTTAGGCACTATTGGGCAGGTTAGATTTATGCCTTGGGGGTATGGTGGCCAATCCCGGGATCGGGATCGGCAGGATCTCGGGATTTAGGGACAAAAACGGCTGGGATTCAATCCCAGGATTGAAAGCTTCAATCTCGGGGATTGAGGGAGCAGTGTTGAGTGTCCACAGGACACTCAGACATTGCCCGGCTTCCTTCTTCTGGCTCCCCAGAGCAGCGTGAGAGGTCACGCTGCACCGTCACATGCCGCTGGGAGCTGCCAGGGGAGAGCGGCGGATGTTCCCCACCTGCCCTCCCCCAGTATATGGTGAGTTATGTGTGCGGGGCAGGCGAGGTGGGGCGAGGGGGAGGCCACATAGTTAAAAGCTAATCCCAGGTATCCCGGGAATCTCGGGATTGAAAAAATGGCCCGGGATTGGCTTCCCTACTTGGGGGGAAGGGGGGAGCTGAGGGGTGGAGGGTTAGGTTTAGGGAGGGGACGGTTATGGTTAGGCTGCTGGAGGGTTGGGTTAGGGGTAGGGTTAGGTTTAAAATACTTTACGGGATCTGTTGGCATTCCGAGCACCGGGATTATGCTGTCGGGATTCTGACCATTGGGATCCTGGCTGTCGGTATTCCAATACCATCCTGTTCATACTGTTGTTTGGAATACCATTTTTTTTATTATTTTTTTTATCATTTTTATATTTAATAATTTATTTTTACATGTTTTCATTTTATTATTCTATACACACCCTTGTATATTTTTTCAGTACACATCAATTTTCACAGGCTTAGAATATCATTACTGTTCTGTCTGCAGTAAGCATTTACAGTATTACCAGTGTACTCATTCTGCAAACTGAGCTGAACTGAGCTGAAATAATGCACATTTCAAGTGTTTCTTTTTACAGTACATATTGCATTTTACTATTTGAACCACAAGTGTTAACATAGTATAACAAATGAAGTCATTGCCACAATAAAGAAAGCAACATGCCAACACAACATTAATTTTCTTATTCTAAGAATCTGTCAATTATATTTTTCTTATTATTATTACTCACTCAGTGTGCATTAGGGAACACAAATTATATTTTTCTGTTGTGTGAAATATAGCATTCTATATAGCAAAGCAAAATAGAATTGGCCAGTTTAATTTCACAAGATTTTTTTTGTTAAATCAAAACATTTAATTAAATTATGACAACCTTCTAAAGCACAAAGTCATCAGACTCCTCTTGGGAATGATGCAATACTCAGCGATTTTAGGTGGTGTTACATGTTCATCATTTCTACTCTCCAGCTTGTTAATAGAATCCTTTTTGTCATTACATTTGGGATTTGTAAGTTACCAAGTGAATTGTTAGCTGAAAGAAACTGGTGCTATATATTAATTTTCAGATTCATACTGATAGAAAAATAAGTGGTCCCAAAGAGCAAGAGAAGAGAGCTAGCAAGTTTTAATCCACTGTGACTTTCTAAGTAATTGTTTTACAGAGTTAGCTGGACTATGTACTAAGCCTTGGAGAGAAAAAAAGTGAAGAGAGATACAGTACCAGCCAATCAGCTCCTAACTGTAATGTTACAAATGTTTGAAAAATGTCAGGAGCCAGTTGGTTGGTACTTTATCTCTGTCCAATTTCTCTCTCTCCAAGTCTAAAGCTGGGTACACATCAGACGATGTGCAAAAGATACAATGTCGTCAATGATTTCCCTTGAACTTCCGGACAAACAATATCGTGCGTACACACTGTGCAATCTTACAAATGACCAAGCTATATATTGTGCGTAGTTAGGTTGTTTGGTTGTTAACAATATACAGATATTTTTCATGTTTTGTTGTCTCACAACCAGGAATTAAAATGGATTGTTTGAGGGTTTGCATCATTTCATTCACATGCCTACAACTTTGAAGATGTTTTTTTTATATTGTGAAGCAAACAACAAATATGACAAAAAAACAGAAAACTTCAGCGTGCATAGCTATTCACCCCTCTAAAGTCAGTACTTTGTAGAGCCACCTTTTGAGGCAATTACATCTGCAAGTCACTTTGGATAAGTCTCTATGAGCTTGCCACATCTTGACACTGGGATTTTTACCCATTCCTCGAGTCAAAACTGCTCCAGCTCCTTCATGTTGGATGGTTTCTGCTTGTGAACAGCAATCTTCAAGTCTGACCACAGATTCTCAATTGGATTGAGATCTGGGCTTTGACTAGGCCATTCCAACACATTTAAATGTTTCCCGTTAAATCACTTGAGTGTTGCTTTAGCAGTATGCTTCGGGTCAGTAGCGGATTTTGCCACGGGCAAGCAGAACTTTTGCCCAGGGCGCCGCCATCCGGAGGGCACCGGCGCCATCTGGAGGGCGCTGCACCATGGCAAGATCTGCTACTGCTGTGCCCTCCGCTGCCAGCTGTGTCACCCGCCGCCAACTAGATGCTACGTGTCTAGTTTCCCTTTGTGAATAGGACCTTTGCTGTGCGGTGCGCAATGACATAATCGCGCACCGCACAGCATTGTGGGACTGACACAGACACTAGGGGTCATAATTGACCTCTAGTATCTGTCTATGCCAGATCCAAGGAGAGGAGCGGCGCCGGCGGAGGTCTGCAGCGGTCGGGAGCGGGGATAGTCATTGTCCTGCTGGAAGGTGGACCTCCATCCCAGTCTCAAATCACTGGCAGACTGAAACAGGTTTGGCTCAAGAATATCCCTGTATTTAGCACCATCCATCTTTCCCTCTACTCAAAAGTTTCCCTGTACCTGCTGCTGAAAAACATCCCCACAACATGATGCTGCCACCACCATGTTTCACTGTGGGGATGGTGTTCTTGGGGTGATGGGATGTGTTGTGTTTGTGCCAGACATAGTGTTTTCCTTGGTGGCCGAAAAGTTCAACTTTAGTCTCATCTGACCAGAGCACCTTCCTCCATACATTTGGGGAGTCGTCCACATGCCTTTTGGCAAAATCAAAACGTGCCTTCTTATTTTTAACACTAAGTAATGGCTTTTTTTCTGGCCACTCTTCCATAAAGCCCAGCTCTGTTTAGTGTATAGCTTATTGTGGTCACATGCGCAGATACACCAGTCTCTGCTGTGGAACTCTGTAGCTCCTTCAGGGTTACCTTTGGTCTCTGTGCTGCCTCTCTAATTAATGCCCTCCTTGCCCGGTCTGTGAGTTTTGGTGGCCGTCCCTCTCTTGGCAGGTTTGTTGTGTTACCATGTTCTTTCCATTTGAAGATGATGGATTTGATGGTGCTCCGGGGATCATCAAAGATTTGGATATTTTTTTTTAACCCAACCCTGACTTGTACTTCTCAACAACTTTGTCCCTGACTTGTTTGTAGAGCTCCTTGGTCTTCATGGTGTGATGCCTCTTGCTTAGTGGTGTTGCAGCCTCTGAGGCCTTTCAGAAAAGGTGTGTTTATACTGACAGATCATGTGACACTTAGATTGCACACAGGTGGACTTCATTTCACTAATTATGTGACTTCTGAAGGTAATTGGTTAGTATTGGTAGTATGGAATTATGCCATTATACTCTCTTCTTTAAGTAATGCTTATCTCTCCATAACTATGATGCATTTCTTGCTGATAGTTATTATGGTAAGTAATAAATACTGTCAGGAGGAAGATTTAAAAAATGAAAACAAAACATATTAGCGCTACTATTTCTTGCTAATGAACCCTTTAGAAAAGCTATACAAAAGCGTAACTGCCCTGGATTATGAACAGTTTAAATTATTTTATAGCTCTCCCTATTTGTGCTATATGTAATTCCCATCTTACTGCACTAGTATTCTAATTTACTTACATATACTTCAATCATCTTTTTAATATGATTTACCAGTGGTTCTCAAACTGTGGGTCCTGACCCCAAAGTGGGTTGTGCCCATCTCAGCATGGGGTCGTGACTCCATGTTGCTGACTGTCAGGCTCAGTGCCGTTTCTAGCAGCAAGTGAGCCATGCACCCACTGTTTTTTGTGGCTCCCTGATTCCCCACCTCTTTCTTCTTTATTACTCCACTCGGGGGGGCAAAGTTTTGCGGAATGACGCAGTTGCGTTGTGACATCATGACACAACCACGTCATTCTGTGACCCTCTGCCCTCCTTAGCAATGAGCATGGAACCCAGATATATGAAACATCTTGCAACAAACATTATCCTTGGCAACAAGCATTACCCTTGGCAATGTGCGTGGATCCCAGAGCATGAAACCCCTGGCAATGAGCATTACCTTTGGCAACGAGCATTACCCTTGGCAATTAGCATTACCCTTGGCAATGAGCAGGAATCCCATAGCATGAAATCCCTAGCAATGAGCATTACCCTTGGCAATGAGCATGCATCCCAGAGCATGAAACCCCTAGCAACTAGTATTACCCTTGGCAATGAGCATGCATCCCAGAACATAAAACCCCTAGCAACGAGCATTACCCTTAGCAATGAGCATGGATCCCAGAGCATGAAAAGCCTGGCAATGAGCATTATCCTTGGCAACAAACATGCATCCAGGAGCATGAACCCCCTGGCAAAGAGAATGACACCCAGCCAATGATACCCCTAGCAATGAGCAGGTAAATAAAAAATAATTAGAAGCTTTACTGTAGGACATAATGTATCATGAGCATTGTGGTGTATGGCATAATATGGTGCAGCGGGCATAATATGATGAAAGGGGAATTACTGTGTGGGACTTAATATGGTGGAATGTTTTTTTTTCTGTGTTGGCTGAGGTCTGTTGTTGCATGGTCAAAAACTGGGGTGTAAGGTAGTCTTTTCATGTGAGACCATGCCCATTTTAATAAGGCCATGCCCATTTTAGCAAGGCCACGTCCCCTGCATGCAAAATACATTTTTTATGTCTATGGGGCGGCACATTTTTGAAAGTGTATGGGGGGGGGCACCTTTTTTTAATGCTTGCACTGGGAGCCAAATTGTCTAGAAACAGCCCTGGTCAGGCTAATGACTCCTCTGATCTAAGGGAGACAGTGATCCAAGTAGTCTGAAAAATCAGTTGAATTGTCAATTACTTCAGTCTCCCAGGGTCACTGGCTTAGAGATGAGGGGAACAGGGGGAAAATAATTAAAACCCTACTGCCTCTCCTTAGTCTCCCTCTGCCTCCCTCTTCAATCCTCTTGTCATACTCTGCCATCCCGTCACCCAACGCCATTCCCCTGCCAACTTCTGCCTCTCCTTAGTCATCCACTGCCACTCCCTGTCACCCTCTGCCATCCTCTATCACCCCCTGCTTTGTACCTGTACCCCACTGCCATCCTCATCACCAACTGCCTCTCCCTAGTCACTCTCTGCTTCTCCCTGCCACCCTCTGCTAGCCTCATCTAGCACCTCCTGCCCATGCAACCCTCTACCACTCCGTCAACCGCTGCCTCTCCCTAGTCATCCTCTGCCTCCCTCTGCCATCCCCCTGTCTCCCTCTACCAACCCTTGTCACCCTCTGACACCCACTGACACCCCCTGTCACCCACTGCCTCTCCCTAGTCACCCTCTGCCTCTCCTTAGTCACCATCTGGAACCCTCTGTCTCACTTTGCCATTCCCCTTTCACTCTCTGCCACCCATCACCATCTGTCTCTGCTGTCACCCACTGCCCCCCATCACCCTTGGCCATCCACTGCTTCTTAGCTGTCACCCACTATCTCCTCCTTGTCAACCACTGTCTCCCCTGTCACCCACTGCCTCCATCTATCACCTACTGCCTCCCTGCAGCCCCCAAAGCCTTCTTTGTAAATATTTTATAATTTGCTGCATTTTTAGCATTATGTTTAAGTCAAAATAAAAGTTACTATAGCTTTGTTCTTCTGATGTGTAAAGTATACAAAAATATATATAATTTATGTATACATATACATCCATCTCTGTATTACCACAAATGAGAAATCTCTGACACTCCATTACTATTCCTGTGGCCAAATAAGAGGTAACATAACCTAGTGTTCTAGTAAAATTCCCTGTACAATGAGATTTTCTTCATAAAAACTGCATGCTTCTTGCTATTATGCTACAGCGTGATGCAAGATAAACCCACAAAGTCACTAAATTAGATCTTCTGCCTATAACACCAACCCATTGTTCCTGTAGTGACTGAATATGCACAATGGTACTTAGGCTGCTGCCAGGTTTTACTTCTCTGCACAGTGTGGGCTTATTTTACTAACACCTGAAGGTCACAGTTGGTATGTAGTTAGGACTTACCTGAGCTGGCAATCTTAATCTTGGTGAAGGCAGAATCAGAACTACCAGTAATGGGTTTGACAAGGACTGATACGCCAGCAGGTGGACAACAGGCAGGACAGTACCTTGTTGCCAGCGGGGATGGTAATTTCAAAGATGTGATTGCACACTGGAGTGTGAGTGGACCACAGGTAGTGATGGAGATTTGCTGCGGTAAGTGCTATACTACAAAGTAAGGCGCCCTACACATTAGGCGATGTGCCGCCGAGGTGCCCGACGGCCGATACGGCCGACGGGTGACCCGGCGGCGGGGGGGGGCAGTGACGGGGGGAGTGAAGTTTCTTCACTCCCCCATCACCCGGCTCCAAAGACGTGCAGGCAAATATGGACGATCTCGTCCATATTGGCCTGCATGCACAGCCGACATGTCACCAGCGATGAACGAGCACGGGGTAACACGGTATGGTAACACGGCTGGGACACAGGCTGTTAACGCAGCTGGACTGCAGGCTTGTAACACGATCACAGCAAACTGGGAGGTACTCGACCAGGAACACAGATTAACTGGCACAGGTAAATGCTATGGTGAAACAGGAGGCCGGGAGCAGGATGGAACAAAACAAACTGAACAATAGTAACAGATTATCACTGAAAGGGAATGAAGTAACTATTATAAGAGGAATTAATGCATTCCAGCTTCCTTGATTGCAGACTAATTGCAGCTGAGATGCATGCACACTGAGAGCTTAGTTACAGACTGGCTGCAGCTGAATGCCTCCACAATACTAATAGCTCCCCTGCTGCCTAGCAACAGCCAGGATTAAAAACTGCAAATACTGTCAGAAATCCTGGAAGCAGAGGGTAACAATTCTGAGAAGTAGACAGTAATAGTAAATGAAACCTCCATTATCACATCCTGCCTTAAATATGAATGATCCTACAGAGACAGTATTTGATAATATGTTAAGTAGAAATATGACTGCCTGCAAAATACAAATCCCAAACAATCAATGACTACAGTACACATTGTGTAGATACATTTTGATTTGTGTATTCTTAGTGCAGAAGTGTGGTGCTGGGTCTGATTAGAGTGGATTATGAGGATATGGAAGAATTTGATCATATGAAAAGAATGTCAAAGTATGTTCTAGTAAGAAAACGCTGACCATTGTGACTTTGTTCACCCCTGTGCTGAATCTATTTTGGCAAGTTCATGCTGGTCACATTTTAACATCAGTAGAAGCTACTGTTTATATCTACAAATTATACCTTGCATTTTCCAGACAAGTTTGAAGTTTCAAATTTCCAATATGCAGCAGCTGCACACATTGCAGATATTTACAAGACAGCTACATCACTTATTTTACTACACATCCATAGGGGAATGCAAGGAAAAATGAACGATGTGGTGCCAGCAATATGTAGTCATTATGCACTTTCCCAAATCTGGTCCAACAGTACATCAACATCATCAATTTTAATTGATTTAATCCCAAAAATGTTATTGAGCAATAGGAGAAATCCCTTCACCTTTTATAGACTCACTATGACCTTTTAGTAAAGTTGTGGCAAGCAAAGTGGAGTGGAGCGAGACACCAAGCCCGAAGTGTGGCGAGTGCAGCAAGCCCGCGAGGGGACGAATTTTACCAAATTTGGGTTAAAAAAATGTAAAAACACAAAAGAACGGAAATAAATTTTTTGGTGTCTGACTTATGACCCTGTCTGATTTTAGACCCTGTCGGTCTTTTGAATGTCTGACTTTTGACCTTGTCTGACTTTTGACCCTGTCTGACTTTTGACTATTGACCATATAGTGTCTAACTAATGACTGTCTATCTTTTAACTGTCTATGAGCTATGCCACACCCATTAAAACAAGTCTCACATGTAATCTACATAGCAAGAGAAGGATGTAACTAAAATTTTGTGTGTGTCATATGTAAGCCTCACCCACATGGTTACAGCATCCATTTTGGAAGAAGCTGCTGCCAGAGAAGGACAGATTGGTGAAATTGTTACAATTTTCTATTACAACATCCTTACCACACACACACCCAACACTACACATATGTTGAAAGTATATTTTTTTAATTTCACAAATCTTGCATTTTCTATTATCTGCACGGTAAAATTTTACTATTATCTGCACACCCTAATGTTTAAAATTAGGGTGTGCATCCAAGCCCTCCCCCACACCTTTCTTTTATATATGTGTTTATATTGTACACCTTCTGCCTGGTATTAGCACTCCTTTCACCTGCATTTAGGTGATTTTAATCAGCAGTTTCCTACATTGCTGCCCATATATTGGAAAGGGCATTAGTATAGGTAAGGCCTAGATAAATTTATATAATATGTTAGTATTAGGGATTTAAAGGACCCAGCTGATGACATGGTAGGTGGGTATGTATTTCTGGCCAAACATGTACTAAAAACCTTACTTATATGCCATGAATTTAGGAAGTTAGGGACTGCTCTGAAGCAGGTGGCAACCACTGTAACTTTTTCAAAAGTATTGCCAGTACACAGAGGGGAAGAGAGAACTCATTGTATCAGAAACTTCAATGTTTGGCTAAGAACTTGGGGGGTCATTCCGAGTTGATAGCTAGCTGCCATTGTTTTCAGCACAGCGAACAGGCTAAAATTCAGCATTTATGCGCATGCGTATGGGCCGCAATGCGCACACGCATCGTAAGCCCATTGTGGTTGTGCACAGGTTGTAGCAAAGTTTTCAGTCGCACTGATGGCCGCAAGAAGATTGATAAGAAGTGGGTGTTTCTGGGTGTCAACTGACCGTTTTCATGGAGTGTTTGCAAAAACACAGGTGTGGCTGGGCGTTCGCTGGGCGGGTGTATGACATCAAATCCGGACACAAATAGGCTGAAGTGATCACAAGCGCTGAGTATGTTCAGAGCTACTCTGAAACTGCACAAACTTTTTTTGCAGAGCTCGGCTGCACATGCGTTCACACTTCTGCTAAGCTAAAATACACTCTCTGTGGGCAGCGGCATAGCGTTTGCATGGCTGCTAAAACTAGCTAGTGAGCGATCAACTCGGAATGACCCCCATGGTGCAATGAGGAGAGATTTGGATTTATAGGCCATAGTCACACCATCTGGCAAGATAGGGGCTAATACAAAAGTGACGGCTTGCACCCATCTTCAAGGGGAACGAGAGTACTAACTGAACAGTTTGGAAGTTTAATCAAAAACTATTTAAACTAACAGAGGGGGGCAGTGAACCAAATAGGAATAAAGCAATCTGCTCCCCCAACACAGAGGTATTGTTTCTGCAGGCAAAGGGAATAGGAAGCATATCCACAGCAACAGAAGATAATTCGAATCAAAACCAAATAAACACATGCAGAGAGAAGAACATACCTAGGAACAGGAGAAGCACAAACAAAACTCTAAAAGCTATGTGTGCAAATGCTAGGAGCTTAGGAAATAAAATCCTAGAACTAACTGAAATAATGACAAGGGATGATCTAAATATTGTGGCAATTACAGAGTCATGGTGCAATAAAAATCATGACAGGGACATAGCTATACTGGGATATACTTTATTTAGGAAGGACAGAATGGGAAAAATCGGAGGACGGGTAGCAATGTATGTACAAAAAAGCATAAATACTACCTTAATACAAAATATTGACGAAAAAACTGAGGCCCTTTGGGTGACCATAGAAACAGGGGAGGAGTTGATTATTCATATTGGTGTGATATATAGGCCACCAGGACAGGAAGAAGAACTGCACAAGAACCTATAGCAGGACATAACTAAAATGGCATTAAAAGGAGAGGTAATAATCATGGGAAACTTTAATCTTCCTGATGTAAACTGGGAGGTGTCTGTTGCTAGTTCCACTAGAAGTAGAGACATTTTAAATTACCTTCAGGGAGCATCCCTCCACCAATTGGTGAGGGAGCCCACTTTGAAAGATGCAATATTAGACTTAATACTTACAAATGGAGACAGAATATTGGACGCAAAAGTGGGTGAAAACCTGAGATCCAGTGATCATCAAGCAGTATGGTTCAGCATAAAGACAGAGACTGACTCATCCCATACAAAAACAAAGGTGTTGGATTTTAAGAAGGCTGATTTTGTAGGGATGAGAAAATGTGTAAGCAATTCTTTGGCAGAGTGGGGAAACTTGGAAGCAGTACAGGAGAGGTGGGAAACATTAAAAAGTGCAATATGAAAGGCAACAGACCTCTGTATCAAAAGTGTTAGGAAAAACACAAGGAAAATGAAGCCAGTGTGGTTTGCGAAAGAAGTAGCAAATATTGTGAAAGCAAAAAAGATGGCTTTTAGGAAATAAAAGCAGACGCAAAATAATGAAGACAAAGAGATATATCTTGTTAGACAGAAGGAGACTAAGAAGGTAATCAGATGTGCAAAGGCACAAGCTGAGGAGAAAATGGCCCAGTGAGTGGGTAAAGGAGACAAAACTTTTTTTAGGCATATAAGCGAAAGGAGAAAAACAAAAGGTGGAATTATAAAACTAAAGACAGACTGTGAGTCTTGTTGAGGGAGACAATGTAATAGCAGATCATCTTGATAATTATTTTTGCTCAGTATTCACTACTGAAAGAGAGGAGAAGGGGCCACAGTTAAGTTGCAGGGATATTCAAGAAAATAAAACAAGTACATTTACAGAGGAGAAGGTCCTAACAGAACTCTCAAAGCTGAAAGTGGACAAATCTATGGGACCAGATGGGATACATCCAAGAGTACTAAAAGAACTTAAAGAGGTCAGAATTATTCAACCAGTCATTAGCTACAGGAGTAATTTCAGAGGACTGGAAAAGAGCGAACGTAGTCCCACTGCACAAAAGCGGAAGCAAGGAAGAGACAAACAACTACAGACCAGTGAGTCTTACATCAGTAGTAGGGAAATTGATGGAAACACTCTTAAAAAGAAAGAGTTGTAGATTATCTCAAATCCAGCAATTTACAGGATCCCAAACAGCATGGATTCACTGGGGGGAGATCATGTCAAACAAATCTTATTGACTTTTTTGACTATGTGACTAAAGTGATGGATAACGGTAGAGCCATGGATATAGCTTATCTAGACTTTAGTAAGGCTTTTGACACTGTTCCACATAGCAGACTGCTAAACAAACTTGGAAGTTTGGGATTGGATACTAGGATTATTGCATGGATAAGATCTTGGTTGCAAGATAGAAGACTGAGAGTTGTGGTAAATGAAGTGCATTCACAGGAAGGAAATGTTACCAGTGGAGTACCCCTGGGTCTGTACTTGGACCAGTGCTTTTTAATATCTTTATTGATGACATTGCAAATGGCATTAAAAGGGAAAGTATGCCTTTTTGCTGATGACACAAAGGTATGCAACAGGGTAGACACACCAGGTGGAGTAAAACAAATGACTGCGGATCTAGGTAAACTAGAGGAATGGTCAAGAGTGTGGCAATTACAGTTTAATGCCCAAAAATGCAAAATCGTGCACTTGGGTCTCAAAAATCCAAAGTCTAAATATAGTATTAATGGCACTATACTGGAAACTGCTGAGGAGGAAAGGGATCTAGGAGTCACTATTTTAGGTGACTTAAAGGCAGGTAAGCAATTTAACAAAGTAATGAGGAAGGCTAGTCAGATGCTTGGCTGCATTAGCATAGGAATCAGCAGCAGAAAGAAAGAAAGAAGTAATAATGCCACTGTATAGGTCATTGGTATGGCCTCATCTAGAATACTGTGTTCAATTCTGGAGGCCATATCTTCAAAAGGATATTAATACATTAGAGACTGTACAAATAAGGGCAACTAAAATGGTGCATGGCCTACATCACAAAACATACTGTACCCAGAAAGACTAAAAAATCTCAATATGTATAGTTTGGAGCAGAGAAGGGAAAGGGGAACATGATAGAAACTTTCAAATATATCAAGGGGTTTTAACAAAGTCCAGGAGGGAAACATTCTCCATATGAAGAGAAGCAATAGGACACGGGGACATGCACTGAGACTGGAGGGGGGAGGTTCAGGAGAAATATGAGGAAAAATTACTTCACAGAAAGGGTAGTGGACAAGTGGACTAGCCACTCATCATAGGTTGTAGAGGCTAAGACAGTAGAGCAATTTAAACATGCATGGGATAGACATAAGAAAATCCTTACAAAGAAATAAGGATCAAATAAGTTTTGAGATAAAAATATGGTTAAAAAAAAGGGCAGACTAGATGGGCCAAGTGGTTCTTATCTGCCATCAAATTCAAATTTTATGTTAATTGCAGAGTGTATCAAATTATTTTGACTATTAGTAGTCTTCATGCTTAGAGTGTGCATCTGCATTTTCCATGCCTTGGGTACTCTGTACCCACACTACTCCTACTCCAAGCTCCACTATAGAAAGCTAAAGAGGTTGCTCAATTAATTATTTTCCCTTTCCCTTCATCCATCTAAATGTTGATATTTCTTCATATATATCTCCAGTAGCTTACCCTAGTAACCGCACAATGTCACATATGTGCATATCATGTAACAGAACCATCAGTTTTGTCATAATACCATCAGTGAAGCTCTCCTGTACATATAAGTAACATTAAATCAGAAGAGATATGATTGTTAAATGACATGGAAAAAAATAGATACTAGACTTCAAAAAGCAAATTAGGAAGAGAATATTGTCACTGTTCTAAATTCCATTGCCTCAAGTGCATTGGCTGTTGGCTGTCATTCACAATATATTAAGTGTGCTTTTCTTACTCTATTAGCCAAGAGACTGTCCATCCACTTCCTTATTATCACCACCATCTGTCATGTTAGTGTCTAATTTAGCATGCCCTCTCTGCAACAGTTTGTGAATGTAAATTATGAAAAATACCAGAAGGGAAACAAAAGAAAGAACAACAAAAATATATGGAAAAAAATAATTAAGCATTAACCATTTGCCCATAATTTCATCAATAAATTGTGCAGCAGATGCTTCTTACGCTAGTTAGTTATCGTCTATGGCAACTATGCATCTGATGTTCTTCCAAGCTGTGCAAGCCTTTTATGCAATAATATCTGAGTAGAAATTGCCACAATTGTGAAAATAACATGTATAAACTACACTAACTGTAAAACACATTAAATACAGTATCGTTAGTTTTTAGCTTAAAATATATTGTACATTTGCTTTATATTTAAGACATTTGACCTATTATTTTTTTTATCAGACTCAAAGCAGAGGTAAGTTGTACTTACACATATTTAAAACTGTTAGTAATATGTATTTGCAAAAGGAAGTCACAGTATTCCACCTAGTATAGATTCAGAATTTTCCCTAAATCCATGATCCATACAGTTTAGGCTTGGAGAATGAATTGTTTTGTTGTTGTATATTCAGAAAGCCAATAATTCTGTTTACACTCAGATACTGTAAAAATAAGCAAGCATACAGGTAAGGTTGAAGACACCCAGATGTTTGCAATACAGTTTTGGCAATATGCATAAATAAATCTATACAAACCACACTGGGGCTGAGTAAGAAGTAAATTGAGCTCAAAAGAAGGTAAAAAAATGTGTGTATTTACGTAGTCACTGTATGTATCTCAAAATGTGGTGACATCTACAGTATATCTGTAGCATATGCCCTATGCTTTCCCCTAGTATCTTCATCATCAGTGCAGACTAGGGAATACAGTCCTGTGCTGTCTGGCTTAGTGCTAGATGGCACTATGGTGGGGGCACCCACGCTGTGTTTGCCAGCCAGGACTGGTGGTGCCACTATGGCAGCGTGAATGCAAAGCACCAGTAGAGGAAACTTTGGGGAACCCCATACTCTTTGTCCTCTTAATTCATTCTACTACCAGTCCAGGCAGAAGCATTAGTGCAACACATTTTGGGGGAATTTTGGCTGCAAAATTGCCCCTTGATAAATGTTGTGGTTTATATTCCTTCAGTGTTAAAAAAAAGTGTATAATTTTGTACTTTGCAATTGCCTGCTTTTAGAACTTGTGCAAATTCACACAAAACACATACCGCAAATAGCCATGCATTCAACCTCCCTAATTACATTTATGTATGTGTATTAGATGTGTTTGCCAGTGTATTCAATCTCATATTTTCAAATGTGTAAGAAAACAGGAAGTTATCTTCAATCCAAATACACTTGTTACTAATTTTTATCCACAACTGATAGTGTCTGAAATGTATTCCCAAAAGTATACATAATATTAATGCGAAATTACACATCCATTGATATCAATGTATTATATATAAAAACACACACTTTATATCATAAACAGTAAAATATCAATATCAATAAAAATGAATACATTTTCAGCAGCTTTAATATATCAACATTTATATGAGGAACCTAAAATGTAAACTCAAACAATGACCGATGGATCTCATATAACTACGGCTGTGTTCAAAATTTGTTCTATAACTGCAGCAGTAGTCACCGTTTGAGATTTATGTGCAGATAAGATCCAAGTTGCAATAGTCAGACGGCTATTATTTGTAACATTTATATTCCAGCTATTTTCCTTACTGCAGTTTAGTTTAGAAACAGTGTATATAGGCCCTCATTCTGAGTTGTTCGCTCGTTAGTTTTTTTTTGCAACGGAGCGATTAGTCGCAAACTGCGCATGCGCAATGTTCACAGTGCGCCTGCGCCAAGTAAATTTGCTAAAAAGTTTGGTATTTTACTCACGGCCTAACGAAGAAATTTCATCATTCTGGTGATCGGAGTGTGATTGACAGGAAGTGGGTGTTTCTGGGTGGAAACTGGCCGTTTTATGGGTGTGTGCGAAAAAACGCTTGCGTTTCTGGGAAAAACGCTGGAGTTTTTCCCAGTTTTTCTTCGTTAGGCCGTGAGTAAAATATCAAACTTTTTAGCAAATTTACTTGGCGCAGGCGCACTGCGAACATTGCGCATGCGCAGTAAGCGACTAATCGCAATATAGCAAAAATCGGCAATGACCGAACAACTCGGAATGACCCCCATAGTTCAGCAAACAGGATTGATATGTTGTTGCCTACTAATAAGAATCCAAATGACCTTACACTAATACCTCTTTCACCTGGGTTATTGCTGTGTTAACTTGGGGTCGCAGCTCGGCGTGAAAGGGTCCCTGAAATAAAACATGGGTTAAGTGACCCGGGAATCCAACCTGTGTAGCAACCTTGGTTGGTCACCGGATGACCCTGATTATATTGCAGTGATGTCATCTCCAAACATCTGCAGATGAGAACCCCAGGCAATAACCTCGGTCCAGCCTGCAGTGTGAATAGGTTTCAGGCCATTATGACACGGCATGAAACCCATGTTAAATGACCCGGGCTGGACTTGGGAATTTAGTGTGAAAAGGGTATTATTCTGGGTGATAACACATCCGACCAAAAGTACAGCCATCCGGACTGTGTGTTCAGTGCGATGTTGAATCCAAGGTATGCAGTGCTGGTGTAGCTGGGAGTCCTATAAAATCCAGGAAAGCAGGACCATGCACTGTGGCATCCAAATGTTAATATATAATTCCATCTCCTGGCTGACTAGTCATCCACTGTTAGCCACCATGTGACTACTGTATATCCAGCATGATTAGGTGTCCAGAAAACAGGGCATCCTTCCAGGGCTAAATTCTGTTTTGAGTGTAGCTGTTAGCTGCTATAGCAGTCAGTCTTTTGAATAAACACAGCAAAGCATTTTGTCCACATTTGTGAACTTTTTCAAGCTGTATTCCCAGCAAGTTCTCAAATGTGTTGATGCACCTCAGAAATGGGACAACAGAGATTAACTAAATAATTATTCTTATTAAGGTGTATGAGTTGGTTCCATTCAACACTCGGCTCTTTTTACAGGACCCCCCCAATTACTCTATAACTTATTATATTATCATCTTAGGGTCTTCTCATTTCCTCTTTTTAACTCTTTAATACTTAATTGATATCAGCAGACCTTTATGTGCTGACATTTTCTTTGTTAATATTTTCTGCATGTTGAGGCTGTATGTACACTTTCTTTGTATGGATACTAAGGGGGAATTCAATCAGCTGCTGCAATTTACAGTGACTACTGGATCCCCTGGGGTCTATTCAATTAGCTACAATGCCAGCATGTGAAAAAAAATTGAGTTATCAGGTCCCATGACCCTGTTAATGCAGGAATCTGTGAACTTCATACAGATTCAATGCATTAACGCCCGATAATCCCTGTTGCTGCCCATTTACACATGAAGTAAATGGACATTGGGGCCGATTCAGACCTGATCGCTGCTGTGCATTTTTGCACAGCGGGCGATTAGATCTGAACTACACATGCGTATGCACTGCAATGCGCAGGCACGCCGGTCTGGAGCGTTGGGCAGCGACGGGATGGTGCGAAAAATCCCAGCACACCGGTGAATGCAAGAAGATTGACAGAAAGAGGGCATTTGTGGGTGGCAACTGACTGTGTTTGAGGAGTGTCCGGAAAAACGCAGGAGGGGCCAGGAGTTTGGAGGGAAGATTCCTGACGTCAGCTCCGGCCCCGATCATCGCAGCAGCTGAGTAAGTCCTGGGCTGTGCAGAGCAGCTTTTCTGCACATGCGATCGCACCTCTGCACAGCGATTTCCCCCTCCCCCTGCACCCTAGAAATCAGGTCTGAATTAGCCCCATTAACAAGCCTTTCGGGAGAAGTCGGGAGGCTAATTGACTAGCCTCCCGCGTTAAAGCCCGAGGTAAAGTATCATGGGTAATTGAATCTGCCCCTAATAGAAGTTAAAATATGACAATAGAGGGTATATTGTCAAAGGGTCGATTTATATTAATTTTTATTGATCAATCTATATCGATGTTGTGCTTCCAAGACTAAAGATTCACATTTACTAACATTTAAAAATGTATATTAAAAATGTGTATTTTAGCACTAGAAGCACAACATCAATTTAGATCGATTTTGTAATCATTAAAAGTTGATGAAAATCGAACTTTAGTAAATTTGGCCCACGGAGTTTATTGCATTCTGATTAATTTCTACTTTTGTTTTGCAATATTAAATAATAACCAAATTAAAAATAATCTAATGTTGCCTTTATAAACTTGTATTCATTTATTTGTGTTTGTTGCATGATTGTTATCCTTTAATTGTGGAATATGAATTGACATAAGAGCTTCATGGATCATGTTTATGGCATTTGTAAATTGCACATTAACTGTGTGCCCAGCATGTAACTGAATAATTGACGTAGGGGAAAACAATGAACACTTCAGTGTACTGTAGCTCCATTCATTTCAAAGGTACATTAATTTAATTGTTTTTTTCCAGTGCAGCCTCAGATTTATTGCCTCAGTGTACTGTATATCTGATGGCAGAAAAATGTATGTCAAAAAGATACTTACAGAACCACTTTGGGAAACACACATAGGGGGTCATTCCGAGTTGTTCGCTCATTGCCGTTTTTCGCAATGGAGCGATTAAGGCAAAAATGCGCATGCGCATGGTACGCAGTGCGCATGCGCTAAGTATTTTAGCACAAAACTTAGTAGATTTACTCACGTCCGAACGAAGAATTTTCATCGTTGAAGTGATTGGAGTGTGATTGACAGGAAGTGGGTGTTTCTGGGCGGAAACTGACCGTTTTCTGGGAGTGTGCGAAAAAACGCAGGCGTGCCAGGATAAAACGGGGGAGTGGCTGGCTGAACGCAGGGCGTGTTTGTGACGTCAAACCAGGAACGAAACCGGCTGAGCTGATCGCTCAGTCTCGAGCTACTCAGAAACTGCTAAGAATTTTCCATTTGCAATTCTGCTAATCTTTCGTTTGCAATTCTGCTATGCTAAGATACACTCCCAGGGGGCGGGTGCCTAGCGTGTGCAATGAGGCTAAAATCTGCTAGCGAGCGAACAACTCGGAATGACCCCCATAGCCCCATGCGATGTGTTTCCCTTAAATAAAGCACATTGCATGACTGGCATTGTGAAAATCCTATTAACACTTGGTACAGCTGTAACATCAGGGTAAAAAATGTTTAATGCTACATTATTTGTAGATCTACATGTAGGTCTTACAACGGTATAAAATCTTCAGTAGATTTTATTGCACTTACTGGGAAAAACAGTACAACTATTTTTGAAGGTAGATTTATAAGGATAAGTTCATTTGTTAAACATTGATAGGAGGACGGTGACGGGATAATTTAAAAATGGTGTGCTTAAATCCCAATTCTGCCCTTGTTTTTGACTTCCCTAATTTTTCCTATATAATACAGGTTGAGTATCCCATATCCAAATATTCCGAAATACAGAATATTCCGAAATACGGAATTTTTGGAGTAGGACTGAGATAGTGAAAACTTTGTTTTATGATGGCTCATTGTACACAAACTTTGTTTAATACACAAAGTTATTAAAAATATTGTATTAAATGACCTTCAGGCTGTGTGTATAAGGTGTATATGAAACATAAATGAATTGTGTGTATGTACACACACTTTGTTTAGTGCACAAAGTTATTAAAAATATTGTATTAAATGACCTTCAGGCTGTGCGTATATGATGTATATGAAACATAAGTGCATTCTGTGCTTAGACTTGGCTCCCATCTCCATGATATATCATTATGGTATGCAATTATTCCAAAATACGGAATAATCCGATATCCAAAACACTGCTGGTCCCAAGCATTTTGGATGGGATACTCAACCTGTACTCATAAAATAAAAATATACTTATTCCAATTTGCTTTCAATACTCTTGGATAGACTAAAAGGATATTCACTATATACTTGTTGCAATATAAAAATATAACATTTGGTCTTGTCGTTAGGATGCTATGAAAACCCTCCAGCGTTTAACTGGCTAATAAGCAAATACAGGAAAATGGCATGCTATGCACACTCATAGCACTAAGAACACTGATACTCAAAACGAATATAATAAAATTTACAAATATCATGAAATATGAAAGAGGTTCTTAGTGTATATTGGCCCTCATTCCGAGTTGAACGCTCGCTAGCTACTTTTAGCAGCTGTGCAAACACATAGTCGCCGCCCACGGGGGAGTGTATTTTCGCTTTGCAAGAGTGCAAACGCCTGTGCAGCAGGGCGGCTGTAAACACATTCTGTGCAGAACAAGACCAGCCCTGTAGTTACTTATTCTGTGCGATGATTGATGCGATGAATGACATGGTAATGATGTCAGATACCCGCCCAGCAAGCGCCCGGCCACGCCTGTGCTTTTCCAAACACTCCCAGAAAATGGTCAGTTGACACCAAGAAACTCCCACTTCCTGTCAATCTCTGTGCGATCGGCTGTGCGACTGAAAGCATCGCTAGAACCTGTGCAAAACCACGAGGCTCTTTGTACACGTACGCTGCACATGTGCGCATTGCAGTGCATACGCATGCGCAGTTTTGGCATTTTTTTAACTGATCGCTATGCAGCGAACAACGGCAACTAGCGATCAACTCGGAATGAGGGCCATTGGACCAAACATGTGAGCCCATCCATCACATCAAGGTGAAGCCCATCAGATGGGCCGGTAGCATTACTAATACTAACACATTATGTCAATTTATCAAGTACATTATATTAGTGTTATATTAGTGCCACCATTAGATAGACAGCAAAGCAGTACCTCTGTTGACCTACTGCATTTGCTTTGTTGTTACTCTACTGTGTTTTTGAAACCGCTTGCTGATCTGCCCACATCATCCACTATGGTAACATTTGTTGCTCCCTAACTACTTTCAATACCCATCCCCCTTCATTTTCCTCTCCTTAAAAACTCATTCTTCATGTTACTCTTGCCACACACCTATTCATTGCTGCGTCCAACAAATTTTTTCTCTCTCTCCTCACTATGACTCACACATTACTTCCTCCTTTACCAGCACCCATCACATTGCATTCCTCATTTCCTCTTACTCCCCTCGTCTAAACCCTTAGATTCAAATGCACACCTGCAACCCCTTCAGCTTCATCCACATATTTCCTTAATCCACCTTTTGTCTCTCATCTGCCACATGGAATTACTGTACAGGTCAGTCTATAACAAGGCAAACACTATCCATGACATTTTTTTATCTCCAACTACCTAAACCTTCTCACCATCACTGAGACCAGGATAGCTCCCTCAGACTCCACCTCACCCGCTGCATTCTCTTATGAGATCCACTATTTTTCTTACTCGCCTAGACCATGGAGGTGAGACACGATTGTACTTTTCGAAACATTCATCCTGTACCCTTCTTAAAATTCTCTTCCTTTGATGTTCACATGGTCCATCTATCATTCCTCCAGACTGTCTCACAATTCCTGGTTAATGTGTCCCCCTGGCTCTCCAAGTTTTTCATATCTGACCTTCTCTTGATAACCCTAAGTGACTTTAAAATCCGAATTGATGACCCCACCAATTTTTCTGCTTCCAAACTTCATTCCCTATCCTTTTCATTTGTCCTCTCACAATGGACCTTTGTGTGCTCTCTCTGAGTTCAACAATACCCCCTCCCTCTAAACATCACCTTCAACATTTCTCATTCCTAGGCCATTCCACCCTCATGTAAGTCTACTCTTACTAGGCATACTCTTAACAACTTTAAGCTCTCCACCTTCTCTTCCTCCATGTTCTATCTTCTATCCTTATCCACAACCTGTACTGCTCTTGTCAGACTTCCTTCATAACTGAGGCCTCACTCCTGCTTTAGAGTCTACTTCAACACTTGTCACAATTAACCTACAGTCATCACATGCAAAACCTTGGCACCCCACAATGACATGCTCTCTTGAAAATGCTATCAGGTTAGCACCTCTGGAGGAATTCTTATTCTTCCTTCGACTTCCTCAACTTCAGATGTATTCTTTTTCTTGCTAAATACAATGACTACATACAGTCTTAATGACTGAATTTTGAGCACTTCTGCTCCCTTCACTTACCCTCTTGATTCAATCCCTTTCCACCTCCTGCATTCTCTGCCTTTGAATTCTTGCTTCCACTTTGCCATGTATTCAACCTATTCCTTTGGATATCTTCCCCTCTTCCTTTTAAACTCTGTTAGATCTCCCCCATTCTTAATAAACCATTCCATGACCCATTCTTCCTCCCTAATCCCCATTTCTCCCTTTGCCTCCAAACTTCTTGAGTGTTTTGTCTACAACTGACATTATTCCTTTCCTCCTACTCCCTCCTTCACCATCTAAAATCTGTATTTTGTCTTCCATCACGCAACTAAATATTGTCCACACCAAAGTCACCAACATCCTGCTCTCTGCAAAATCTGTAGTTACAGTATATATCACCTATATTCTGTTTGCCACTTTTCTGAATACTGTGACACAGCACTCTCATGATTCCTTTCCTGTTTCTCCTTCCCTGTCTCCACTCCTTCCTAAACCTACCTTTTGTTGGAAATATGTGTGTACAGGCTTGAGGATGTAGCAGAGTTTCTGTATACACCAGAGGATGCCTTACAACTACAAACAGCCCAGTTACAGTACTTAACCAGTGGAGTGGTTTTATTGAAGACAAAGCAGGTACAGCTGTATCCACTGTTATAAACACTGGTATAGGGAGTGGAGCTTGAGCGGAACAGGATGTCATGCAGTTCACCAGCCAGTGAGTGTACATAGGTATAAGGGGTGAAAGGGCAGGATGCTGGAGCATCTTCTATATCACAGGTAATTGCAGGTCTCACTGGAGCTAAGTGGAAGAACACTGAAACAGGAGAGCAGGTGCACCATACAATCATTAGGGTTACAATAAATATAATAATTACACATCATATCTGGGGCCAATATTATGAGCCTGCCCACCAATCCTCAAGGTAACCTCATCAGAAAGGTCCCTAACATTATAGGGGTTCACCTCTGGGGCACAGGGCACCCCCAATACACCCCAGCCAAACCGCCCCAGGGCAACACATAAATAAAGGATAGCAGTGAAAAATCAGAGTGCTAGTAGCAGCTCGGTGTTGGAGAGAGGACAGCAGTGAAGACTCAGTGTTAAAAAAGTGAAGGTAGCTGATCAGTGTTAGGAGTATTCAAAAGTGAAAATGGATCTTTAAAAATGTTACAAAAATAAAAAACAAACCCAGAGAGATATAAGTGTTAAAAATAAATGTAAGTTGGTGATGCCCCAAAGCAGCCCAGCTTGAGTAATCCAAGGAGCCCCATGCCCCAAAAGTTCACCCTACAAATGACTTGCTATATAATTATAAAGATCTTACCTGTGACTTTACTATATAGATTGTGCAGTCGGCAAATGCTAGGTCCCTATTTAAAAGCCTCAGAGACAGTGGGAGGGGTGCCAATCCAGTGTAGAGGAATCTCCAGCCTCCAGATGTGTATACACACACATAATATTGTATATATTAGGAAGAGAGGGCCTGGACTGCACACCCTAGCTACTTAAAATGGGATGTGCTACCTAATATAGACTTAGTACTACAACGTAGAAACAAGGCAATACTGTCTTCCACTGTGGCACTCTAACACAGTCTCTCTATGGCCATCTTGGTTCAGGGAATAAAGCCTTCCTGGAGAAGCAGCAACATAGAGTCTGCTCAGTAGCACACTCCATTTTCAACATCTTCCCTCTTCCTGTTGTTGAAGCCCCTCTACAATATAAATTCTTGGAAACATGTCCCACAATTAAGTGTGCAGCAAAGTTATTTCTAAATGGACTGGCCCACTGTATTTACATAAACATTTGTGGTTGATTTTATAAAATTTGTTGATTGCAATTTATCACCAGACAAGAAAGAAAAAGGAACATCCTAGTATGAAAAATAACATTCTCCTTTCAAAAGGGTTGCACATTTTTAAGTAACTTATAATTAATTGGGGATGGAGAAATTGAATGTCTGTTTCACTGCCCATTGAATAGGAGGCATCATGGTGGCTCTAGTGCTGATGCCTAGGAGGTATCATGGTGGCTCAACTGCTCATTGCCTAGGAGACATCATGGTGGCTCCACGTTTCATTGCCTAGAAGGCATCATAGTGGGCATTCACACATGATCCAGAGATGTCTGGGTTTTGGCTGAAACCCTACAAATAACTTTAAATGCATGGTGAGTGGGACTCATCCTGCACAGTATTGAGATGTACTGTACATAGAGGGATATTCCGACTAGAATTTAACAGCAATGGTTTTGTGCTAAGTATAAATTACTTTTATCATTTGATACAATTTCCTCTTAGCTACATTATTAGAGATAATATTTTCATTTTGCTTATCTATTTATTTTTTGTTGTACTACTGTAAAATAAAAAGTTGTTGCTTTGAAGGTATGATCATCAACACTCGTTTCTTATTACTACACAGGACTGTCTCAGGGCAGCTATAAATCACAGTTCATCTTACTGTACGTTATTTCACAACATGTATTTTTAAAAGCTATCAACACATTTTTTTTGTCAAGATAACACTTTATTCATTTCACAAAGCAATGGGAAATCACAGCTTGAAGGCTGCACGAAACAATTCATGTAATTTTAGTGGTATATACTGCATGACTGAAATTCTATATCTACCATCTTTTGCTGCAGATGTTCCGAAAAAGACAAGCAAAATGTGATAATTTAATCAATGTTAGGGTGTTAGGTATTCACTTAATTAGAATTTTATTGAAGTGATAGGATTAACCAGTGTAGAAACTGCACAAAAGTAATTGGTGTATTGTATATGTCTAAGAATACATTTTAAAAACATAATTTACATTATATTCAAAGACCTGATAAGTTCAAACACCATGGCTTATTTAAAAATACAGTGAATCCTTTCGAGTAGGCTGGCATTTTGAATCCTGCAAAAGTGTAGCCTCAATAATGACAGTAAAATGTGGTCTTATTAGTGTGTCTTAAGATACAGTAAATTGTGGCCTAATATGTGCATCTTAACATAAGAAAATCTTGAATTACGGGGTGGATATACACAAGCTACACAAATCATCATCATTTTTTTGGAGATAATGATTGCTGATTACTTTGAGTGATTAAAAAATAAATTAAAAAATATGTGTCCCCATCCCCTTCCACCTGTGTTTATCACCTGGACTGGTACTTCTAAAGTGTGCGGGGTAAGTGGAGAGCAAGGGACCTCCTTGGAAAATTGACAATCAGCACAGTCTAGATCACACTATAACTGGGAGATCTGATGTCTATACATTTATTTACTATTAATTAGGTTTGGAGAACTACATGTTCCAACTGGCCCTGTTTTCTAGGGTATACTGGTCTGTGTAGTTCTACAAGTGCAGTTCTACAAATTAATAGTAAATAAATAATTAATACAGACATAGACATTTGATCTCCCTGTTATAACACCATGTTCTTGGAGATAGTGTCTGCCAGAGCTTTATGAGACCTGTGCTCCCCAAAAATAATTCATGGTTATCTATCTTTTTTAACTTTTATATATGAACTTTTCCCACACAGTCCAGTGGGTCAGGAAGAGTCTCAATGATATTCAGCATGTTAGGGTATTCACATTTTTTGCGGGCACAAACTTCTAGGATATTTTGGCCTGTACTGAGCAGGATGAGGTGGGAGGTAATTATGATAAGGGACACCACGCTGTGAGCTTTTTTGTTACAGTTTAACCAGTCCAGCATTACACAGCATAATTACCTACAAGAAATGATTGGGCAGCAGACGTACACGTCTATTCCTCTGATGAAACTGCTTGCATTGCAGGATTAAGGATTAAGTAGTGTATGTCACCTTGGAGCACAATTATTACCTTCAGTGCATGCCCTATTTATATCAACCTGTAACATCACAATAATTAAGAGATAGGTTGCACACCAAATAAAGAAACCAAGAGGATTTTTGAGGAACTAATTGGCACTAAGCAATGAAACTTTAATTTATTTATACACAGTGCTCTACTGGAGTTAGTTTATCTCTGAACAACACTTCATCTTAAATTATTGATAGGACTACTATTGTTCCTTACAAAGGGGGTAATTCCAAGTTGATCGCAGCAGGAAATTTTTTAGCAGTTGGGCAAAACCATGTGCACTGCAGGGGGGCAGATATAACATGTGCAGAGAGAGATAGATTTGGGTGTGGTGAGTTCAATCTGCAATCTAAATTGCAGTGTAAAAATAAAGCAGCCAGTATTTACCCTGCACAGAAACAAAATAACCCACCCAAATCTAACTCTCTCTGCAAATGTTATATCTGCCCCCCCCCCTGCAGTGCACATGGTTTTGTCCAAATGCTAAAAAATATCCTGCTGCGATCAACTTGGAATTACCCCCAAAGTGCATTAATTACAGTGCACAAAAGTATCTTTCCTAGCATACATGAATCTGTGCATAGTTGGTAATTGTGTAAAGTGCACATGCATAATATTGCAGCATCTCAGATGCATAATCAGGTCCAAAAAAAAATTATTTATAGGGGTGTGCACTAGAGATGAGCGGGTTCGGTTCCTCAGAAACCGAACCCCCCCCGAACTTCACCCTTTTTACACGGGTCCGAGGCATGCTCGGATTCTCCCGTATGGCTCGGTTAACCCGAGCGCGCCCGAACATCATCATCCCGCTGTCGGATTCTCGTGAGATTCGGATTCTATATAAGGAGCCGCGCGTCGCCGCCATTTTTCACTCGTGCATTGGAAATGATAGCGAGAGGACGTGGCTGGCGTCCTCTCACTTTGTTTCAGGGGGCTGCATATCTTTATTCTGGGGACCAGCAGTATTATAGGAGGAGTACAGTGCAAAGTTTTGCTGACCAGTGACCACCAGTATTATACGTTGTCTGCCTGAAAAACGCTCCATATCTGTGCTCAGTGTGCTGCATATATCTGTGCTCACACTACTTTATTTTGGGGACTGGGGAGCAGCAGTATTATATAGGAGGAGTACAGTGCAGAGTTTTGCTGACCAGTTACCACCAGTATACGTTGTCTGCCTGAAAAACGCTCCATATCTGTGCTCAGTGTGCTGCATATATCTGTGCTCACACTGCTTTATTGTGGGTACTGGGGACCACCAGTATATTATATAGGAGGAGTACAGTGCAGAGTTTTGCTGACCAGTGACCACCAGTATTATACGTTGTCTGCCTGAAAAACGCTCCATATCTGTGCTCAGTGTGCTGCATATATCTGTGCTCACACTGCTTTATTGTGGGGACTGGGGACCACCAGTATATTATATAGGAGGAGTACAGTGCAGAGATTTGCTGACCAGTGACCACCAGTATTATACGTTGTCTGCCTGAAAAATGCTCCATATCTGTGCTCAGTGTGCTGCATATATCTGTGCTCACACTACTTTATTGTGGGGACTGGGGACCAGCAGTATTATATAGGAGGAGTACAGTGCAGAGTTTTGCTGACCAGTGACCACCAGTATACGTTGTCTGCCTGAAAAACGCTCCATATCTGTGCTCAGTGTGCTGCATATATCTGTGCTCACACTGCTTTATTGTGGGTACTGGGGACCACCAGTATATTACATAGGAGGAGTACAGTGCAGAGTTTTGCTGATAAGTGACCACCAGTATTATACGTTGTCTGCCTGAAAAACGCTCCATATCTGTGCTCAGTGTGCTGCATATATCTGTGCTCACACTGCTTTATTGTGGGTACTGGGGACAACCAGTATATTATATAGGAGGAGTACAGTGCAGAGTTTTGCTGATAAGTGACCACCAGTATTATACGTTGTCTGCCTGAAAAACGCTCCATATCTGTGCTCAGTGTGCTGCATATATCTGTGCTCACACTGCTTTATTGTGGGTACTGGGGACCACCAGTATATTATATAGGAGGAGTACAGTGTAGAGTTTTGCTGACCAGTGACCACCAGTATTATACGTTCTCTGCCGGAAAAACGCTCCATATCTGTGCTGCATTGTAGTATATAGTAGGAGTACAGTGCATAATTTTGCTGACCACCTGTATATAATATATAGGAGTACGGTACAGAAGGCCACTGCTCTACCTACCTCTGTGTCGTCAAGTATACTATCCATCCATACCTGTGGTGCATTTCAGTTTTGCACAGTTTGCTGACCACCAGTATATAATATATAGCAGTACGGTACAGTAGGCCACTGCTGTACCTACCTCTGTGTCGTCAAGTATACTATCCATCCATACCTGTGGTGCATTTCAGTTTTGCACAGTTTGCTGACCACCAGTATATAATATATAGCAGTACGGTACAGTAGGCCACTGCTCTACCTACCTCTGTGTCATCAAGTATACTATCCATCCATACCTGTGGTGCATTTAAGTTTTGCACAGTTTGCTGACCACCAGTATATAATATATAGCTGTACGGTACAGTAGGCCACTGCTCTACCTACCTCTGTGTTGTCAAGTATACTATCCATCCATACCTGTGGTGCATTTCAGTTTTGCACAGTTTGCTGACCACCAGTATATAATATATAGCAGTACGGTACAGTAGGCCACTACTCTACCTACCTCTGTGTCATCAAGTATACTATCCATCCATACCTGTGGTGCATTTAAGTTTTGCACAGTTTGCTGACCACCAGTATATAATATATAGCTGTACGGTACAGTAGGCCACTGCTCTACCTACCTCTGTGTTGTCAAGTATACTATCCATCCATACCTGTGGTGCATTTCAGTTTTGCACAGTTTGCTGACCACCAGTATATAATATATAGCAGTATGGTACAGTAGGCCACTGCTCTACCTGCCTCTGTGTCATCAAGTATACTATCCATCCATACCTGTGGTGCATTTCAGTTGTGCGCAGTATATATAGTAGTAGCCCATTGCTATTGATACTGGCATATAATTCCACACATTAAAAAATGGAGAACAAAAATGTGGAGGGTAAAATAGGGAAAGATCAAGATCCACTTCCACCTCATGCTGAAGCTGCTGCCACTAGTCATGGCCGAGACGATGAAATGCCATCAACGTCGTCTGCCAAGGCCGATGCCCAATGTCATAGTAGAGAGCATGTAAAATCCAAAACACAAAAGTTCAGTAAAATTACCCAAAAATCTAAATTAAATGCGTCTGAGGAGAAGCATAAAACTTGCCAATATGCCATTTACGACACGGAGTGGCAAGGAACGGCTGAGGCCCTGGCCTATGTTCATGGCTAGTGGTTCAGCTTCACATGAGGATGGAAGCACTCATCCTCTCGCTAGAAAACTGCAGTGCCACTCCTAGATGGGCCAGGTGTTTGTGTCGGCCACTTGGGTCGCTTAGCTTAGTCACACAGCTACCTCATTGCGCCTCTTTTTTTCTTTGCATCATGTGCTGTTTGGGGACTATTTTTTGAAGTGCCATCCTGCCTGACACTGCAGTGCCACTCCTAGATGGGCCAGGTGTTTGTGTCGGCCACTTGTGTCGCTTAGCTTAGCCATCCAGCGACCTTGGTGCACCTCTTTTTTTCTTTGCATCATGTGCTGTTTGGGGACTATTTTTTTGAAGTGCCATCCTGTCTGACACTGCAGTGCCACTCCTAGATAGGCTAGGTGTTTGTGTCGGCCACTTGGGTCGCTTAGCTTAGTCACACAGCTACCTCATTGCGCCTCTTTTTTTCTTTGCATCATGTGCTGTTTGGGGACTATTTTTTTGAAGTGCCATCCTGCCTGACACTGCAGTGCCACTCCTAGATGGGCCAGGTGTTTGTGTCGGCCACTTGTGTCGCTTAGCTTAGCCATCCAGCGACCTTGGTGCACCTCTTTTTTTCTTTGCATCATGTGCTGTTTGGGGACTATTTTTTTGAAGTGCCATCCTGTCTGACACTGCAGTGCCACTCCTAGATGGGCCAGGTGTTTGTGTCGGCCACTTGTGTCGCTTAGCTTAGTCACACAGCTACCTCATTGCGCCTCTTTTTTTCTTTGCATCATGTGCTGTTTGGGGACTATTTTTTTGAAGTGCCATCCTGCCTGACACTGCAGTGCCACTCCTAGATGGGCCAGGTGTTTGTGTCGGCCACTTGTGTTGCTTAGCTTAGCCATCCAGCGACCTTGGTGCACCTCTTTTTTTCTTTGCATCATGTGCTGTTTGGGGACTATTTTTTTGAAGTGCCATCCTGTCTGACACTGCAGTGCCACTCCTAGATGGGCCAGGTGTTTGTGTCGGCCACTTGTGTCGCTTAGCTTAGTCACACAGCTACCTCATTGTGCCTCTTTTTTTCTTTGCATCATGGGCTGTTTGGGGACTATTTTTTTGAAGTGCCATCCTGTCTGACACTGCAGTGCCACTCATAGATGGGCCAGGTGTTTGTGTCGGCCACTTGGGTCGCTTAGCTTAGTCATCCAGCGACCTCGGTGCAAATTTTAGGACTAAAAATAATATTGTGAGGTGTGAGGTCTTCAGAATAGACTGAAAATGAGTGGAAATTATGGTTATTGAGGTTAATAATACTATGGGATCAAAATGACCCCCAAATTCTATGATTTAAGCTGTTTTTGAGGGTTTTTTGTAAAAAAACACCCGAAACCAAAACACACCTGAATCCGACAAAAAAATTTCAGGGAGGTTTTGCCAAAACGCGTCCGAATCCAAAACACGGCCGCGGAACCGAATCCAAAACCAAAACACAAAACCCGAAAAATTTCTGGTGCACATCACTAGTGTGCACCAGCAACTTTTCGTGTTTTGTGTTTTGCTTTTGGATCTTGATCTTTCTTCGTGTTTTAGATCTGGATTGGTTTTGCTAAAACCACCCTTGCGGGTTTTGGTTTTGGATCTGTAATTTTTTGGAAAAAAGCATAAAAACAGCTTAAATCACAGAATTTTTTTTTGTTACTATGCTATTATTAACTTCAATAACATTAATTTCTACTCTTTTTCAGTCTATTCTGAACACCTCACACCTCATAATATTGTATTTAGGCCAAAAGGTTGCAACAAGGTAGCTGTATGACTATGCTAAGTGACACAAGTGGGCGGCACAAACATGTGGCCCATCTAGGAGTGGCACTGCAGTGGCAGACAGGATGGCAGTTTGAAAAACTAGGCCACAAAGAGTACATAATGCAAAGAAAAAAAGAGGTGCAAGATGGAATTGTCCTTGGGCCCTCCCAGCCACCTTTATGTTGTATAAACAGGACATGCACACTTTAATAAACCAATCATTTCAGCGCCAGTGTCTGCCACACAACTGTGGCTGAAATGATTGGTTCATTTGGACCCACACAAAACAAGCTGGCAATGCTCATAGAGCATATAACGCAAAGAAAAGAGGTGCAAGCTGGAATTGTCCTTGGCCCTTCCCACCCACCCTTATGTTGTATAAACCGGGCACGCACACTTTAATAAACCAATCATTTCAGCGCCAGGGTCTGCCACATGGCTGTGGCTGAAATGATTGGTTCGTTTGGGCCCCCACAAAGCAAGCTGGAAATTAATCTCTCCCTGCACAAAAAGGCTCTACAGCGGCAAGATGTCGTCCTCATCCTCATCGAACGATTCCTCACCCCTTCAGTGCTGTGTACATCCTCATCCTCACAGAGTATTAATTCGCCCCCGCTGGAATCCACCACCACAGGTCCCTCTGTGCTATCTGGAGGCTGGTCTTCTCGGAAAAATTGATAATTCATTTTGATGAACATCATCTTCTCCACATTGTGTGGAAGTAACCTCCTAAGCTTATCGCTGAAAAGGTTACCGGCTGCACTAAAAACTCTTTTGGTGTACACACCGGAGGTAGGGGGGGGGGGGGGATTCAGAATAAAGCCAGTTTGTACAGGGGCCTCCAAATTGCCTCTTTTTCCTGCCAGTACAGGTACAAACTGTCTGACATGTCTACTTTGATGCTGTCACCGATGTAATCCTCCACCATTCTTTCAATAGTGACAGCATCATGTGCAGTGACAGTAGACATGTCAGAAACTGTTGGCAGGTCCTTCAGTTCAGACCAGATGTCCAAAGTTGATCCTGCCTGCCCTGCATCACTGCCAGTGGCTTGGTTTGGAATCGGATATCTAAGTTGTTTTCTGGCATCCCCAGATGTGGGAGAAAATGAAGAAGGAGCTGTTGCCGTGTCACGTTCCACTTCAGCAGTGTTTTCAACAGCAGGTCTTTGCACCTCTGCAGGCTTGTGTCTGCTGGAAAGAGAGACACCACGTAAGCTTTACACCTAGGATCGAGCACAGTGGCCAAAAATGTAGTGCTCTGATTTCAAAAGATTGACCACCCTCGGATCCTGGCAAAGCGAATGAAGGGCTTCATTCACAAGTTCCACATACCAAGCGGAATTGCTCTGTCTTAGCTCCTCCTTCACTTTCTCCAGCTGTTTCTGCAAAAGCCAGATGAGGGCCATGACCTGACTCAAGCTGGCAGTGTCTGAACTGACTTCACGTGTGGCAAGTCTTGAAGGGTTGGAGAACCTTTCAAAACACAGAAATCATTCTCCACTGCGCAAATTTATTGTGTGAGCAAAACATTGGACATACTGGAATTTGCCCTGATTTAGTGCCCACCCAATATTGGTGGCATTGTCTGATATCACAAATCCCCAGGAGAGTCTCAGTGGTGTAAACCATTGGGCGATGATTTCCCTCAGTTTCTTTAAGAAGTTGTCGGCAGTGTGCCTCTAATGGAAACCGTTAATACACAGTGTAGCCTGCCTTGGAGCAATCTGGTGTTTCTGAGATGCTGCTACTGGTGCCGCTGCTGTTGTTGCCACATTTTTTAGGACACCGAGGACACTTTTTCTGACATCTCTGTACATTATCAGTATTGCCTGCCTAGTGAAGTGGAATCTAGATGGGATTTGGAACCAGGGACACACTACCTCCATCAATTGTCTAAATCCCACTGCACTAATGGTGGATACAGGATGCACGTCTAACATCAACATAGCTGTCAAGGCCTCAGTTATCCGATTTACAACAGGATGACTGCTGTCGTACTTCATCCTCCTCGCAGAGGACTGTTGGACAGTAAATTGCTTAGTGAAAGAAGTAGTGATATTCCAACTTACTCTCTGGGATGATGAACGACTCCCAGCAGCAACAGCAGCAGCAGTAGGCGTAGCAATGCAGGATCATCGGGATGAATCCCAGATAGGTGAGGAGTCAGTCATGCCAAGTGACATGGCCTGCAGGACTACTTCTGATCCTGATTGAGGAGGAAATTGACGAGAAGGGAGTTGCTGGTGTGGTTTTCAGGCACTTGGATACAACAGGACAAAGGGATTTAGGTGTCCTTGGACTGCTTCCGGTCTTAGCCACAGTTTCTGAACTTGACAGTGACTTCTTATGAAGGCAGGCACTGCAGGTGACGTATAAGGGAGGATGTTCCTAGGTGGTTAACGTCCTTAGCCCTACTTATTACACCTTTACATAAGGTACATATGGCAAGACAGTAGTTGTCCGGATTTGGATAGAAATAATTCCAGACCAAAGAGGTGGATTTTTTGGTCTTATTTATCCCACAGACAACAACAATCTCCGCTGGTGCCTGATTTAAACAAACCACATCACCATCAGAATCTTCCTCGTCAACTTCCTCCTTGGTGCCAGCTACACCCATATCCTCATCCTGGTGTACTTCAACAGTAAACATCTTCAATTTGAATATCAGAAACTGGACTGTAGGTGCTCCTTTCAGCACTTGCAGAGGGTGTGTAAATGGTGGAAGGAGCCACCTCTTCCTGTCCAGTGTTGGGAAGGTCAGGAATCGCAACCGCTGACACACTTAGACTCTCCTTGGGTATTTGTGATACCATCTTAGAACACACAGTTCTTTGCTGTGCTTTTGCTAGTTTAACTCTTTTCATTTTTCTAGTGGGAGGATGAGGGCTTCCATCATCTTGTGAAGCTGAACCACTAGTCATGAACATAGGCCAGGGCCTTAGCTGTTCCTTACCACTCCTTAATTGGCATATTGTCAAGTTTACATTTCTCCTCAGATGATTTAAATTCATTTTTTGGGGTAATTTTACTGAATTTGTTTTTTTTATTTTACATGCCCTCTACTATCACATTGGGCATCGGCCTTGGCAGACGACATTGATGGCATTTCATTGTTTATGCCATGACTAGTGGCAGCAGCTTCAGCACTAGGAGGAAGTGGTTCTTTATCTTTCCCTATTTTATCCTCCAAATTTTTGTTCTCCATTATTTTTCTGGAGTTATATAACAATATGCAGCACAGGAGAACATACCCCTAAACCACACAGGGCAAACCCTGTAGAAATTATTTGGATTAAATATTAACTCCTTTATTTGGAGTAAATATACAGCACAGGACATCACCACTGGACTTATACCGCAGTACCGCTGGACTTATATGGCTGTACCGCTGGACTTATATGGCTGTGCCGCTGGATTTATATGGCTGTACTGCTGAATTTATACGGCTGTACCGCTGGACTTATACGGCTATACCGCTGCACTTATACAGCAGCACGACTGGAATTATGGCAGCACAGGACACCACCACTGGACTGATGCAGCACAAGACACCACCACTGGACTGATGCAGCACAAGACACCACCACTGGACTGATGCAGCACAACACAGCACCACTGGACTGGACTTATACAGCAGCACCACTGGACTTATGGCAGCACAGGCTACCACCACTGTGACTGGACTGGTCCAGCACAAGACACCATCACTAGACTAATGCAGCACAATACAGCACCACTGGAATGATACAAAAGAGCAGGTCGCCACCCCATGCGCCACACCACTTTCCCGCACAGACACTGAGGAGACACGTCCTCTCGCTACACTCGCCAGAACTGGAGTGAAGATGGTGGGGTGGGAGGCGCGAAATATACAAAGTCCGGATCTCGCAAGAATCCGACACCAGGATGATGACATTTTGCCTTGTTCTGGGAACCGAGTTTGGTGGGAAAATCCGAGCCTGACTCGGTTCCCACTCGGATCGGGGGTGTTCAGTGGAGTTCGGATTTCCAAAATCCGAACCCGCTCATCCCCAGTTATTTCTAATGGTGTATTATATATTGTTTATGTTGAACAATGTATAAATGTATGGTTGCATATTAAAATAATGTTTATTTTTATATATTTGACTCATTAAAGACCTAATGATTTTCATTTTTATTAGTGCATAAGTGCATTATATAAGAAATCACTTGACTTCGTTACATGTTTATAAAAGATACTGATACCATTGTAACTGTTATTTGGATCTGACTAGTAAAGAACAGATGAATAAATACAGATGTATCCACATCTATCCTCATATTGGCACGCCATAGACTTAAGGCCTTTTATCAAATACATATCTTAGTCACATCACAAAAGTACAATGCATGGGTACCCTGAATATTGACACTGCACTTCATGTACCTTCTATGTGTAATTCATTCATAATCTGGGTAAAAAGGCAAAAGTCAAAGGTCCAATATGGGTGACTTGCGCTATGCCTCGAGCCACATGTCATTATGCTTAGTCTACGACTTTATACCAATTGCTTTGCAACAAAAATACTATTCAGAAATACTTAGGTCACTATAAGCTAATATGAATACAGCAACGACACAAGTAAAATGTCAAATTTAGGAAAAAGCACTAAATTGCCGGAACTGCTACCCTTGGCAGATCATCTATGTTGTGCCAAGAGTATTGCGCTACATAGCGCAAAAACACAAGGCATACACACCAGTATAAGCATTTCATGAATCCCCATATATAGATCTGATTCACACTACATCACCTTAAACCCTTGATATCATAACCCCTTGTGTCTCCTGTAATGTGTAATAAATTATCTCTTTCCTCTCATGGTAGCATATGACAATGAGTACAAATTAACATAAAATAAATTGTATTTAAACTGCAAAATATTTACTGTAGTTTGTTATAGAAACACAGAACATGTCAAAATAAGCAGGTCTAGGAATGACCTTTCTCATTGACAGTCGAGCAATGCCCTTTATAAGCAGCACACACAGAAAGCTCACTGCTGTGTCAGAGGCTGTTAACATTTGGAACCTGGCAAAAATGCCTGGCTCTGTGAAGTAATGCATAACTTGGGATGATTGCATCTCTGGCTATATAAAAGCTTTTCTGACAGTGCATTAGACTGAAAATATAGGATTATCGGGAGCAACATAATTCTATATTTTTAAACAACTAGTGATAGCAAGTTTGAAATTGCTATTTTCTTATACAGTATTTTCAGTGAACTTAATTTATTTATCTAAGAACTATTGTGACACGGTTAAATTCTCAAGAATATTTGTATCTCTAGATAAGCTATGACAATAATGACATAAAACTCTGTCTGAATCAGACGATCCTCATTTGTCAGTCTTGGATTTCCAGGTTTTTAAATCTATGAAATTAACAAAAGTTTGTTAGGGAATTTATTCTTAGTTTATGATAGACAGTTACATGCAAATGATCAATAACAATGTACTGGGAATAAAATAGATATGAAAAGGAGGCATACATTGTACAACATTATGGTAATGTAAGCCTACTCCCTTTCTAACCTTTCTGTTAACATCAATACAGTATATAGACTACATTTAATTTTAGCTACATCAGTTCATTTTGCCTTATGGTTACATATGCTCACTAGACTCTTGTCCTTAGGCAGTGGCAGGACTCATTTCTTTTTGAGAGTATGCCAACTATGGGGATTGAAGGTGAGGAGGGCCTTGTACATTACACAGATACATGCGTAATGTGTCTGAAAGACAAACAGGGTCTTAATAAAAAAAAAGGTTTGACTTCTCTAAAGAGACGAGTAAATGCGTCAGGAGAATGGAACAACTGTTCTGGGCACTACCCATAGATATTGCTAAAGGGTTTAGCAATGTTGTCAGTAGCGGAACTTGTGAGTGGTGGACCCAGGTGAAAAAATATATTCCCCCCCCCCCCCTCTCCTCCTCTATCCCAACCCAAATTCACAATATGCCACATGGCAGTGGGTGACAGTGTAAGGCAGGGGGAGGCAGAAGTTGACATAGAGAAGCAGAGCATGGCATCTGAAAGCAAAGGGAGGCAGAGGGTGACAGTGGAATGTAGAGGAAGATAGAGGGTGACAGAGGGATGCAGTGGGTGACAGGGCTACAAGCACAATGTCCTGTGTGGTAAGGAGAACAGTGGGCATGTACCTTGGAAGGGGGGGGGGGTGCAGGAACACAGTGGCCTCTGCTCTGTCTGTGAAAGGGGCCCCCACCCCTTTTTCTTTCCTCAGTTTGGCACACGGTCAGGCAGATTCTCAGAGCACCAGTTACACAGGTGATGAGCTGCCTGTAATTTACAGACAGCAGTGAATAAGAATAATGTACAGCTGTCTGTTAAGTAGACTCAGTATGTGGCTGTGATCAAAAGCACTGATAGCTGGCAGGACTACTCTTTTAGTCTGGCACATACAAGGTCTGCCCTGCCTACCTAAGTTAAGGGGCAGGTCCCTCAGGCAGTTGTAATCCTTTGCCACTTTATTTGTCAATCAATCAATCAATCAATCAATATACTCTGAGATTCTGTATTATGTTAAAATATAGAAATACAGTTTATTGATGCATTTAAGTGATGTTAACAGAACAGCATGCAATTCAAATGAGTGATAAGCAAACAAGGATCATTACTCAACTTATATGTGAAAGTTTGTAAATATGTTCTTCATACAGTATCTTCAGTCATCTGAGGGGGTACCTGTTATCGGATGATGGGCCTAATTCAAGGTTCAACAGAAATGTATTAGCAAAGGCAAAGTTGCAATCAATTGCAAAGTGAACGCAAATCTGCACACAAAAAAAATACATGCCCACAGTACAACCTAACAACAACAAAAATCCAAATACACAAAATAGGAGTCACCCTGAAAGCTAATTGTGCAGCCATCACATAAATCATCAATGTTACTGCTGCCATTATAGTGACTTGCACAGTGTGCGTAGTTCCATACCTGGCCAGAATCTGCATTGACTTTTCCTGTACTTTAAACTTGTTTATCTGCAGATATGCACCGCCCTGGCCCCAGGTACATACTCCCACTACATGCCCCTGTTACACATTCAGATTTGTAACTTTGCGGAGACTGCCCACAGACACTCCTCCACCATGACTTTTTACAATTGTTTAGTTAAGGGGTTGTTTTATGTGCAAGTCTGCTGAATAATTTAGCAGAGGCAATTTTTACTCTATTTCAGGTAATCACTGCATATAGGGGAGGGGGTAATGCCTTTGCAGTGATGCGTTCGCTTGTGCAGAGAGCTGCACAAACAAAAAGTTTGAGCAGTCTCTGCACAGCTCAAGACTTACTCACCCACTGCGATGATCCGGACAGGAGCTGACATCAGGAACCCTCCCTGGAAGTGGCCGGGCATGCCTGCGTTTTCCTTGACACTCCCAGAAAATGGTGAGTTGACACCGCCGGGCGGCCTCTTCCTGTCAATCTTCTTGTGTACGCCGCTTTCTTTGTGGTTTTTGTCGCTGCCCGTCGCCACCCAGCGATGCGCCTGTGCATTGCGACCCACACACATGTGCAGTTCAGACCCGATTGCACAGCTGCAAAAACGGCAGCGTGCGATCGGGTCTGAATGACCCCCTATATGCAGCATTTAGGTCTCTCTGTGCATTGTTTCCAGCAGCCATGTTACCTGATCAGCTGACCGGACTGTTTTACCAGTAGGAGTGCTAGTAACCTCAGCTGACTCCTTCCTCCTATAGCAGCTTACCTAATGGTATAAATCTGGTCTCCAAGAACCAGAAGGGGCCTGTTAAACTTCATCTTCCTGCAGTGCATGATGCTGGGAGTTTCTGCTCTTGGTTCCAGGCTTCACTCTGCATCTCCACGTGTTTCCCAGAGCATTCCTACGTGGTTTATCACTTAGTGCTTCTCTACATGTTCTCCAGTGCCGACTACCATCGGACTTCTCTACGTGTTTTCCAGTACCAATTCACATCGGACTTCTGTACGTGTTCTAAAGTGCCAATTACCATCGGACTTCTCCACGTGTTCTCCAGTGCCGATTACCATCGGACATCTCCAAGTGTCTCAAGTTCATCTATTCACAAGTACCATATGCCATTGCAGTTCACCTATTCGCAAGTACCATGTGCCATCAGTCAAGCTTCATTCATTTCTTTAAGTATCTGAAGTTCACTTATTCGCAAGTACCGCTTGCTATCGGTCAAGTATAATTCATTTATTCAAGTATCTCAAGTTCACCTATTCGCAAGTACTGTGTGTTATCGCTTAAGTATCATTCATTTCTTCAAGTATCTCAAGTTCACCTATTCACTAGTACCGTGTGCTATCACTCAAGTATCATTCATTTCTTCAAGTATCTCAGGTTCACCTATTTGCAAGTACATTGTGCCATTGGTCAAGTATCATTTATTTCTTCAAGTGTCTCAAGGCCACCTATTCTCAAGTACCGTTTGTCAGTAGTCAAGTGTCATTTATTTCTTCAAGTATTTCAAGTTCACCAGTTCCCAAGCACAGAGTGTCCTCGGTTGGGCATCATTGTTTTCTCTAGTGTATTTTCTAGTACTCCAGTTTCTAAGTGTGGTGCGCTTTAATCTCTTCAGAGACTCTCATTATTCAGTCTGCCACTAGCTAATTCTTTTAAGATTCCTCAGCTATTTCAAAGTACCTGTCCAGGGGGCTGCAACCCGCCTATCAGAAGCAGCAAAACTCAAATCCCCGTTGGAAGGGGTCACTGGTGAAAACCTTCTGGTGGGTTAGACTTTGTGCCACTGGGCAGGTCTCACCAACACTTAGTTATAGCAACACATGAGGAAGTCTTAAATTCGTCCTCCTAGTTTAGTGTGGCAGTCTGATTCAGTAAACACATTCCATAAACCCTCAGCTGAGTACACAGGGACCCAGGACATGACAGTTTGAACAGGCCAAATGGATACGCAGGATTCTCACAGTGCAGGGGCTATTCAGAAACTAGCCTCCTGTGTTGAGAAACAAGAAGCCACCCAGCAACAGGTGGTTCAATGCCTGCAAGACTTTTCAGCTCAGCTGTTAACTGTTCAGAATACTCTTGCCTCTGTGTCTTCTGCTTTGCCAACTCCTGCGTCAGTTCCAGCAAAACTTTTTTCTACACATTCATCTCCTGAGTCTCATCTTCAATTGTCGATTCCTAATCATTATGATGGTAGTCCTAAACCTTGTTGTGGGTTTCCTAACCAGCATGAACTGTGTGATCATTTGGATTTATTACAGGCAGCATCTGCTCCATCACTTCCTAGTTCAGCTCCAGTTGTGTCAATTCAGCCAGTTTCGTTTAGCAAGGCTCCAGTTACTTTCTCCAGGCTACTTGGATGAACATTCTATTGAAGTTATTTCTCCTGAGAGTGTGTTCCTTCCACGCAATTGTTCTCAGATTCCTCACTGTAATATTGCTGTGAATACCGAACACTTGAAAGTTCTTCATAAACTGTTGGAAAAATTGCAAACTCTTCTTTCTAGTATAATTCAGATAATACCGGAAATTCTTCAGTGTACTTCTGACTCGGGAAAAAAATCTTCACAATTTACTATGACCAAGGAAACTCCTGTTACAGACTCTCTTAGGGCTAAGCCCTCTTCTTCCATGCACAGTGAAAATAAGTTTCTAAGTTATCCATGGTCCAAGCTTTCAGAAGCTGAATGTCACGGCGGTAGGCAGGATCACCTGTACTTCTACTGTGGTGGTTCAGGTCACCTGATTAGAGACTGTTCCCTTTGACAGGAAAGAAAAACAGCATCTCAGTACCAGAGTCTTCAAATCCATTCATGTGCCAACTGCAGTTTCTGACTCTGCTAATATTGGCAGAAGGGATGCGAAAGGTGGTTCAAAGAAGTATTCAAGCTTATGACCGGGGTCCTATGATAAGGAGTCCCAATTTCAAGTCCGGGACCTAAAAAAAGTTGTTTCAGGCTCTTGTGTCCAGAAAAGCACCTAATTTTACAGCTACAGGGGAGGCTTTGGTCTCATTAGCTTCTAGTAAGACTTCTGTACTCAAAGCCTCTGGAGAGAAATCTGTAGTGCCAGTCCAAGAAGGAGCATCTGTCTTTTTGGCCCCAAAAATAGTTTCTAATATCTTAACTCCCGAAGAGATATCTGAAGTTCCAGTTCCACAAGGGACATCAGAGTCCCCAGTCCCAAAGGAAACTAATGCTCTGTTTATGCCTAAAGGAGCATCTTTCTCTTAAACCCCAGAAGGGGAGCCAGATTACTCAATTTCAAGAAAGACAATCTACTTGCTAACGTCTGGTGAGGCATCTGAAGTTTTGTCTTCAGGAGAGACACCTGTACTCTCCAACCTTGAACATACAACAGATCTTTTTAGTTCTAGTGGGATTCCTTGTGCCACTGACCTGGTTTCCTCTCAGCCATTTCTTGTGAGAGTTCCCAGGTTGGAAACCAGCGTGGTACATATCCAAGAAAGATCATCTGGACCTCCAGAACTATCTTCAGTCTCAGATGGATCAAGTATCTCCATTTCTAATTCAGTTTCTATTCCTTAGAACAGTTGTAACGTTAATACAATTCCATCTGTGTGTACACACAATGAACTTCCATCTGCTTGTGCCAGTAAAGAACTGCAGTTTGTTCCGACAGGAGAAGTACTTCCCGCAGCATCAGAGGAGTTGTTGGGTACCTCAAGTTTCTCACCTCGGAATAGAGCTCTTTGTGGTTTACTAGTATAAACAGTATCAACAAGAAACTTCTGCTAGTCAGTTCCAGAGAAGATGACATTCAACTTCTGTATGTTCATCATTGGTTCCAACTTCTACGTGCCCTTTTGAAGTGCCCAAACTTTTTAATTCAGAATTATCTGTAGTTGTCTCATCAGAGGAAGTTCCTGGTTCAGTTACTTCAATCAAGTTGTGTAATCCAGTGATGTGGAAGAGTTGTTCCCAGTCTTCTGAAGCTGATCCAAGAACTTCTACTTATCAGAGTTTGGACAGCCCTCTTGTTGTAGCTAAAGTCAAAAAGAATACCAAGGCTACTAATTGGAAACCAGCACAAGAACTTCAATTAGTGCTTGCTTAAAGAGTATCAGTTTCTTTGTGTTCCACTCTGCCTTCCGAGATGTCTAATGATTTCCAGTCTTCTGAGCAATCATTCAATACTTCAGCATTTCCTTATTTTGTTGGAGATTTATCTCAGCTTGGTGACATAATACGCCAATACCTTATAGATATATAGTCTACATCTTCCATGAGTATTGCTCCTGCCAATGCAGTGAAATATTTTCTTTTGTATTTTAGAGGAAAAGCTTTGGATTGGGCTAACCCCCTGATAGAATCCAAGGATCCAATTTTAGACAATCTCCCTGCCTTCATTAAAGCAGTCCAACAGAAATGTGCTCCAAAGTCAGCCTGCCTAAAATCATCTGAGTTTCCTAACAAATCTATCTTGGCAGAACCGCTTCCTAAGCAAGATCAGAGTACTGAAGATTTCCAAGTCATCAAGAAAGGAAACATCGCAAAGTCTTTACAAAGCTCTAAAACTTCGAAAGTGGAAGATGCTTACACCTCTGTGTCTTCACTGAACAACAGTTCTTGTGGAAGTACTAACTCTTTGGATCCATCCTTCACACAGTCTACTGTAAGATCATCTAATGCTCCGTTCTTCGACCCATCAATATTGGAACAAGAGAATGCTTTTGTGAACCAATGCATTAGTGATTACAAGAATCCCCAGTTTGAGAAAATCAAAAACAGTTAAAATGAAATAGTCTATTAACGTAAGAATGGGCTACACTTCTTTTGACTCAACTCCTGACCCTTCACTTAGTCCCAAGCCCATTGAAATGCATGTTAACACTGATACCGTTGTTTCAAAAGAGAAGATTCCAATGCTCACTTTAGGCTGGGACTCAGATTTCTATAGTGAATTTGTCGACAATACATTTTAGAAGGAACTGTCCTTCCTAGTCATGTCTTCTCTCAAGGAAAAGTTCCATCTTCTCTGGTCCAATCCAGATGTTCCAAAAAAAAAAAAACCATCAACAAAGGTATTAAGTTCTACTCCAGTTCTTCCACATGATTTTTTTTTGTTTCAAGAATTCCCTAATGTTCAAGACGGGTGTCCAGAATCCACCTTTTAAGAAGGGGGTACTGTCAGGATCCAGGACTATTTCCTGCTTCTACTAGTGTTCTCTAAAGCTTACCTCCTGATCTGCAGGGATTTCTCTCAGTCCAGCAAGGTGCCAGCCAGTTCTCAACTTTCAGCTGCAGCATGTGTTGTGTTGGTCACTTCTAATTAAACCACCTGTGAGGCTTCCTCTGTGTGTGTAAAAATCCTATGTACAGCATATAGGTCTCTCTGTGCTTTGTTTCCAGCAGCCATGTTACCTGATCAGCAAACCGGACTGTTTTACCAATAGGGGTACTAATATCCTCAGCTTAATCCTTCCTCCATTGGCAGCTTACCTAATGGTATAAATCTGGTCTCCAAGAACCAGAAGGGACCTGTTCAACTTCACCTTCCTGCAGTTCATGCTGCTGGGAGTTGCTGCTCTAGGTTCCAGGCTTCACTCTGTGTCTCCACGTGTTTCCCAGAGCATTCCTATGTGTTTATCGCTTAGTGGTTCTCTACGTGTTCTCCAGTGCCGAATACCATCGGACTTCTCTACGTGTTCTCCAGTGCCGATTACCATCGGACTTCTCTATGTGTTCTCCAGTGCCGATTACCGTCGGACTTCTCTACGTGTTCTCCAGTGCCGATTATCATCGGACTTCTCTATGGGTTCTCCAGTGCTGATTACTATCAGACATCTCCAAGTGTCTCAAGTTCGTCTATTCGCAAGTACTGTGTGCCATCGGTCAAGCAGCTTTAATTTATTCAAGTACTGTATCTCAAGTTCACCTATTCGCATTTACTGTGTGTCATTTATTTAATTAAGTATTTTAAGTTCACCAGTTCCCAAGCACAGAGTGTCCTTGGTTGGACATAGATACATAGTTTATTGAGGTTGAAAAAAGACAAAAATGTCCATCGAGTTCAACCTGTATTGTAAAATTTTACATCATTTAAATGCTGTATCCTTGGATATTTCTTTCAGTTAGGATTTATCTAATCAATTTTGAATCTTATTGACAGAGTCCACCATTACTACCTTCTCTGGCAGAGAATTCCAAATCCTTACTGTGAAGAACCCTTTCCTCTTCTAACCTCATGGGGTGTCCTGTGTAACGTTTTTTTTATAAACAGATCATCTGATAAATCCTTCTATTGTCTCTTTATGTATTTATAAATATTAATAATGTCCCCACTCAGCCACCTCTTTTCCAGTGTAAACATATCTAACCTTGTAAGTTTTTCTCCATAATTCAGTGCCTCTAACCCTTTAACCAGTTTGGTGGCTCACCTCTGAACCTTTTCTAGTTCCAAGATATCTTTTTTTATAGTCATCCCTTGTCTCCATTCCCCGTTTTATGCAAGCTAACACCTTATTTGCTTTTGTTGCTGGATTTAGACATTGCATACTGCTACTAAGTCTATTATTGATGAGCACACCCAAATCCTTTTCAACTACCGTTATTCCTACATTTTCCCCATTTCGTTTATAGGCTGCCGAACTTTAAATTTTTCTATATTGACCTTCATTCTCCATTTGTCTGCCCAGACCTCCAGTCTAGATAAATCATTCTGTAGAGAATCAACGTACTTGTCTGAATTAATTACTCTACACAGTTTAGTATCGTCTGCAAAAATTGACACTGTGCTTTCTAGGCCTACTCCTAGGTCATTAATGAATATGTTAAACAGCAGTGGCCCAAGTACTGAACCCTGCGGTATTCCACTAAGGACTGAGGCCCATTCAGAGAACATCCCATTAATCACCACTCACTATTCCCTGTTGTACAGCCAATTACCCAAGAACAAATAGTGTTTCCTATCCCAAGCTCTCTTAATTTGAAAATTAGTCTCCTATGTGGGACTTTGTCAAAGGCCTTAGCAAAGTCCAAAAAGGCCACATCCACTACTTTACCCTGATCAATATTATCGCTCACTTTCTCATAGAAGCTTATTAAGTTAGTTTGACATGACCTGTCCTTCACAAAACCATGCTGATTCCTATTAATAACCTTGGAGGTATCCAAGTACTCTAGTATGCTACCCCTTATTATACCTTCTAGTATTTTCCCCACTATAGATGTCAAACTTAAAGGTCTATAGTTACCGGGATGAGTTTTAATTCCCTTTTTAAATATTGGGACTACCTCTGCTATACGCCAGTCCATCAGTATCATTGCTGATGTAATTGACTCACTGAAAATCAAATATAGGGGCCTCGATAGTTCCATAAGAACCCTGGGGTGAAGTCCATCCGGCCCAGGAGATTTATTTATCTTAATTTTACTTAGTCTCTGCCGGACTACTTCCTCGTTTAACCAAGTACTTAGCAAAGTGTCGTTATTATAGCTTATGTTGTGCACTAATCCCGTCAACCGGTCGTCTCTCGTGAATACTGATGAAAATAATTTATTCAATAAATCTGCTTTTTCATTGTTTTCTCTAGTGTATTTTCTAGTATTCCAGTTTCCAAGTGTGGTGTGCTTCAATCTTTTCAGAGACACTCTCATTATTCAGTCTGCCACTAGTTAATTATTTTTAGATTCCTCAGCTATTTCCGAGTACCTGTCCAGGGGGCCGTGACCTGCCTATCAGAAGCAGTGAAACCCAAATTCTCATTAGAAGAGGTCACTGGTGAAAACCTTCTGGTGGGTTAAACTCAATGCCTCTGGGCAGGTCTTGCCAACACTCAGTTATAGCAACACATGAAGAAGTCTTATATTCGTCCTCCTAGTTTAGTGTGGCAGTCTGATTCCGTAAACACATCCCAGAAACCCTCAGCTGAGTACACAGGGACCCAGGACGTGACAATATGTCCCTTTCCTTTAGAAGGTCTTTGGAAAAAAATATTTTTTTATTGCCAAGACCATCAGAGATTGAACTGCAATTTTGCTTGATGCCTCCTATAACCTGTAGATCTAAAAAGAACCCCATTATGGTGGTAATTCCAAGTTGATCGCAGCAGGAATTTTGTTAGCAATTGGGCAAAACCATGTGCACTGCAGGGGAGGCAGATTTAACATGTGCAGAGAAAGTTAGATTTGGGTGTGGTGAATTCAATCTGCAATCTAAATTGCAGTGTAAAAATAAAGCAGCCAGTATTCACCCTGCACAGAAACAAAATAACCCACCCAAATCTTACTCTCTCTGCACATGTTATATCTGCCCCCCCCCCCCCCCCCCCCCTGCACTGCACATGGTTTTGGCCAACTGCTAAAAAATTTCCTGCAGCGATCAACTTGGAATTACCCCCATAGTCGGAAGATAATCACTTGTCTGCCAGTCCATTATATACCACTTGCACAATAGAGCTTTTCCTCTTGATGTTGAAGTTGGTTATCAAAAGGGGGAATGGAAAGGATGGGATCTTTCTCCCTAGAGAAATGAACTCATTCTGTCAGAAATGTTTGAGTCAATTAAAACCACATCTACAGTATGACTGCATCTTAAAGGTAAAATGATTCCACATTAATATGCTCACTAACGCCAAAATCTCAGATGTACGATGGTCCAACTACTGTACAATACTCCCAAAGTAGTTCTGACCATTTTTCAGGGCCATTGAAACCCATGCTGATGCTGTGGTAGATCTGAGTACTTCCCCGACTACTTAAATGGAGTTTAAAATGTTCTCAAATTTTTAATCTGTACTGTCCTTGGAAAAGGCAGATCTCAATACAAGAAATGTGGTAACTTTAGCAGTTTGCATATCTGGGGTATCCACCCATGGGGATAGCTGCCTATACGCCCTCTCCACTATCGGTAAAGGGTAAAACATGAGAAACCAATGCAGTATAAGACATTTTTTAGATGGTCTTACCCTTGGTTCTTCCACCAGTTCAGGCAGTTGAGAAGATAAAGGAAATAATATATTTTTTATCTGCTTGTTCCTCTACTTCGTAGGCAGGACATCAGAGGCATAGAGGTCTATATGTCTATTAGGCATCTTAGACTGGCACCTATAGTGAGCCCTGCCTGTGGCAGCCATTTTGGAAATGGTCGGTGCTGTTATTCCGGGCCCAATGGATTCAATCTAAAAGATGTTTGAGGATAGGGATTGAGGAGAGAGGGCGCATACAGATTAGCATCACTTATTGATTTTTGCCACATACTCATGCATAAAAGTATAATAGGTGCCAGACTGCTGAATTCCTGCATTGGCAAAATTCTTCATTAACATATAAAATTGAAGCCCTAACCGAGTATCGTCCCTGGGCACTTAAACTAAAGAAGGGAAGTGGGAATGGTGAGGGGAGCTGTTTCAATGCCCAGTTCCTGTGCCCTCAACTTATCCCTCCATTGTAGCAGTGTTGCCAGATATGGTGATGGAAAAATGGGTATAACATAACAAATATGATATTTTAATCACTGTGAATATGTCCCCCACGACCATAGGCTGAATCTGAGTCACATGCTGCAACCACTTCAGCATAATTTGCTATAGATGTGTCTGCAACTTTATTCTAATGGTAGTATAAGCCTTTCCCCTGGTATGCAACTTTGCCACTATCGTGCCAGCCAGGGATGTCCATTGTAAGCTTCATTAGTTCCATCAAAAGTAGCATTTGTACTTGCATCAGTCACCAGGCTAGGTGCATAATGTCCATCAAAGTTTGGCCTCCAATGTACACTATTAAGCGCCTGAGCCTGGAACCAATCCCCGACATGCCCACAACACTCCCAGTAACCTATTAGTAACTGCTCCTTAACGCCCAACACATTCCAAGGTCAGCTACTTTTTCCACACACACCAAAGGTATGCGCCATGCGACTTTGTTGGGATTTTGATGCATGTACAAAAAATCACCAACTTGAGTGAACATAAGTATTGCACCCGACTCTTACTTGAGCCATATTTAAGTTTTTACCATAATATTATTTATTATTATTATTATTATTATAGTGATGACAATTTTTTATCTCATATTTCATGTTTGAATCTTTTTATTACATTGAGATATGTGTTCAAAATATACCTGTAATATTTCATTTTTAATCTATAAGTTGACTCATAACTTGGTCCTTTTCTTCCTTTCACTGGGGACCGAAGGAAATGGACCATTCCGGTGTTTGAGACGCATATCGGAAGCTCAGTGTGCGTCTCAAACACCGGAAGTGACTTAACGTCACTAAGGAAATCCCTCAGATGTTTGCAGCTCACAGTTGATATACAGGATATGACGCATGCGCTCCAGACACCGGAGGAGGGAGTCCGTGGCCATGACAATGCAGGGACATGGACTGCGATTTAAAACCCGTGCTGAACATAAGAACTGTTTGTGGACGTATGGTATCCATAACAACCAGGATACAGAGTGGAAACAACAAGCGGAAGGGGAATGTGAAGAATTGAAAATGGGAGTGTTTGGACATTAGGTCGTTAAAATGTATGGATATAATGATCCAGGATTGGGGACATTATTGTATTAGAGAGTAATATGCATGGAATTACAGCCGGATTTTACAAACAACTTATCAAATATGAACTAGAGATTTTTATCATTGTTTTTTGGATTTTATGCATTAAATTGGTTGTATGTATTTAATGTTTGGTAATGGATATGTGTAGGAGATTTTGAGATTAGTAGTCATAGAAATATATGATTTTTTTAGATGGAAGAATCCTATTGGTTCACACTGTTATGTGATGTGGGTAGTGGGTATAAAGGACCGAGAGGGTCACTGCCAACATTACACCCTGAGGAAGGATTTGTAGCCGAAACGCATTGGTGCTAATATATGAGGACCCCAGGCTTAATCCCACCACTTATTTGGACACCCACTTGATTGGCTTTTACATCTGTATCAACAGTGGTTTGTACCTAACCCCTTATTCCATCTTAGGGGTGTAAGTGGTAGTGGCCTTGCCTGTCTTTAAACTGGGTACCTCTATTTTTTGTATGGAATTTTTATATACATTTTTTAAATATTGATTGTGAAAATAAAAGAAACTTCCTGTTTTATATATATATATATATATATATATATATATATATAAAAAGACTGATGGAGTTTTTTGGGATAAGTTGTTGGGAGGCTGTATATGCATACACAGGAGCAACAGAAGGTTCCGGTGAAGGAGAAACCATTAAAGATACTTTTGGATGCACATAGGGATTATCATTAAGGTAAGCTTGGTTTTAATGAGTCGTACATCATAGATTGTGATGTCACAGTGTCCTGAATTGAGGAAGGTGTGAAAGATTACAAAAGAAACCTTTATGGGAACATAGGGTTGTTAATGAAGGTCAGTCGTTGGCGATACTACGAATGAACGATAGAGTTTGGAGATTCTCTCATGAATATTGCTGTACTCTACTTTCTTTTGAGGACTATCAGACATAAGGATTCCAGTTCTATATAGCAGCGATTGGAGACCGCCCATCAGTGTATTGTTGTATTCCGAGTTGATCGCTTGCTAGCAGTTTTTAGCAGCCATGCAAACGCTGGGAGTGTATTTTAGCTTAGCAGAAGTGCGAACTAAGGGATCGCAGAGCAGCTACAAAATATTTTTGTGCAGTTTCAGAGTAGCTTCAAACCTACTCAGTGCTTGCGATCACTTCAGACCATTCAGTTCCTGATTTGACGTCACAAACACGCCCTGTGTTCACCCAGCCACGCCTGTGTTTTTCCTGGCATGCCTGCGTTTTTATGAACACTCCCTGAAAACGGTCAGTTGCCACCCAGAAACGCCCTCTACATGTCAATCACTCTGCGGCTGCCAGTTGCGACTGAAAAGCATTGCTAGACCCTGTGTAAAACTACATCGTTCGTCGTAATAGTACGCCGTGCGTGCGTATTGCACCACATACGCATGCGCAGAAGTGCAGTTTTTTTGCATCATCGCTGCACAGCGAACGAATGCAGCTAGCGATCAACTCGGAATGACCCCCATGGTTTTGTCCAAATACTAACAAATTTGCTGCTGCAATCAACTCGGAATTAGGCCCATAGTGCGATTGCCTGGTTGAAGTTAGATATTCCATAGTAGGTGATCAGGATTAATGTTTTTTTGAGAAATAATGTTCTCAACCTTTCTCTTCCTGCACTCTGAAGAAACAGAAAATGTAATCTAATACAGATTTAGGCCAGGATGTAAACTCGGACACATGCAACTTTTTCTTGGATGTAATGGCCTGCGTATTTTACGCTCCCAATGCAAATCAAAGCTGACTTCCTGCTGGATTTTTAGACCATGAAGCGTCCAATTGACCAACCGGAAAGAGTCATTAAGTATAACAGTTGCACAGTGTAGGAGAAAGTTACCCATTGGCACCCAAAAGTCCCAATTGTAGCATCTCACACCCTATATAAACCCCAGTCCTCATTAGAATGATATGCAGCATGGCTATATTCTGTGTGCAATTGCGGCTGTATCGGCATACTGTACCTAATTATGTTACAGTGTTTGGCAGGAATACACTGTAGCATAACATTTCATATGCAGATACAGCCACAATTATACACAGAATATAGGCAGAGCTCAAAGTATTTTGGTTTGATTTTAAGGAATAATTTTAAAAATGTTTATTTGTTGTAAATGTACTGTAATTGTGTCCTTGTAATTGATTTCCAACATTGACAAATACAACTCACCCAAAAATACCAGCTCTATGTACAACTTTGTAGAGCTGTTTTGTGTGAGACTTTCAAACTCGGACTCCATTACATTGCCCGAGTTGTAAGTTTAACATGGGGAAAACATCTGGATCTGACTTTTTACCAAACTCGGCCCCCATTACATCCCGGCCATAAACTTTTCACAGCCAAATTTATACTCACAGCCAGGACCTGATTAACAGACTGAGGGTCAGATTTATTAAGCCTGGTGAAGTGAAAAATTACACGGTCATAAAGTACCAGCCAATCAGCTCCTAACTTCCATGTCACAGGCTGGGTTTGAAAAATGACAGTGAGGAGCTGACTGGCTGGTGTTTTATCACCTTCCACTTTATCACTTCACCAGGCTTAATAAATCTGCCCCTGAGTGCAGGCCCCTCTTCTCTGCATCACAGTAGACTCTGGCATTGTGGGGTAAATTTACTAACATTCGTATTTTCCCGTTTCAGGTCAAAGTTCAATCACGAATGACATCGAAAGTGTAAAACTGCAACTTTTTGAATTTGTTACGACGGATTTACTAAGCTGCCGTATTCGGGTTTTTCTTTTGTTCCGATGTCGATGTCATTCGTGTTTTTTTTTTTATTTTTACGGCAGTGATTAGCAAAACACTGCCGACTTTTTTACAATGAATCTCGGCCGGATCTGTGTGATCCGTGCTGGGGTTCATTTTTTTTTTTTAAATTAAACACTGTAAAATCCTTAAAAAAAATTGCGTGGGGTCCCCCCTCCTAAGCATAACCAGCCTCGGGCTCTTTGAGCCGATCCTGGTTGCAGAAATATGGGTAAAAAAATGACAGGGGCTCCCCCATATTTAAGCAACCAGCATCGGGCTCTGCGCCTGGTCCTGGTTCCAAAAATACGGGGGACAAAAAGAGTAGGGGTCCCCCGTATTTTTAAAACCAGCACCGGGCTCCACTAGCTGGACAGATAATGCCACAGCCGGGGGTCACTTTGATATAGTGCCCTGCGGCCGTGGCATCAAAAATCCAACTAGTCACCCCTGGCCGGGGTACCCTGGGGGAGTGGGGACCCCTTCAATCAAGGGGTCCCCCCCCCAGCCACCCAAGGGCCAGGGGTGAAGCCCGAGGCTGTCCCCCCCCCATCCAATGGGCTGCGGATGGGGAGGCTGATAGCCTTTTGTGATAATGAAAAGATATTGTTTTTAGTAGCAGTACTACAAGGCCCAGCAAGCCTCCCCCGCATGCTGGTACTTGGAGAACCACAAGTACCAGCATGCGACGGAAAAACGGGCCCGCTGGTACCTGTAGTACTACTACTAAAGAAATACCCAAAAAAAGACAAGACACACACACCGTGAAAGTAAAGATTTATTACATACATGCACACAAACATACATACATACTTACCTTATGTTCACACGCAGGTCGGTCCTCTTCTCCAGTAGAATCCAAGGGGTACCTGTTGAATAAATTCTACTCACCAGATCGCGGGTCCCAGGGTCCTCGGGGCATCCATTAGTAATCCACGTACTTGCATAAAATAAGAAAACGGAAAGCCGAGCCACGAACTGAAAGGGGCCCCATGTTTTCACATGGGACTCCTTTCCCCGAATGCCAGAAACCCACTCTGACTTCTGTCTAAGTGGGTTTCTTCAGCCAATCAGGGAGTGCTACGTTGTAGCACTCTCCTGATCGGCTGTGTGCTCCTGTACTGAGTGACAGGCGGCACACGGCAGTGTTACAATGTAGCGCCTATGCGCTCCATTGTAACCAATGGTGGGAACTTTCTGCTCAGCGGTGACGTCACTTTAGGTCAACCGCAGGGCAGAAAGTTCCCACCATTGGTTACAATGGAGCGCATAGGCGCTACATTGTAACACTGCCGTGTGCCGCCTGTCACTCAGTACAGGAGCACACAGCCGATCAGGAGAGTGCTACAACGTAGCACTCCCTGATTGGCTGAAGAAACCCACTTAGACAGAAGTCAGAGTGGGTTTCTGGCATTCGGGGAAAGGAGTCCCATGTGAAAACATGGGGCCCCTTTCAGTTCGTGGCTCGGCTTTCCGTTTTTCTTATTTTATGCAAGTACGTGGATTACTAATGGATGCCCCGAGGACCCTGGGACCCGCGATCTGGTGAGTAGAATTTATTCAACAGGTATCCCTTGGATTCTACTGGAGAAGAGGACCGACCTGCGTGTGAACATAAGGTAAGTATGTATGTATGTTTGTGTGCATGTATGTAATAAATCTTTACTTTCACGGTGTGTGTGTCTTGTCTTTTTTTGGGTATTTTTTTAGTAGTAGTACTACAGGTACCAGCGGGCCCGTTTTTCCGTCGCATGCTGGTACTTGTGGTTCTCCAAGTACCAGCATGCGGGGGAGGCTTGCTGGGCCTTGTAGTACTGCTACTAAAAACAATATCTTTTCATTATCACAAAAGGCTATCAGCCTCCCCATCCGCAGCCCATTGGATGGGGGGGGGACAGCCTCGGGCTTCACCCCTGGCCCTTGGGTGGCTGGGGGGGGGGACCCCTTGATTGAAGGGGTCCCCACTCCCCCAGGGTACCCCGGCCAGGGGTGACTAGTTGGATTTTTTATGCCACGGCCGCAGGGCACTATATCAAAGTGACCCCCGGCTGTGGCATTATCTGTCCAGCTAGTGGAGCCCGGTGCTGGTTTTAAAAATACGGGGGACCCCTACTCTTTTTGTCCCCCGTATTTTTGGAACCAGGACCAGGCGCAGAGCCCGATGCTGGTTGCTTAAATATGGGGGAACCCCTGTCAATTTTTTCCCCATATTTCTGCAACCAGGATCGGCTCAAAGAGCCCGAGGCTGGTTATGCTTAGGAGGGGGGACCCCACGCAATTTTTTTAAAGAAAATAACCACTTTCCCACCCCTTCCCACTGATATACATGCACGGATCTCATGGATCCGTGCATGCCTATCCAATCACAGAAAAAAAAAGCAGGTCTGGTTTTTTTTTAGCACTTTTTTACGAGTTGTAATTTTTCACGGCAGTGTTTGTTTGTTTTTTGCTTTGCACTTCTTAGTAAATGACCGAGATTCATACTTAAACAGCCGCGTTTTGACCGATGGTGTATTCATTCGTAATTTTTTTGTTGGACTTCCAAAAAATTACGAATGCCCTCATGACTGCCGTGATTATTGCTTAGTAAATTACCGAGATGACACTTTGATGAAAAAACGGCATCTCGGTCAAAATCGGGAGCTTAGTAAATTTACCCCTGTGAGTCTATTGTGCATGCACAGGTCTCTGGAAACATAGCGGCCATTTTCCTGGTGATTTTTGCCGTGGCTGGCTGCAGTGTGGACCTCCGGAAAGGGTAGTAATTAAGCATCAGGACATTGTGTGCGGTGTGTACCCTCCTGGACCCAGGCGCTCGTGTGCACAGCACACACTGAACTCCTTATTGATATGCCAATGCTCACAGCTCTGAATCATAGACAAACATACTGCAAAACGCACTGTTGGTGCAGACTTTTAAACCTATATCTATCTCATATCTATCTATTGTGCATTTACATTTCTGCATATTTTACTTAAGCAGGTCATGCCCAATACATGCATATTCTGTGACAGAAATGTTTTATTTCAAATCCATGATATGCTAATGAGAGGCATCAGTCTTGGAGATGATTGAGCACTGATGAGAACAAAATGAATAATACAGCAAAATCTCATTTACATTTTAATGAACTTTTTTGTTCATAGACAATGTTGGCAGCTGAACCAGAAACTCATTGACCAAGATATTGTGACTATTTATTCAGGTGTCATGTACCCAAATGCTAATGCTATGTTGAGTATGTCTGCAATCAATTTTACTGTTCAGGTGATCCTTAAATAACTCCCACTAAAATTAACTAAGGCTCTATTATTGAATCTGTGGTACAGTACTAACCTTTTGTCTGATTGTGGGCACTAATTTGAAAATTAGCAACTTATTGCTATATTTTTACATCTAAAAACAAGAAAGTAGCATAGGTCATAGTTCATATATACAGTACGTGTGGTTGTGTGTGTGTGTGTGTGTGTGTGTGTATAGATAGATAGACAGACAGACAGACAGACAGATAGATAGATAGATAGATAGATAGATAGATAGATAGATAGATAGAAGCATGGGAAGTTATTGATGGATAGTTTATAGTACAGGCATAGGTAAACACGGGGGGAGTTCTGGTTGTCCGGTAACCCCCCACACACACTCTTGGCAAGTGGCTCAAATTATAACAATAACAATGGTATATAATACTATTACTAGAGCTGCCACCACATCATGCAGTTTAAGGGACACAGCAGAGCTGCTGCACATGCCCAGTGGTAGCAGCTTATTCTATCAAGTTTGCTGTGTATGTGGATCTGAGGGCCCAATTCAGCATGGATCGCAGAAGCAAAAGCTTTCTCTAATGGACAAAACCATGTGCATTGCAGGTGGGGCACGTGATATGCAGAGAGAGATATATTTGGGTGGGTTATTTTGTTTCTGCGCAGGGTTAAATACTGGCTGCTTTATTTTTTCCCTGCAATTTAGATTTCAGTTTGAACACACCCTACCCAAATCTACCCAAACATTACATCTGCCCCACCTGCACTGCACATGGTTTTGCCCATTAGAGGAAGATTTTGTTTTTGTGATCCATGTTAAAGCAGGCCCTGAGTACTCAATCAGTACACTGGACCAGAGAGTAGCTACCAGGAAGATTAGCCTGGAGCCTTACCATGAGGTGGGAGAATGTTTGCTTAGAAAATTTACTACTTGTTCTACTGTATTATATTTGTGTATTTATTATTTATGGTATGTTTAACCTTTTCCTGACCACTTATTTATATAATTTAAACAACCTATACCCTAGACCATCTATAGCAGTGGTCTCCAACCTTAACTGGGGTGTGAGCTACTTGAGAAAAATGAAACCTCCTGAAGAGCTACTAACATTTTAGAAAAAAAATGCTATACTTGAATGGTTGCTGGGGCTCTCTCTGTGTTGAGACCGGACTCGTTGGCAGTGGTTTAGCTATAAATTTGGCTGCCCCCTGCCAAATAAACAATTTATGGCACCCCCTCCCATTGCCATATGAAAAGTAAAGAATTAGGACATGCTGTGCTCCAAAAAGGGTGTGTAGCCTCACTGTAAGGGTCATGGCATTGCAGGAAAAGATTACCTTATACCTCAGTTTTGCAACCTAAATGCCCATAGTAATGCCTCTCACACATTATGCCACACACCGCAATGCCCCTCACACAATATGCCACACACCACAATCCCCATGACACATTATTCCACACATCATAATGCCTGTGACACATTATGCCACCTACTGCAATGCCAGTGATAAATTATGCCACCTACAGGTGTAATGGTCTCTGTCAGGTGTTTCATTTTCTGGGTGTCATGCTCATTGGCAGGGGTGTAATGCTTGTTGCCAGGGGTGTAATGCTCTGGGTGTCATGGAAGAAGATGCAGCTTTCTACAAAGCTGCATCTTCTTCCATGACACCCAGAGCCTCTCTGGTTGGCACTAGCGCTCAGCAGCGCTCCCAGCACTTCTGGGTAGCTATAGTGCTGTGCTGCCTCTCAGAGACTAGAGGTCAAGTATGACCTCTATCGTCTGTCTCCTCCTCCGAGTGTTACGGACCGGCAAGGAAAGTCAGTTGCAGACTTCCCCCCTGACGTTGGGCAGCGGTAGCAGCCAGCAGGGGTTGAGCAACCCGGATTGCGGCTGCAACTACCCGTCGCCCACTAGTGGCGGGTTGGCGACCACTAATCTATAGTGTTAAATATTAGTACTGTTTTCCATAGAGTATCCAGCGTATAAAAAGACTAATGTTTACAATAATGTCCAGGGTTGTTACTAGGTTCTTCTACAGCTCCGTCAGACTCCTGCACTTGTTCCAATGTTCCACAGAGTGAGAAATTGTGGATTGCATTTGGAAACACCCCTCTAGTAATCACTGTGTTTGCCACTGCCAGGGGTCTAATTCTTACTGGTGGTATAAATGGGAGAAAGTGCTACCTTTTACCCCAGAAAATGCAAAACATGTTGTATGTAAACCTGATGGTTTACATACAGATCCGATGTTTAGGGGTCTGCACAGGCGCAAGACCCATTCAGCACATGTGCAGAATGGGTCATGCGATATCACTTGCAGCCCTCTGTCAGCCGCAGCATGATTGACATGCTATGGTATTTGGGGGGGAGGGGGGTTGATGGCTATCGGCATCATAGATGTGTTTGTGTGTCGCCACAGTTTTGTAGGCGTCCATTGTCTGTGTCATCAGAAACAGGCTTCCTAGACCCAGGTGTCCAGATCCTATGGCCAGTCTAAGACTGATTGCGGTCTGCAAACATTGCGAATCTTGACCAATGGTCACATTGGTGATTCCAGGCTGCATCTTCACAGACAGCACTCAGACCTCACAGGTACATGCAGGAGGCGTCTATCTACTGATGAATTCACATTTTATTTGCAGTTCCTTACAAATATGAATTAGGCCCACTATGTGCTGTTTTGGTCGAACCAACAATTAGCTCAATTTTTCAATGTATACATCTGTCCACAATGAGGATGAGGTATCAGGACAAACAGTATGAATTATGGGCAGATTGTCAAGAATGGACACACGATGCATAATATCAAGACCTTTTGGCTGATATCTTCTGGCAAATTTGACCCATCTGATAATTGAAGCTGAGTATTTCTGGATGTTTTTGGACTATTTTATCAGTGAAATTCTGAAATGATTATGCCTACACACGATAACAATAAAACATTACACCCATACGATTACAGACTTTGCCCAGTAATTGTATAGTGTGTACCTCTAGCTTTATTCGTTTTTGTGAATTGGACATTGGGTCCTTCCACACTTAGGGGTAAATTTACTAATGTGGGAGTTTTTTAGAACGGGCAATGTTGCTCATAGCAACCAATCAGATTCTACTTAACATTTAGCTAGCTGCATCTAAAAGATTATAGAATCTGATTGGCTTCTATGGGCAAAATAACCAGTTCTAAAAAAACTCCCACCTTAGTAAGTGTACCGCTTAGAGGGGGAACTCTGTGTTTAGTGTCAGAAAGGCCAGGATTTACATTTATGTTTACTTATTTTTGTTCTTATCAATAAGAATAGCTGTGGCTACTTGTACAAAGGCACTGGGGTGGTGTGCTATTAATTGGCTGTTGCAGAGAAAATGCTATCATTTACCCCAGGAGATGGACATGAAGAAGAATGCCAGTGTTGCACTTAAACTGAAGCCATAACATTTCTCTGAAAAATTTTTCAAGTGGCATACACTCACTTTTAATTGTTGTTGGGAAAGACTGTTATAGTGTGAATTTATGGTGGTGTCATTGTCAGATGCTTAGCGAAGCCAGATTCTGCACCAACCAATAACACGGAAGACAGAGTTAAGGCCCCACTTTAGCAGCTCCGCAGGAAGCAACCAGGATGCAACAATTGGTTACTGAGTAGGCCCGGAGGCAACAGCAATTGGATGTTTGGGAGATTCAGAGAGAACAGCAATTGGCCCTCAATGAACTCCAGCAGCAACACCAAATGGATGTTGTGGAAAACTGCAGGAAAGAGCATCTAGATCACAATGCCTTAAAGGAGGTGGTGCAGCATCTAGCAACACTATCTGGAAATGTTTCCAGTGAACCGAATCCGCTCATCACTCCACAGATGTCACAACTAACCCCAGCTACATACAGATGTGTCCACATACATTCATCCTCCCAAATTTCCATGAACTTTGCTACTTAGCCATGCTAAAGAACTAATCCTAAGTACTCAGTTCACTATAAGCGAACTATGATGCAAACTGTGGAATAAGTAGCACAATGGAGGAACAATTGCAAAGTATAGGAATTGTGCCACATGGAGCAAAAATATTGTTGTATGAGTACACGTCTATACATGATAGTTATTTTCTGCAAAAGATGACAAAGAGTGATGAAACTGAAATTTAAAAAAACAGCTGAGTGAAAGTTGCCCTAAGGATTAGTGGGCCTTCTGGCATGGTTCTTTTCAGGAGAACTGCGAAAGGCATATTTTGAACTGAGCGTTACTGATATCTTGAATTATGATAAACTTAAAAATTAAATTTTAACTTGTTTGGGTTTCTGTTACTTAATTTAGAAATTGTTGCTCTTTTGGCTTTAAATTTTATTCAACAACAGTACCTCATAATTTCTGGATAACTTGATAGTATGTGGTCATTTGTTAGGCCATGCTCTTGGCAGTCCTTTATGTGTCTGTGCACCTCGCATCTTAGCACATGCCATGAAGGCAGTTATTCTGTTGAGACAATGCAGGTGCTTATCCACTTTGGCTCAGGTTATGTCCTTTCTTACATTTATTATAATAAAGGACATTTGATGGTTAGTCCTTTATACTCCATGCACCTAATAGACAAGAGTCCGTCTTCCATTATTCACATACATTTTGCAGTTTTGGTGCCTGGGCCCATAACCTGTTATAGTATTTGTATCCAGTCTTCATGTATAAACATACAGTGCAGAAAAGATTGTGGGATGAACTTTACTGGGGCCAGAACAAAAAAGAACAGGTTACGTTATGAAGTTTATCTATTCTGCTCACAATAATGTTTTTCCCACAATCTTCCAGGCTTGATGATACTTGCGCAAATAAGACAAACTAAGGACAAGATCTAGTCCAACACTGTCGAAGTCGAGCTTGAGGGGAAAAGAGCAAGTTCAAAGTTCACCTAGGCAGTGGTGGAACCTGCGAGTGGCGGGCCCAGGTACAAAAAAAAATGCTTTGGGCGCCCCACCACGCTAAAGAAAAACAAAGTGGCTAGTATGTTGATGCACTGAATGCCCCCCCCCCCCCCCCAGCAGTGTTTTTCCCATATTCCCACTACACTACATCACTGCACTACATCCACCCCATACCTGCGCTACAATGCTACCTAAATATCTCTGTATGCGGCACTACCTCACTACATGACATTGCATCACTGCATTAAATCCCCCATACTGCATTACTGCTCTACATCACTACATCCACCTACAGTATATGTTGCCCTACATTACTACACTAGCCTATATTCTGCACTACATCCCATTGTGCATTGCACTACATCATTACACTACACCACCCCATGCGCAGCACTAAATCATTACACTACACACCCCCATGTAAAGCACTACATCACTACACTGCATCACCCTATGCACACTGCTACATTACTACACTACACTGCACTCTCCACCCCACAATAATTTTAGAACATCCCCAGTGCCTCCATATGTACTTACCAGCTTCTCTGTCCCATGCAGCTACAGACAGATCAGAATGAGGAAAGCAGGGTACAATGGAAAGAGGGGGTGGGTATGGTCCCTCCGAGTCTGGATAGGAGAGAGGGAGGCAAGGTACAGTAGCATGGAAGAAGGGGATGGGAATAGTCCCTCTGGATGGAAGAGAGCAGGAGATAGAGCGGACGGGTAGAATGGAGAGTGGGCGGTACTGCGAGCAGGACAGAGAGCGGCAGGAAAGAGAAGAAGGGGGGGGCGGGCATGGCCCCTGTGGATGGAAGAGAGCTGGAGAGAGGGCGACCGGGTAGAATGGGTGGTACTGCGAGTGGGAGAGAGAGCGGCAGTATAGAGGTGAAGGCAGGTACCTGGCGATACTGCATAAGTGTGGAGGGGGAGGGCCACCGCTTGGTCCTGCAGAATTGAAGCTGTCGTGTCCACTATGAGGAGGAGATGGGCTCCCCTCCTCCTTGTCTGCCGGATTTCAATACTTCTTTTATTACGAGTCCGCAGTGATGGCTACTATAATGAGTCAATCAGATTCAGTAGTATTGCTAATGTTGGCAGCTCGGGCCATTTCAGAGCCGTGAGCCCCGGTGCAATGCACCGGCTGCACTGCCGGTAGGTCCGCCACTGCACCTAGGACAAATCAAGGGAGAGGGGGCAAAGGCAGTAAGAATGGGTGTAATACAAAATGTAAACATTTAGAATGTTGACACCAGAATGTTGACATGGTCTGAATGTCATCATAGACACTATATCAATATGCAACATGTTGACATGCTCATCATGTCAAAATTGTACATGTCGATAGTCATTCTGTCGACATAATTTTTTCAGTATTTAAGCCCTATACCTGACTGCATGTCTAATCCAAACCCTAAAACTGACATGTACTGTTGACACTGTGCCTGCTGACATTCACAATGTCAACATAATAAAAATGGCAGTAGGGTAGAGCAGGGTAAGATAAGCCAGTGGGTAAGTGGACCCACTCCCTGTGCAGGCAGCTGAATACATTTGTTGTTATAAGACCATAAATTCAGGAACCACCCATCTTTTCTATCTGGCTGTGATGGAGAGAACACATGGTAAAGTGTCAGTATATTTTTTTAAAAATAGTTTTTGGCTTGTCAAAATACATTTTATACATGGTAAGACCTGGATAAATTTATATAATGTGATAGTATTAGGAATGTTAGGGACCCATGTGATGAAATCACCTGGTTGCGGTACATGGGCCCGCATATTTGCGAAAATGTGTGCTAAGAACTTCAATTATACTTCATGCTAATTGTGAGGGTTTATTTAAATTATGCTTACTGTCAGTGTTCTTAGTGCTAGAAGTGTGCATCTACATTTCTCTTCCTCCAGCATAGTATTAGAAGCCTCAGCATGATAGCACTTCTTAATATTTTTAGTAATAGGGTGTGAAGTTCAGCCCCCGCCCCCTTTTTACTTTTTATACACGTCAGGTATATTGACTGTTTTGAACAAACCACTAGAAACAAACCAGACGCTATGTGTGCACTATTAGTCCAATGAGCCTGGCTTATAGGTTTCTGCTCACCACCTGAGGAAATGCTAATACTCTTGTTATGAACTGAGTACCTGGAATTCAGGGGAGAGGGTGGCAACTGGGGAGTACCAGTACTCACGAGTGAAGCTGCGGCTAGTTATAAATGATCGAAGCAATGCCTACTCTAACCACTGACTCAGTTACTCCCCCCAGTGGTTGGTTGGTGCCTGCAGAGCTAGTCTTCTCCTATAGCAGCCACGTTTGAATAGACAAATTAGGTCCACCCAGACTCCAATGCCCCCAGGTCTTACGAGGTAACAAGGCACCAACTGAGACTGCGAGTGAATAAGGGGAAAGCTAACTAAGACTAGCATGACTACCAATGAGAGAGAATACAGATAGGACAATGAACAGGTTATGTGCGTTGCGTCTGCCAAAATCCCAACATAGGAACCAAGGCACAGATTGTTGAAAGCTAAGACACTGAATATACGAGTGATTGTGAATGCAACAATGCATAAGATGTAATAAGCAACTAAATAAACTGTGAAAGCAACAATGCTCAAAGATGTTACAAGTGACTTAATAAACTGCGAAAGCAACAATGCTCAATGGTGTTAAAATACAGAAATACAGGCAAGCAGTGTCTGTGTGGAAACTCGACAAAAACCTGAGTAAAAGGCTAGCTGGTACTGGTCAGGTAATCAATCTGGCAAGGTCTCCGAGTCACGGGTTCAACACAGGCAAACAGGAGCTGTGAGCTGAGCAGGAACTCTGATGACAGGTAGTGAATTCAGGATTCAGTCAGGACTGGGTACACAGGATTCCAACTAGACATCACAAGTAGTACAATAGAACCAATTGCACATGTTCAAGATTCCACCTTAGGACAGGGCCCGGACACAGATATAAACAGGAACATGGCGCTATCACCAGCCCCAGGTGAAGGGAAGGCTGGGTAATAAAGGAAGCATGCCCCAATCAGGATGGCTGGAAGCCAGACACAAGGTAATGGTCTAATTATCTGACAGGTGAGGACTGCACAGGCCACACATACAGGAGACAGGTTGAAGTTACACAGACTCACCACATAATGGACTAATTATCTGACAGGTGAGGCTGCACACGCTGCACATACAGGAGGTAGGCTGCAGTTACACAGACTCCCCAAAAGCGGCCCGCAACAGTACTCTAAACAAGTACATGAGAAAACCTGGAATGCAAACAGAAATACAACATAAAAACATAAACAGAATGCAAACAGGAATGAGCCACAGCGGTGGCTCATGACAGCTCTCAATCAAAGAGGGAAGCTAGAAAAAAGGTATGGGGGCGCTGTATACACAGGCTAAACTAGTGGTTCACAAACATTTCTGAAGAAATATTAAATTAAGTACATTGGTTGTAAGTGCTAATGCAGGGGGGAATGACTAATCCGTGATGGGACCCCCAGCTATGTAACTCACAAACTCTGTAATATGGAGGAATGCATGTTCCATAAAAGGGTAAGCCAAGCTCAGTTGTACCAGAGCATTAATCTGGGTTGCAGCATCAGTAGTTAATACAAATGATGGAGTCCGGTGTCTGAGCTCTACAGAATTTATCACTGATAGTGCAGTGGGATCGCTGCTCCTGCTAGTGAACATTGGGCTGGGCAGTAAGGATTCCTTAATGGCTACTCCACAAACTCCGATGTGCTGAGCACCATAAATAGGTGAGTACCGACAGCTGGGACCATAGCCACAACCCAGAGTGCAGATGCAGATGCAATAGACCAACAATGAGCAGTCCTCCTCTGGTCAGCTACAAACAACCAGATCTGTGTGGCCGACCGCAACAGTTGGTCAGTATCAAAAGGTAACTTCTACAAGACACAGCTCCGTAACATTAATGCGTTTCACCACACAGAGCAGCTTTAATGACTTATATGTTAAAGCAAATTATCCAGGCCTACAGTTATATACAGTATTACACATGTTGGTGATTTGCCACCATGTAAATCATTTAGCTAAAGATCAGACTGAATTAATAAACTATTGTAAGCTATTTTTTTTTTTTTTCAAAAAGACTACAGTAGCTTTGGAGTAAATTGAGACAGTGTGAAATTGAAAATGTTGAAGTGAGTGCAGGATTTCTCATGAAAATCTGGGGGCGCACTGGCAAAGAGAAACTTACTTTTGCATTTAAGGAAAATTATGTGGCATTTTTCCCACAAAGGGGGAAATTTATCAAAGCATGAAGAGAGATAAAGTATCAGCTAATCATCTCCTAAACTAAACTTTTCAAACACAGTGCCTAATTCAGGTTGGATCGCAAATCGCAATCCAATTGGAATTATTGCGTTCGCACCATGGACGCATCCTAGGTAGAGACAGAGCATTGTGGGGGAATGGCTTGGAAATGGGAGGTGTGCCGATGCAATGGGGGCATGATGGAGACGTGATTGCAGGTGGCTGCATGACATCAACCGCAGCTGCCGCAATCGGCAAAATGGCGGCGGGTCTCCTGCGGGCACAGCTGAGTTGCTCCGGCAAGAGGCAAACTTAATTTCTGCTAACAAGC